>NW_027467782.1:5458527-5707199 GCF_004210375.1 Tachypleus tridentatus | reverse complement strand
GTAACAGAGATTAGTGATAAGGGTTAACATTTTCTGTGACCATCAGTTGTCTTAAGGGTTCAAAATATTTGTAAGCTAATAACCATCATGAAGGGTGGAAACTTCTGTAAGGTATCAGCCTCTGTGTTTCTTAAATGTTTTCACAAACACTCTTAGTTGTTTACAATCCATTTTGTCAGGTTGGACTTCAATGGTCACATCATGATTCAAACTGCTTACTCTTGAATGTTCAACATTTAGTTGTTTCTTGTCCCAGCCTTTTGTATTACTTTGTTTTGACCATAGGCAATTTTTTTTCAGAATAGTATGTTACTGTGGACATGAATAATTAGTGTAAATATGTGTATATTGCTTTGATGTTTTGAACTATGAAGTGCTTCTTTATGTTTAGTTTTACACTTCTGGAAACAGCTAAAACTATTTAACTCAATTGGGACTTTAACACTGGTTAAAAGGTTATAAAATTTGATAATATTGTCATGCTTTTGCTTTTGTGTAAATAATAAAATTTATCAGAGAAACTAACTTTAAAATATAATATTTATCAGGAGATTTCAAATAAAACAAGTCAGAACTATTTGTGTGTGTGTGTGTGTTGGGAAAATATTTTATTAATCATAATAAACTTATAACTGCTGCAAAGAAACTGTATAAAATAATTATTTTTCTGGTTGTGTTAGATGTTGATATTTTTCAGTTTGAAGAAATCAAGTATTGTGGAATGTTTTTTTGTTTAGTAACTGAGAAAGATATTTATATGCATTGTACGTTGTATGTTTTTTTTGTTTGTGGGGTACATTTGTTTTCCACGGAATAGTTCATTGTACCTATCTGTCCATACCTGCTGAGTTTTTGGAAGATAGTTTTCAAGTTCGTTTTGTGTGCAAACCAAATAATTTCCATAAAATCAGTTTATAAATCTTTGGTAAATTTATCCTATTTAATAATACCATTTTTTTGCTTGAGTTGTATGTAGAGCAATATTTATATGTTTATGTACACAGTATATTTATTATTTGTTTTGGTTTCTGAAAATATTGGATGGATGAATGGATAGAATACATTAAAAGTTAATTGTACACTTAGTGTTGTTTTGTTAGCTGATGTTTATTTTTAATGTTTTAAAAGTAATTTGTTTGTATTTACCAGTACTATATTATATGAAACTATGTTGTTTTATCCAATAACAAACAAGCATACTTCAATGAGATGTTGGTTGTTGTTTTTTAAGTTAAGAAATAATAATACAGTTGTTAACAGAATGACTAGTACATAGTTTCCAAAAAATGTTTTGTAGATTGTTTTTATTATAGGCTGTGTGTGACTTACAGATATTGCTGTATAGTCACAGTTCTTTGTAGTAACATTTACTATGCAACTCTAGATACATATACTTCTCCCTCAAGTACTTTTGTCAGACATCATTTCATTTGTAGGTCATAAAAACGTGAATATAATCTACAGCCTTTATTACTGTTTGTTTTTAACAACTAAAATAAGAAGACAATTTTTATGATACACTATCAAGATGTTCCTCTCATTTAATACTTCTGCTTATAATGACGTAAAATTATTTTTATGGAAGTAAACATCACAACTTTATTCAACATACATTATTATTGTGGCATTATATTTCTGATTTTATTTCATAACATTCAGTTTGAGATGTTTTAAGGATAGTTTGGTACAGCTGTAGCAATGTATCCTTGTCTGATAAACTTTTTAGTGTTTCTCTTTCTTTTGTTCATGCAATCATATGTCCTAATGTGTTATTGAATACAGTGATTGTGAAGGAAAAAGAAAATTTATTGAATTTTTAACATGATACAGGATATTTGAATATTTTGAGTTTGCTTGAATCATTTCATAATGTTCATTATGAAGAATGAGGATTTAACAATGTGGATTAAACAGAAGTTTATTTATACATTGCTATTTATCTTTAGTTAAGACATTTTACATTTTTGTGTTAGAGATTCCATCTTTTGATTTCCTATCCTATGTTATAATCCTTGTACAAATTTTACAACCCTAATCATTCCCATTTGATGATCATGTCTGTATGTATATCTTCCCCCTTAAATAGCTGATTGGCAAATTGCAAGATTTTGCCCCAGCTGTTATTATCTTTGAAGAAAGTTCACTGAATAAAGTAAATTAACATTTTTCCAGGGATATTTTTAGCATGATACAGCCATGTTCTCAAAGCTCTCTTTGCCTTCAATTGTAAATTCAAGAAGGTTTACTGTTAATAATAGGGATAACACAAGATGAGTCTGTAAAGATATTATATATAATTTTTTTTACTTCTAATAAAAAAATTTCCTTACAAGAAAACGAGGACAGTTTCACACTATTAACTCATCACCTCTTTTGTGTGCCTTTTTTCAAGGAGCTTCCATTAATAAAAAATTAACTTCTCATCCTGAACCTGTAGTGCTGTCATCTAGTGTCATTCTATTCACATTTCTAATATTTTCATTGAGTTTTCTCTTTATTAGAAATTGCTACTTTACTATATTTAACATACATATTGTTTGGAAATATTTTGTAAACTTTAAAAATTTTATGAAATTATTATAAATAATAATTTTTAAAAGCTTATTTATATTATTTACATGTGAAAAACAACGAACATTAACTTTTTTTTTGTTTGTTTGTTTTGGAATTTCGCACAAAGCTACTCGAGGGCTGTCTGTGCTAGCCGTCCCTAATTTAGCAGTGTAAGACTAGAAGGAAGGCAGCTAGTCATCACCACCCTCCGCCAACTCTTGGGCTTCTTTTTACCAACAAATTGTGAGATTAATCGTAACATTATAACTCCCCCATGGCTGAAAGGGCAAGCATGTTTGGTGTGACAGGGATTCAAAACCGCGACCCTCAGATTTCGAGTCAAACTCCTCAACCACCTGGCCATGCCAGTCATGAAGTTAGAGTGAGACTTAAGAGAATTTAAATTAGTTTGGTTCAGAATATCAGTGGGAATGATACAATATTAAAAATAATTATAAATAAATGAATAACATATATTGCCTACAATATTTACAGGGCCATTTTTTCTATTGTTTTATAATTTTAATTTTGTCAGTTGAGTACTTGTAATTAAACCATGAATTATGATGTTCTTGCACAATGTTTGAGGTCCAACAAATAGCTTAATATTTAGTACTAAATATTTCTACTCACAGAATAATAATGTTTGATACTTAGAAGTTTTTACAATGTTAATAAAATGTTTATTTTCTTTCTTACTTATAATATTGTTTGTGGGGTTTATGCAATTTTTAAAGGCATTCTCTGTTGATGTTAATCAGTTTAATATTTTTGAATTATTCTGCATGAAACTTAATTATTGTATCAGTTGGAAGATGAGTATGGTGAAAAGTATACATCATTTGATTAGAATAACCATAATAATTTATTTTAAGTTTATTTTGGGACATTTAATATTTATATGTATCAAAAGCTAGTTTGTATACTTCTAGGGGAACTGTATAGGCCTAAATGGAGAAACTTTGATAGTTATGCAAGTTATACCTTTTTTTTACATTAATGATACATTTGTAAAGGCAGAAATGGAATATCAGTCATCATAGTATTCACATGTGTGTGTTAGTTTGTTATAACTCAAAAAAAGAATTAAATAAAAAAAATGCTGCATTGACTGAAAATATCCCAGGGTACAAGCTACAGTGTGGGATCATAATATGTACCCTAGGGTTTTGAGATGACTTAAGAAATAGGAACCACACTGCAGTGGGGATACACTGTCTATCAGTCTTAACCTCCATTCACCAGTCTCATATAAGAAATAGAGTAGCAACACATACAGAATTAGAAATAGAAGTTAGGACATTGAGACGTGGGTGCTCAAGCCACAACTTCCTACATGTGAAAATGATGTGGGACATCTTTTTACACATAAAAACTACACACATGATTTATAAAATACAATGCAACAACTGTCATGACTTCTACATTGGGGAAAGAAGCATAAAAATGGAAACTAGATTCAAAGAACACAAAAAACTATCTTTGCATGTTTTCAATACGACAAATGTAATAAACACATTATCATAGGAGACTCCCAGATGCTAAGTAGGAAAACAAATGCAAAATACATATTAACACTAATACATATTAACAATTGTGATAAAAATACTGACAGAAACAGGTTACAACTTCATGTTGCATAACAAAAGTGATTAGTGTAAAATGTTTTATAAATTCAAAAAATGAAAATCAAACAAATTCAAGTATTTGGAAAGACTTGAGACCTACTAGAACGATAGCTCTGATGATAAAATGATGCTTTTGAGAAAGTCTTTAAAAGATTTAATGAATGAACATGAATTTGGAAAATGTTTTTCACTGATAAGATCAACAGTAGAGTTGTTTTATGGAGGATTAGACACTTGTTCTGCAAATATTAAGGTTAATTTGTGACACCTTTACCATTTTTCTTATAAGAGCAAAGAAAATTAGCTTATTAAAATATGTTCTGTGATTAAAAAATTTAAGAATGGGTTTTATGGTGAATCAGATCATCTCAGTGCATGCATCGTAAGTATGGTCTTTCACTGTCTTTTCATCCTTACTTTTAGACATGGAATTGGTCTCTGTTGGTACTAAGTTTTGTAGTCAGTGAACAAATTTTCAACATCTTGTACATATGTGAACAACTATTTCTGTCCTTATCATGAAGTTAGAAACAATTAAGGAATGTTATGAAGAAAAAAGTATTTAAATGTGATTGTTTGGAAAGTTTTGAAACATTCTGTTGTGTATTGGGGGGAAGGGAGTTTCTTCTGGAAGTGGAATTTTATGTTTAAGAATTAAGAGGATTTCTTAAACTTTCAGTAGGTATGGATAAGCCTACGCTACATCATACGTATGAAAAAATTGCATTATAAAGGTACTTGTCTCAGTTTATGATGACAGTATTGTTTGTTTATTTAACATAACCTTCCAGTGTACACAAATAATTTGTGGTCTACGCAGAAATGGCTTGAAGTTCCCTCTTCACGTTATTGTAGCATGTATTGTAGTGCCACACTCATGCTAAACAACTGAGAGAACTGTTTAGAACTAGAAAATTTAATTGGTTATGTTCAGACAGTATTTACATTGATTAGTTTTGTGCAGTTTAATCAAAACTATGACTTAATCAATTGTCACAATAATAATAAACTAATTGCAAATAGAGATAACAATTTTCTCTATTTTTGGTAATTTTATTTATCCAAGTAATAAAAATGTTACTTTGTTTGCTTCTGAGCACAAAACTTCATACCTGACAAATTAAATCATGAACATCAGCAGAGATGCCAACCATTATGATTTGAACGTAATCATTACGATGTTGGTGCATACATTACAACTACATGCTCATATAGACAAATATTACAACTTGTTGCAACTCCCAAATTATTATATATTATTTTGGCCAATACAATAAAGTGATAAATTGTTCCCCAGGACTTGAAAGGGGTGAAAAGAAAATTTCTAGTAAAATACAAATAAATTTTGATAATAAATAAAAGACAGTCCAAATGGCTACTTGCAATAATCATGTTTGTGCTTGAAATAATAAAAAATATTTGTATCTCTAACATCTACCAATAGTTTAAGTACAGTGCTTCTCCTACTGGGTACGTGGGGGAATCCATAGTTATGTCATCAGTGTTTGTCAGCCAATCAGTGCTTGTGTCGATGGGTATTTATCATTTTCTAAGCAGCATAGAAACACCAATGCGATCATTCACAAGTTGGAAAAAAAGAGGCCTCGTTTACCAGATTATCTTGTTTCTGGCAAATCTAAAAGGACTGAAACTGTGGAAGGGTTCTGTCTACAATCACTACGCTCAGTCATTTGAAATAGTTGGCATCTCTGTATCAGATAGTATAAAACTTTTAATTATAAATATGCTTTAATGTCTAGTTTATTAACATTCATGGATAATAAAGTTCATTAATCTTTTTAATGCCATTTAAGTTTTTTTAATATATACATTACACATTTTTAATGTGGCTCCCTTTTGAAAATCACAGTATATGTAATTTGATTTGAAATTAGAAACTGGCTGTAAAATTAAATCACTTGAAACCATGACTGGAAAGGCCAACTTCAGGTGCCTAATGCTGCTGTTTGAACTACACATTAGTTATCCTGTCTATAATTTTGCTACACTTCTTTTAAAACATTTTTGTTACTTTCCTTTTTGAAAATGGCCATAACATCAAATAATTTGGAACCAGGATTAGAAAGGCCAACTTCAGGTGACTTATGGTGGTTTTTGTACTTACCTCTTTGTCCTCCTGGTGAGTTACGATAATTACAGTTACACTACAGAAAGTCCTTTACAACTTGAATTACTGTAGTTTTCTCTTAATGTTGTAGACTTGATGTAAACTTTGGTTTTATGCTATTTATGTGTTGTTTTTAAACATTATTTTGTTTTACCTTAATTTCCTTTTATGAATTTTACTAAATTTACTTTTTTTACTGGATGTTTTACATAGATAGCCTAACTGCTTTGTGCTATAAAACTTTAAATCAACCAACCTCTCAGAAACACTTACAAAACTCCCTTGCTACTTCTGATAGATTGTCCTTATCAACAAACATATTACCACTGTGGATATTTTCTTGTGTGATATGTTCTTTGTTACGATACCTTCAAAAGTATACAAATGTCTAGATTTTCTCTTAAAAGCACCTTGCATCATGGAATCGTGCTTAGATGTTAGCTTCAAAACTGGTACTTGCACTATAAGTATCAACAGCATTTTGCTACCGAGTGATTATCTTGTGCTGCTACTAATCTTATTTGTCTTTTTTCAGTTGCTTGTTTCTTGTGTATCTGTTGCCATGAAACTTCCTGGTTTCTGATTTGTGAGGACCATGCTTCATGTCCAAATTAAAATATTCAGGAATTACAAGGGTAATAAACATTTTTGTTAGACTACATGAATAAGTAAAAGTATTTTCTTTGTTTAACACATAGAGTTTAACATTTTTGATTGACTCATCAATAAAAGGTTATTGATACAGTCCATTGAAAGGAAGTAGTAATAAGAAAATCTACATATTGATAATAAGGAGGAATTACAGACAAACTGGGTAAAATTATTAACAAAAAGGATAAAAACAATTGTGGATCACACTGCCATGAAAATGGAATGTAAATAGGGCATTTAAATAGAAAATCTTTTAGCTTTTATACTTTTTTAGTGTTTACTGTGGTTCTCAGAGTTTTTGATAAGACACTGAAAATATAGGGGCTAAGGATTCAAAATATGGAAAAGATTATTTGTAATATTTTTTGATATTTTAAGGGAACATGCTGTCATAAAATTAATAACAGGGAATTCTAGGTGTGATTGATCTGTTCATTTACTGATTTAGCCCTGAGGTGCCTTTCAAGATGAAAATTTCAGTTAGAGTTATTCTGGTAGAAATTATTTTTACAATACTTTCATTCTGAACTGTAGTTGATCATTAGAAAGCACCAAAATATTTAGAGTTGTATCACTTCACTTACATTTCTTATACAACCACAAAAAGCAAATATTTGGCTGTGAATATAGACAGTTTTTCTAAAAGTTCTTTAAACACATTTTAAGGGTGTTGAGTGTTGATATAATTACTAGAACCTTCTTTATTATAAAAACTTTTGTTCTTGAGAATGATTGCATGAGAGATTGAAATGTTGCACTTGTTTTTAAAATATTCCTTCTTACTATAAAAGGTGTAACTTCCAATAATCTTACAGCAGTGTTGGTATTATGAGTATTTATCACATTTTCAAACAATTTTCCCTTTTTATGTACTTGTTAAGAGCAGAATGACTTTATAACACCCTATGTCAAAAGTTTGAATGAGTTATTCATGTTTTTGCACTTGTTAACAGAGTTTTTAGAATTCTTGCACTATCACCAGCAGCACAGTGTGTGGACTTTTAATCCCAGAAAATTGGTTCTGTGTTCTGATACACATGGTGGGTAAGCAAAGATAGCCTATTGTGTATATTTGTGCTTAATTACAAACACATAAATACTTAGAACTCAACAAAACATTTTGTTTCTGAACAGAATTTAAAAAAATTATACAACAGACATAATTGAAACACAAATTAAATTTTTATTTTCTTATTCATAATTGTAAGCAGTGGACAGACATCTATATTCACAAATAATATTATCCTACTAGTAAAATGTGTAAAAAATTGAAATATATAGAGTTGACATTTCAAGTCATTGTCTTAAACTGATGACATTTGAATTCATGTTTGGAAAATT
Source organism: Tachypleus tridentatus (assembly GCF_004210375.1). NCBI lineage: Eukaryota > Metazoa > Arthropoda > Merostomata > Xiphosura > Limulidae > Tachypleus > Tachypleus tridentatus. The sequence continues at coordinate 5,698,898 of NW_027467782.1, read as the reverse complement.
CCTTGTAAACAAATTTTTCAATATTTGTGTACAGTAAGAGATATGATATCAGCTTGGTGAATAAGTATGACTTTTATAGAGATTTCTAAAGCTAACTGTGATAGAAAATTGGCTCAGCTGAGTGCAAACCTAACTGACAGCTGTCTGTTGTTTTCAAGTTATGTTATTATAAGGTTGATAGTGTTGTTACATTTATTAAACAACAACAAAATAAAAATCAAACTTCTTTAAAGCCTCTGTTTGTATGTAATTTTCCTCTAAGTATTGTATAAGAAAGATTTAATACCAAACTTAAAATACTGAGTAACGATGTGTGCTTGTGAACAAATTCTATGTTATGTCTTTTTGTGTAAGTATTAAAATTGATGTGTGGGTTAAAGATAAAAAAGTAGTTATATTTTAGTGTCTTTATTTTTCTTTCAGGTGAATAAAAAGTATTACATTTGTTCAGAAAGTGAGATAGAAAAATAACACTTTCATTTAATATATATTAATTAGAGCATAACCTACTATTTTGTAACTTTGATCTTCATCTACATATTCAGAGTAAATCAATGGATCATTGTGATATAATTTTTGAGCAACAAAATCTTTGAAAATGCAGAATAACTTTTTATAAACAAGTACTTGTGTTGAGCTGTACCTCATGTTTAAATGTTCTAATGCTGTGTTTTTATCACCCAGATAAATCATGATTCTAGCCTATCTAAAAGTTTACATTGGATAATACACTCCTTTCTTACATGTGGTAAAGCAGAATTTTGTATTATATCAGTGGTGTTGTCCCATGACTATCTGCACAAACAGAAACAAGCTTCAACATGCTGGGCATTGTCTATGTGAATTGAACCATCTGCCAAGATTCTGTGATTTTGAATGTATGTGAGGACACTCTTGTAAGTGGAAAGTAAGTTAATTTCTATAGTATTTAGTATCTGCTTAGTTTCATGTAACTTTAATAAGTTTAAACATTTCAAGTAACTTGTCATTCAGTTTGTTGAAAATATTTTGGTACCATTCAGCAATTTAACCAGCATTTATTTATTAGCATGTTAAGGTAATTAAAAAGCAACACTAACCAAAGTGAATAGTGATATTTATATATATATATAAATAGACCAAAATTTCCATGTTAGTCACATACCACACTCTGACTTATTTATTGAGTCTTGGAATTTAAGATGTATTTATTAATAATTAAGTAATTTGCTTAAATTTAAATTATCTAAGTTTTGAATAAGGCTTAATAGGAACTGAGAATGTCTTTCTATATGTATATTTTAATTTACAATACATTTTCATACTCCTATCATTTTATAATAAGTGAATATTGTTTTTGACTTTTTTCATCTTCAGTTTAACATGTGTAAAGAATAGATGTAGATGACTTAATACAGAGAAAAGTGATGGAATGTGGAAATAAACATAATACATTGAATAGTTATATCTTTGATTCTCTGTAAGTACTGACCTCCACTAGTGCAAACAATAACTAATTTCATAAACCAATCACACTGATATAAAAATAAGTCTTGGTGGTACCTTGCCTTTGTTTTTTTAAATTTTAACATTGTGCCCTCTTGTCATAATGGGGTATAAACATTGTTTAATGAAATTTAGTCAACTTATTCTAACTTTGGTAGTGAGGAAAGCTGAAGAATACTAGTAAATAAAAGGCTGTTACTGATGGAATTTTGGCAAGCAATAGTTTTAACTTTGTTGTATACATTGATCAAAGTGAAAGAAACTTAAAATTTAAAATGAATAAACATAAGTAAAGTGTTGAGAAAAAAGGTAAAATTCAACATTACGTGAACATGCATATCGTATCAGTCTTATCATTTATTGGAAAAGAACTGTTATTTTGGATCAATTGAATGAAATAACAGCTGGAAATATCGGATAATTTACGAAAGAAATGAAAGTGAAAGTAATTATAAATAAAGATAAAGGTTTGGCAAGTCAACCAGTATATGAATGACATGTTTTTCTGAAAGTTCAGTGTATTAACTAAGTACTCGCATGATCAGTGGCTTTTTACATATTTATGGTTTCCATGTAGAGTACCTGGTTTGAGACTATTTAAACTTTCCAAACAACATTGATCACTTGAGTGCCTCAATTAAACTGTACGCTTGTTAATTATGGAGTACCTGAGGGTCAGTGCTTGGGCTTTTGTTCTTTCATACTTACATTGATCATATTGCTTGAGGCATGTCATGAGAGTTTACTGAGTTATATTCAAAATTTAATAAAGTTACTTTTATTATCATGGTAAGTAAACTTGGCAACAAAACTTAGCTTGTAAAATAAATTTGGAAATTATAGTTTTAATTTCCTAGTTTTTTAGACAACATTTAAAAATGTCTTCAATTTTCCATTGTTTCAGAATTGTGATATTTGCATTTTAAGTATTTTCTCTTCTCTTATTCATTGACCACTTCTTGAAGAACTACAAAATTTGACATAAGTCGCTCATTATAATATTGTTATTACTCAGACAAAGTATAATTTTTTTATAGCCTTCAATCTTATTTGGTTACAGAGCTATAAACTAGAAAATCAAGTCCCTTTAGCCACACCCACAATTAAGTTTTCTCTTTCACAAGTTTCCAATATTTAGTTCTCTTTGATATTTAAAATTATATTACTTTTAACCAACAGAAATCCAAATATTATATTACATAATTTTCTGTTCAGGAGTTTGTTTATTTTGCTTCCAGTGCAAATTTTATTCCCACAAGAAACGCATTGGCAAGTTTAGCTAAATTTTTATTGGGTCTTACTGAATGGTAAGAAAGCCAGAAAATTTTGTTAGTCCTAGGACAATATGTGCTTTAAGCATGTTATTTTGTATTGTTTGTTGCATTTTTGATTAACTAAAAATCATTTAGTGCAGTAATACCATTATAATAATAGTTTTAATTAAGAGTTGATAAAAAAAAGATCCAGGTAAGTACTATATTTTCAGTTTTTCATGTGTATTATTTATTATTATAAAGGTAAATAAAATATAAGTTTTAGATTAGGTTAAATAAATAAAAAAACAAAACGATTTCCTGTGATATGCTCATTAGTAACCAATGCATAACATAATTTCTTCAGGTAACCTAAGCTACATGTTTACAAAGTGGTTCACAACTTGTGTAGTGATATCATCAGTTAGACACAGTTCAAAAGCAATAAAATTTAAGCATAAATATGCATATATTGTTAAGGGCTTAAAGCTGTTTGAGATAGCCAAATGTGTCGTGAAGTTACTAGATTGTACTGGTGAAAAATAAAATAATGAGTTTTCATGCTTCAGACTCCAAGCCCAGTATCAACATCAATGATTAGTATAATATAACAAACTACTGGATATGATTTTTACATTCTACTGTGCTCTACTACATATTAAATATTAAAAATGTTTTACACAGAATACAGTAAAATAAATGGTAAAACAAATAAAAGAAGCACATAATTTCTTTGTACACGTTTTCTATTGAGTGGAGAAAATAAAATCTGAGGTCAATATAATACTGGGACACAGTAGACATGGGGATGGATCATGTTAAATACCATTTACAATGGTGGTCCAAAGAGCCAATACAATTTTTATAGCAATGTCTCCCTGTGATTAATCAAAGCAAGTAAATTACAGACAACTGCCTCCATGCTAAAACATAAGAATTAACAATATTTTCTGAAGATGCCCACCATAAATTACACTAAAAATTATTCATCCTTTTGTAAATTTTTCAACTGTCAGAAGTCATGCCTCCTGTAACGTGAAATAATACAAAACAGTCACCCTACATTTAGTAAAATTATACATTTTTTTAAACCATAAATATCAGTGCTAGTCTTGAAATAAATATAAAACTATAATTGTGTTAACAGGTAAAGTCAGATTACCTAATGTAAACAGGTTCATTTTCACTACAAATTATAGAATTAACAGAAATACAGGCTTTTAGTTTGCTAAGATCTACTGTTTTAAAGTTTATCATATTACTTTTGTTATTTTAATGTTTAGTCATGAATTATATGCATACACAAACATGTTCTTGCCCTGGGAAATATTATAATTTAGGGAAACAAAAGTTTTACTCAATAAGATAACTCTGTTAACAATTTCCTCAGAATTAGTTTTCAACTGATGTCTTACTTGTACAAAACGTTTCTTTCCATATTTAACTTAAAACAAACTCACTTTATTATTATTATTATTTTATCCATTTACCTGAAACAAGACAGCTGTCACCTGGTGTACATTAATAAATACAAGAGATTCTTATTCAGTCTTTTTTTAATTTTGAAATCAATGTATCTTAAATATTCAGTGACATGGTAATTCTGATTATAGCTGTAGGCAAATAAAAAAATCTGAAAAATAATAAAGCTCAACTGAAATTCACGAGAAAAAACAAACTTTAAACAACAAAAGTAGACAAAGTCAGACACCTTAAGTCATGATACAACCACTCCTCCTATACAAACTTTAAACAACAAAAGTAGACACCTTAAGTCATGATACAACCACTCCTCCTATACAAACTTTAAACAACAAAGTAGACACCTTAAGTCATGATACAACCACTCCTCCTATACAAACTTTAAACAAACAAAGTAGACACCTTAAACAACAAAAGTCATGATACAACCACTCCTCCTATACAAACTTTAAACAACAAAAGTAGACACCTTAAGTCATGATACAACCACTCCTCCTATACAAACTTTAAACAACAAAGTAGACACCTTAGTCATGATACAACCACTCCTCCTATACAAACTTTAAACAACAAAAGTAGACACCTTAAGTCATGATACAACCACTCCTCCTATACAAACTTTAAACAACAAAAGTAGACACCTTAAGTCATGATACAACCACTCCTCCTATACAAACTTTAAACAACAAAAGTAGACACCTTAAGTCATGATACAACCACTCCTCCTATACAAACTTTAAACAACAAAGTAGACACCTTAAGTCATGATACAACCACTCCTCCTATACAAACTTTAAACAACACACCTCAAGTCATGATACAACCACTCCTCCTATACAAACTTTAAACAACAAAAGTAGACACCTTGAGTCATGATACAACCACTCCTCCTATACAAACTTTAAACAACAAAGTAGACACCTTGAGTCATGATACAACCACTCCTCCTATACAAACTTTAAACAACAAAAGTAGACACCTCAAGTCATGATACAACCACTCCTCCTATACACTCCTCCTAACAAAGCTTTAAACAACAAAAGTAGACACCTCAAGTCATGATACAACCACTCCTCCTATACAAACTTTAAACAACAAAAGTAGACACCTCAAGTCATGATACAACCACTCCTCCTATACAAACTTTAAACAACAAAAGTAGACACCTTGAGTCATGATACAACCACTCCTCCTATACATTTACCTCTTTCAAAATTTCTCTGTAGGACAACACAAATTACAAATATATTGTTTCTGCTTTATAAGAAGTAGAAATACAACATTAAAATCTCTTTACCAGATTTTACAGAAGTGTACTGTTACACAAGATATAACACAGAAACTGAAATTAACACTTCCATAACTGGTTTGTGTATCATGTAACTAGGAATATATCTATGCACCATAACAGTGATAGTACCTAATGTAGCTTCACAAGACTTGGCATACAGTATGCATATCCTTTGCAGACAAAAGAATTGGAATTTTCGATTATGTATTTTTATTAACATTTTTCCATAAGTATATGGAGTAAGATGATTAACTGGTCCAAATGCAAAGTGATTTTCATGTTAAAAATATTGTTGTCATCTGAAACTTTCCAAACTTTATTTGCATAATCTCTGAAATTTTCTAAATCAGTGTGAAATGATTTGTTTTCAGAGACATTTTGTATTACCTCTCTTATTTTCTCTACCATGACACTATACTGGGTTGGTGGACTTAACTGACCTCCCTACCTTCATATAAAGTTAAGAAATAAACCTCAATTACATTTTTTTTCTGGAATGATATAAAGTTGTAATGGAATACTAGAACTGTTTATTTTCAATGCCTTATAGCTTGTAACAGTATACATCTACTAATACATAATGTTATTGTTTATTGCTCCTTGAATGGTATAATGTATAATCCAGTATGGGTGATTTTTCTGTGATTTGTTTTTAATTGTGTATCAGTTCTAGTAATTTAGGACTCAGCACATGAAACAAAACAGAAACTCAACATATTAAGAAACCAAATAAACACAGCCACAAAGCTATGTTCACCTGATAAAATTAATGATGAAATCAACAAAATAAAACAGCACTTCATCAACAAATTTCCTCAAAGAACTGTTAAAAATTATACTCGCACACCTAGATCAACAAGAGACAAACATTAGTAAATCCCAAAATACAACAGACTACAAAATCGTATACTGCTGCATATGATATGTTTTCAACATCAGCAAAAGAAAATAACCAACATTTGAGTAAAAACATGTAAAAAACACAACATTCTAGTAAACACCAAATTTATTCAAAAACTAAGTTCAAAACTAAAGTCCACACAATGTAAAAACTAAACTGGCAAACACAACACTAACATAATTTATAAAATACAATGAATATACTATACTCCAATACTATATTGGAGAAACAAACAGAAAAATGGAAACTAGATCCAAAGAACAAATCAAACATTTTTGAACACTGCAAATCAAATAAACACAGCATTACCATAGAAAACCCCCATTTACTAAGTTAGGAAACAAATGCAAATTCAGAGAAGCCCTGCTTATACAGCAACTAAAACCAATATAAAGGAACACCTTTATACCTATACTAATTAATAACCTAACATCCACCTGTAACGCCCCCTACAATCCTGTACCCATTTATACTCTCGTCCTAAAATGTGTCTGCCAACAGTCACATTCAAATTTCTCTTTCTTAAATTGAAGATGACCCAGGAAGGTCAAAATGCTGTTCTCTCTTTATCAATAAAAGTATTAATACCCATACCAGCTGTTCTTAGATACATTATTATTTCAAGTGGGTTTCTCTCCATCAAGAATTACTTCTTATAAACAGTTTCCCAACACAGTAAAAGAATCAGACAAAACTTTAAGAAATATATAAACAACTCAAGAATTTTACAATATTTTTCAAGAATATAGACATTTTTAAAGTGGATTTAAGCAATATATTGATTGAATAAATTGAGGTTTTCTGTAGACTTCTCTTGTCTCTTAAGACAACATGAATAGAGCTTTATGCTAAGACTTTTAATGCCACTTTTAATACTAATAAAGTGCTTATCTAGGACATCTTTTATTTGCTATCAACATTCAATAATACTTAACCCTACTTTTTTATAGTAACAGTAGTAATACACTAAATAATGCACCAAATAACACAGAATAATAGCAGGCAATATATTTTAACTATCACATTTTTTTCTTGCTAACTGTGTGACAAGAGTCACTAAAAATTCATTTAAGCTTGTCAGTATGTTTCTCTTAAAAATAAAACTTTAATCAAAAGCAAAATTGATAATTTACAGTAAAGAAGATAATATAATGCATTGTTTGATAAAGTAAACCCTTGGATTTCTACTGGTTAAAGAAAATATAGTACTGAACACCAGAGAGAACTCTTGGAAATATCTGAAGAAGAGGATGTGATAGGTGAGTGTTGAAAGAAGAGGCTGATTGTTTATTTTGTGGTCTGTAATCAAATCAGATTGAAAGCTTTAAAAATTATGCATTACCTCAATGACAACAATGTTATACCAAGTAATTTAAGTTAAATTTCATATTTTTCCAGAGGTGGTGAAGAAGTCAGAGATAAGAGAATGCCAAGAAAGACAATGACTCAATTATCACAAATAGAAATTTTTTTTTTAATACTGCCTTATAAAATTAAAATTTGAAATTATTATTACACTATTAAAATATGGATTATTAGCTACATTTTTAAGCTATATTTATTGCTATACCATGAAAAATGTAGTTTAATTACATTTAATTGTAATTTACTAACATCTTGTGACATGCAAAGTAAAAAATGTCAGTGGAGAGATGGTTAGCTAATAAGAAGAGCTCTTTACTAGAAAATGAAAGCACTGCCACTATATTTTAAATTGTTAAAACGTAAGGAAAAAACAGAACATAAACTATGATCATTTAATAATAGGTGGACTGAAAAGTTATTGTTATTAGATACTGATAATCAAACTCAAATTAAATATTTTTAAAAGCTGTATCTGTTTTGGCAACACACATGATAGTTACAAGTTATAATTTTCCAATACTGAAAATGTATTTCTGATACATACTTATACTTCTCTCACAACAGTAGCTATTCTCGTTCAGTGCTGTTTATTTGCATATAATGCATGCGACAAGCCTTTTGCCCCTCCTCCTTTCCATATTGAAGTTGCATGATTCCAACATGTGTCTCATGAAAGCCATCATGTGTAGCCTCTTCACCAATAGGAGAATGATATGCTCACATGACACATGTGATTCTCTCTTCAGTCCTCTAACAAACCACCACTTTGAAACTTGGCAGATGTCAGCACTGGAGAAAAGTGGAGAGGAAGGGTAGGAAATTATAATTGCTCATCAGAAACACATTTTCAGTGTAGGAAAATTATAACTTCTGATACATTACATACCTCCTCTCACAAAATAAAACGGGATCAGTGCAAGCATATGATGTATACCCCTGAAACTGAGAGATTTAAAGAGGAGAAGCACACCATTTCTGAGTCACGTATACTTTTACCCGTGTGTGAAATGTGTAAGATATAAGGGTGGAAATTAAGAAGAGCACATCCAAGTAAGACAGAACGTTGTAGGAAGGTAATCCTAACCAGCAGAAGATATTGTAACTTAATCCTACAATGATAAAAGTGGTTATAGCACAGTGGACCATTCTCATTAAGCCCACTACCTCCAAATCCTTCTTGTGGGGTACAGACATTTATGCAAGGGTAAGGAGAGGATCATATCATCTTCATCTCAAACCCAAAAAACTGGGAGAGTGAAAACCACTCTGATTTTTGGGTACGACACTAGGATTAGCTCTGAGCTATCAGTCCAAATACTTGACATCTGATATCAAAAGGATGTCCGTTTCATGTAATCAACTCCTCCAACTGTTAAACAGAATGGGGCCATCCAAATGGCAATAACATCCCTGTAAAAGAGAGGACAAGGATAGTTTGGAACAATCCCACTTTTCCTTGCTGTGACCCACAACACAGATGGAAAAAATCAAGTCAGGAAGATAAACAACCTGAAACCTGTGTGAAAACTTATGTTGACTAATTCACTCTAAATCCAAAATCTGCTCATAGGGTACAGACATCCACACTAGGATAAAAAGATGGTTCCCAATTAAAAGAGGTGAACTACATTTTGACTTCTCACTCAACTGTATGGATTATTGCAAAATTGGTGGCTATTATATCATCAACACCTGCAAAGTACCACCTACCTACTCTGAAACTGAATGGTTATTGTGTGAAGCTTGTTCAGCAGGGTGCCACAAGGGTCTACCACCCTAGTAACTTGGAACTGAAATGATTAAAGAAGGGTGAGAATGCATTGGAGAGTCCAGAGGAATTTATCACAAGAAGTATTGCAATGAGTGACCACTAAACATTACTTTCAAAAACAGACCATAATGAGTTATTCACTCTAGGCATGGATAGCAATCTTCTTCTGCTTTACCCATGCAGTCTATGGGTGATACAATCTGAGACAGACATGTTTATGAAGTAAAATACTGCAAAGATATTCACTTTCAAGCAATAATGTGGAACACCTCATCTCCACAGTGAGCATGCACAACCATTCCAGGAACTTGGAACTGGAATGTGGCAATGAATCCCATACTCCACTTGAAGAAAGGAGGGTGACAATACATCAGGTAGTCCACAGGAATGTTATCACAAGAAACATTGTGATGGGTAACCACCAAACCTTATTTTCAAAACAGACCTTAACGAGTTATTCCCTCTAGGCATGAACAACAATCTCCTTCTGCTTTACCCACACAGTCCATGGGTAGTACCAGTCCAAGCAAAATTCTGCAAAGTTATTCATGTTTAAACAATCTTGTGTAACACCACATCTTTGCAGTCAGTATGCAAAGCATGGAAGATAAAGTGCAAGTTGACATGGCTGTACAATGTGGATTTAGAGTCAAGAATATCTTGTCAGGCATCACTCACCACAGAGTGGAATCCATGTGATAAAAAGTAAATAAAGAAATAAAGTATGAATCAACACTTACCAGCTAGAGTTGCACTAAAGACTGAATAACAGCCACAAGTGGTACACAAGACTCCAGTGAAGAGGAAACCATGATATGATAAAGATAGTGAGAGATGAACCTGTACAAGTAATGGTTCATATGTCAGATTGCATATTCTCCTCCACTGGACAATGCAGATGAAAACCAATGGAAAAAGTGAGGTGTCAAATTTGTTGAGATAACAATGTCTGGGAGGAAGAAGGTAGGGAAGAATAGGCCAACCAAACCATAGGGTGGACTCAACTGGTAAGAGTAGAGGGTGAAAGATATGAAGGGTGGAGGATTGTCAGAGGATAAAGAAATGGAAACTGTTCCCTGCAAGTTAGTAGTGTAGGCTATATAAGAATGAAGAACATTGACTAGACACAGAAGCACATTTGAATCTTGGTCAAAAACAAAGATGGGAATAGAAGAAAAGAAAGAACATCCCTCCCAAGCTGCCAAAGATTTTGAGTGAAAGAAACAATCTGAATAAAGGAGAATGTGGGTAGGTTGACAAAGGATAAGTGAAACTTCAATGGTAAACAAATCTGATCTTTAGCATCCACAGGATAAGAGAAAAAGGAAATATGACTTAAGGGAAAAATTAAAGACGGAAAATGAGAAAAATGGGTTAAACAGGGGTAAAGGAAAATTGAGCCACATTAATGTCCCAATCTGGAAGGGTAAGATGTCTGGGAGGGTGATGCATCTAAAAAGAAAGTATAAGAATGTTAAGAATAGGGAAAGTAAAAGTTCTACAGTATGGGAAAACAAAAGGTATGGGATAAATATGAACATAAGAATCAGGTTGAAGAAATAAAATTAAAGCAAAGAATAACTACTTCATGAGAAAAACAAAATCAAACATACAGCAATAAACAAACAAAAGAATATGTCTGAGCTCAAATACTGCTGACCAAGGAATTATAATACAGTAGATGATTGCAGAGGAAGTCACATGCATCACATGATTATATCATACTCTTGCTAATGAAGAGTTCATGCATGATGACCTACAAGAGATGCATGTTGGAATCTTGCACTTCCAACAGATGGAGAAGGAGGAGTGGAAGGCTTGTGGAATGGATAAAGAAAAAGTTTTAATATAGAGGGTACCACTGAACAAGAACAGCTAGTTTTGTGAGAAGAAGGTAAATATGATACCAGAATATAATTATCCATCATACAACCACATCAAGAGATGAAAAACATGAGAGTAACTGTAGCATTGGCTGTGTTTAATTTTTATCAGATTTATCATAAAACATATTTTGGAATTTGTTTTTCAAATACTAAAATGTAAACATTATAATTAATTTCAAAATTGCCTCAAACGTATTACAAAATGATATTAATCTTACATATTCAATTACATTCCTATCTTCCAGCCTTACCACAAATAGTACCTTTAGTAACCTTTAAACTGTTATCTTCCAAAATTTGAAATATCCCACTTCAAAAGGGATCTGGTATTATCTTATTTTAGAAATTAAGTTTTGAGCATTGCTCACTGACTTACTTTGTAATTAGTTCCTTCAGAGCAATTAAACACAACACACCAAACTGCAAATGACTTGGCTAAATCTTTTATAGTTTCTGTTTTCCCAGTCCCTGCAGGGCCAGTAGCTGCTCCCCTAAGTTTAATTCAAGAGCACCCATCATATATAAGTAGCAGTGATCTTTTGCGGAGACAAAAATGTAAAATGTGGTTTCATTAGTTATCTTGTATCACTTTTCAGTGGATTGTGGGTACATCACTTTGAATACTCTTTATAACTTATTACAGTGTAATTAACAGGTTAACTCTTAAGAAAATCACATATATATTATAATACTTCTGATTTACAAACTAACAAAGAAAAATAAAATGCATTATATTAGTAACAAAAAATAAAGATTTTGGATTAATAATAATTTATTTCAATGTCATATCTGTTTTATCAATTGGTTATCTTGTCAGTTGTATGACATATCTGCCACTCATAATGCAAACCATTTATCTGCATACTTTTGATAAGACATGTTCAGACTGGTTACAAGTTTACATTTGGTGTCATATTACTTGATTGAAATTATTTAAAGGTGCATTTTCAACAAGTTGAAAGGCAAGTTAATTCAAAAACATACACACACACACACACACACAGAAGACTATTATACACATTTAAATGTTGGTTAGAAAGGCCTGTCATTACAGAAGAACAAACAATCTGGACTTTTATTTTTTGATTTTAATTATGCTACAGTGTTTTGGCAGACTTTAATATAAATAAGAAAGCATCTGGAGGAACGTATCTATTACTGATTCTATAACAAAATTATATATCACAGTGAATGAGACCCTAACGATGTACATTTCACTCTAGTATCTAGCAAAGGGGTACTGTATATTAAATAAGTATCTATATTTAGCACTTACAGTAAAGGAGAAGAAAAGCTAAACAAGATCCTCACAGCGAGTGGAGTGTTCCACCAGACAAGGAAAAGAACCAAGATATTCATAGCTGTAATTATACTCATATATTGAAATCCTAACAATACAGTTATCAGCATACACATCCAAGTAGTATCTCAACTATTTCAACCACTCGAAACTGTCATTCCTGGTGACCTCAAAAAAATATGGATATTATTTATTTTTTTTTTTTACACATGTTATACCTGCTGAATCATTTAAATTACAAAACAATTTCCAAGGACAGAAGCTGGGAAGGCAGAACAAGCAACATTTTAGATGGATTATCCATATCCTAAGATAAAAGAAATGGCTTTTAAAATCTGGATTCCTACACCAGTGTTTAATTTTTTGTACATGATACATACTGAATTATTTAAATTACAAGGTAATTTTCAATACACCTCATAAAATATACCATGAAGTTTGCACAGCTAATTGTTTTATTCTTTCTTTATATTTATTTCAAGCATGCATTGCAAATTTAAAAGTATTATAGTTTCCAGTAATTTTATTTCCTAATGTAAAGGTTTTCTAAAATAATAAGAATTTAATTTAGTCACGGCATTTCTTAAATTCTGTTACATAATCTATATTACAATTTTGTATGTTAAAACTGAATAAAAAAAAGCTATATCACATTCAACAATTCAACCATCAGTGATACAATGTTAATATACTAGTTTTAAATAAATAATATTAACATGAAACAATTTTATTTTAAAGTAAGGTACATAATTTGATGTTAACAAAAATCATTCACATAATACTAATTTTTTTAATGGCTTGAACAAATCAATACACAACAATGTGCAGGCTTCAATAATATTTTTTGTTTCTCACATATGCTTAAGACAACTAGAAAAATGTTCAAATTTGTATAAAAAGCCTACAAAACTATCTTAAATGATCAGGAATTTAAAAAACTGTTTTTAAAGAGTGGGTGTGAGACTACAGAAAAAGGTGGAACAATAAAGATATGTTCATTATCCCTTATTTTTATCTCCTGAATATTATTTACCTATTGATTACTAACTCCAAACAACACACAAATTTCAAGGAAACATCTCATCACATTTTTCATGATGCCTTAAACCTTGTGTTAGACCACTACTTTAACCAACCAAATCTTTATAAAAGATTTATAAAATGCTTTATATACACACAAGGTTATTGACAAATAAAATACATTTTCCACAGGTGTGATTCAAGATTTTATGAATATGTGTACATGGAGTTAGGATAAAATTGTCTTCTGCTGAAAATCTGTCATTCTATTAATTATGAAAACTTCTGACAACAATAATGCATCTTGTCAAACTATGTTCTAAATTAAATAAACCAGCTTGTGTGGAGTTATGATTAAAAAGGGACAATTATTTTAAGCACTGAATACAACTGCAATACACGAGTATACTGAACTTTGTATACATGTTTGACTTGTTTTAATACATTATTTTAAAACAAGTAGACTGTGCTGTTTGTTTACTGTTGAAAGTTATTACCTACTGTAAATAATCTGGCCTACATACATAAAAACCTGACATTAGAGCACTTGTCCAACACATGAGAGATCTTGAGTCCAACTCTGAGCTTTGTTTGTTTGTTTTGAATTTCACACAAAGCTATTCAAGGACTATATTTGCTAGCCGTCCCTAATTTAACAGTGTGAGACATGAAAAAGGCAGCCAGTCATCACCACCCACTGACAATTCTTGGGCTACTCTTTCACCAACGAATAGTGGGATTGAATATCAATGAATATTAGCATGTTTGGTGCAACCAGGATTCGAACCCGTGACCCTCGGATTAAGAGTCGAATGCCTTAACACAGTTGGTCATGCCGGGCCCCAACTCTGAGCTAAAGAAATACAAAAAAAACTTGGATTATCACAACCTTTAATGTGCTCACAACCCCATTTATGTCAAGAAGTTTGGTCACCCCTTATAACCTTGTCTTTAATACATTCTTTAGTCCTATAAATAATGTTATGTTCTACCATGTGCATAAATCTTTGCTTTTCCCATAGCTTAACACTTTCATTATACAAGGACTCAATATCAGCTTTTATCACACTCAATGGTTCATTGTTTCACTTAAATATTTAGCTTTATGGGCAAGATAATCAAGTAAAACATCCAACAATTTTTATCGTTATTGGTTGGTGATTCATCACTGATTAATGAAAACTTATTATTCTGGATATTTTCCAATGTTTTATTCTCCAGTTTTTTTTTATATTCCATATTTCATCTTATACAAAACAGCAGTACAAAACATTAAATGTATTTGATGAAGAGACTTGAAGTTAGATGTTAAAACTTTCAACACATACATCAAAACTGGAACAGCTGTAAATAGTTGTGAACTGTTTTAAAAGTACCTTAAATAGCACACACTGAAAAACTATGATAATTAGGTTTTCTGGTTAGATTACACACGAACTGTTAAGTGATATGTTAATAATTATTGATAGGTTAATATGACACAATATAAAATACGGTATGTATATATATTATTCATATATATTATACTGCAACATATTCTTTACTGCCTAATGAAGGGAATCAGCCTAAAACATTGAAACCCTAGAAAAACAACAACAAGTGGAACAACACTCATTCAAGCAAATAAATCACAACACAATAGTCCTACCATCAGACTGTATACCATCACCTAATCATTCATTTGTTCACCTTTAGCTAAAAAAAGCATTTGTTTTAGTCTGCATTCTCACAAAATCTTCTATTTTCTTTGTGTTCTGGCTAATCGATTACTTAACATCACAATATGCTGTTGCTAATCAGTGGCAGGGCAAATAGGATTACAGACTGCATCTACAAAAATAGTGAGTGAAAGTTTCAAAAAAGTTATAATGTCATTTTATTGTTCATTTGTTTGGCCACATTTGGAGTAGTATTCAATTTTGGGCTCCTTACCTCATAAAGGACATTGAATTATTGGAAAGTGTTACTAGGATAGCACCTCTGATGTTCAAAGATCTTATTGAGCATATTTAAGATTGTAAAATGAATTCACACTGTTGGTGCATTTTCATATTTAAAAGTGAGAAAGATAAGACTAGGGAACTGATATTTTGTTCTCATAGTCACTTAACATTTTGTGAACTAAAATGTATTTTCAGTAATAGTTACTGCCACTGACAATTTAGTCATTCTTTGCCATCGGCTTGTCCAAGCACTTTTAAGCACTAGTCTCACATGCTTCAGTCTTTTGTAATGCAGGTAAATGCCCCTGGTAACATCTAATTTGCAAATTTCTCCACCATTGTCAATGTGTCCTCTATCCTGGTACTATATATATAAGTATCTGACTTAGATAGTGTAATCACTTTATCAAGACTGACACTGGCTCTCAGTGGGGAAGCAGGGTAGAAGTCGGTGAAGATGAGTATTATTGAAAATACATTTTCCTGAACGGAAAATGTTAACTTCCAAAACATATTTACCATTAGCTGACAATATAGCAAGAATCCCACCCTCAGAAAGTAGAGGGAACTGTGTGAGCATGATCCATACAGAAAGTGTCTGCACTGAACAGTGGTGTATGAAGATAAAAGTGGTACACAAATGGGAGAACCACACTACATACAGAACAGGTATGCTCTTCACCCAAAACTTAGTTCCTATATCAAAGGTGGAATAGTACATGAGTAATTATTACAAGCCAATCTCAACCAGACAATCAAAGCTGCAACAACTCAGGGTTGGAATTAAGGGGCCTTGGTCCCTATATCCCACGTTGGCATTAATGGCTATAGGACTGCAATGTCATAGATATATATACTTTTGATTTAATCCCAACCTGTAACTGTAGAATGACGTGTTTTGCACCAACAAAACTACAACAAAAAAGTAAGCAACACTGAAGTGAACAAACTTTCACCTGAACTAGTCCAGGTGAAATCATCCAGTATGGAATTACAAATACTCATTCTCTCTCCCTAACCAAATGGATAATGAGTATTTGGCTTGCCCCAAGAATTATGTAGAGAATGTGGAACCTGTGCTCAATTAAGGACCTAAGGTCAGAGTATTTCACATTTGGAATTACGAGGAGAAAGTGGATTTCCTTCCATAGATAATAAAAAAACTGACATTGATAAAAAAAATGGTCTATGCACCCCCTCAACCAGATAGCTTCATGTCAACTATGAACTGAAATTATGAGTAGGCTCTCACAGAGATTGGTCCTACTCTAAATGACATATGAGAAAAACATCCAGGGACCAAAGTACGAGTGCCCCTAACTTTGCTCTCTTCTCTAACACTCTGGAGGAAAAGCCTCTGTCCAATACCACAGGGACACTGTGTATGGTAATGACTCCCTAGCTCCATTAGTAAAATCTGAGGGTAGGGAAATGCAAGATGGGAGTCCTGAGGAACTGTGCAATAGGTGGGCCAATTTCCTAAATTTTAAAGAAAAACCAACCCCGATTTATTCAATCCAATGACTGGCAGAATCACCTTTAGCTTTATTCAGGATAGTTCATGAATAGCAGTCCATGATAATATAGTAATATCATCTAGAAAGCACTTAGATGGTCTTATTGAACACATCATTTCTACAGATCCTGTCAAAATCAGTAGTAAGATTTACCAAATCAGCTGCTAGTGTTGAAATGGACTGAGAGAAGCACACTTGTCTTGGCAACACTCTTCACAAAGTAGAAACCAGTGAAATCAATATATAGGGGACCCTGGAAAATAAAGATACAAGAGTGTACAAATATACCCCCTTCCTCCTTATAATCCAGCAGATGTTAAAAACAGTCATGGGGTAAGGAAAAACTCCCAAGCATGTAAAGAACATGAGAGAAAAGCAGTGGAAGAAGTCTGAATATTGGCCTGTAAAAAGTTCACCACTGTATTAATGAAAGAGCCAGCAAAAAACATGTGCTGAATCTGTTGAGATGTAATTCAGAAGATACCTCAACTGTATGGACCAAAATATGCAAAATGGATACTTGGGAATCCACTTCTGAAGAAATTGGGAAATTCAAGAGAAACTGAAGGATCCCAATGGAAACACAGTCAAGAAGATTACCACAAAAGGAGAAAAAGTGAATCACAAAACACTTTCAGGTTTGATAGACCAAAACAAATTTTCAGTTTACAATCAATTGGAGTTGTGAGAAAGAGATGGTAAAAGAATTGCTGAGATAGATGTACCCCCTTTCCATACTTGCCACAGGCTTAGAAAGAAAAGTCCTATGGGGAGAAGAGAAAGTTTTACATATATGTCAATTACTCCAATTTATGACATCAAAACGTCAGCAGCCAAAAAACGAGAAATTCCATCAATAAGTGGAAAACCAAGGCAAGCAAACAGAAAAGGAGAAAACAAGGTTAATCTATCTCATTACATAATACAATATTAAAGCTTCCAGCCTGAACCAGAAATATCAAGAAGGAGAAGAAAATAAATACCTTCATCAACAAGATGGGAGTAGACTAAAAGAAGACAAGCAAAAGCCCCACACAAAATCACATACCTAAATGAGGAATAGAAAAAAAGGATTAGGATCCAAATCAGACTTCAAAAGTCAATATAGTGAAGAAAAATGTCAGAAAACAGAATCCATATTCTCTCCAGGATCAACAAAAAGACAACTTCAGAAGCCCTAAAATAAAACACCCCAGGACAAATGAAAGTCTCCATTTCTCAGTGGATAAAAAATGGAAAACTGCATACCAAAGAAAAGAGATGCTATATAACAAAGGAGGAGTATGGAAAGGTGGATTAATTACCTTGCTGGCAACAGTAACATGGGAATTCATACCTGCAAATATCATGTCTTTTTTTTGTAATTATAATTATACTGAAATCCACAAGATGGTGTGAAAATTACATTCCACAATGGGGAAATAAGCAACACATTGTTGTCATTAGAATAAGTGATTAAATTATCTGAGTCAGGTACTTGTATACAGTACCAGGATAGAAAATGCATAGAAGAGGGAGGAGAAATTTGCAAATTAGATATTGCTAAGGGCATTTAAATGGGTTATAAAACAATATATGAAACCAATGATTAGATAGACAGAGCTGATGTCAAAGAATAGCTGTTTTGTCAGCTGATGGTTAGTATGTTTTGGAATAACAATTATTTCATTTAAATATTACACATATATGAACCTTAACAGCTAAGTATATTGCAAAATATACACAGAGAAAACTAAAACCAATCCCATCAATACCAAAAATATATAAAAGTATCAAATCTCAAGTGATGTTATGGTATTTGAGCTTTATATGCTGAACTGATGTAAATGTTTTGTTATTTATAACACATTCATATGTGCATTGTTTAAAACAACTAACAATTTTAATTTTTTGAAAAGTTTAATAGAAGTTTCAGACAATCTCTATTGTCTGTATTAAAATGACTGAAAATATTTCTTAGCCGTTACTTTTATCATATAATAGCTTAATAAAATGTAATCCAATCATTATATTCAACTTGTCTTGTTGCCACACAATGAAATTACGATCAAATAACTGAGAAAATATCATACACAATTCTATAAATAAAATAAAAACATTGAACATTATTCTTTTGAATTTAAGAGTAGATTTGTAGAAAAGGGTGTGACATGTCACATGTTGATATTTTCTATTTTATTTCAGTAGAGATAAAAATAATTTCAGATGTCATTTTGTTTTCATTTCAAAAAATAAATAAAAGAAAAATGCAATTAGAATAAGTTAAAACAAATGATTGTGATTCTTGCAGTTAAAAATGTCCAATATGCTCTTAGAAATCTTTCACACTTTTAACTTTTCCTGGGCAGACTGTAATCTGTATCTAACAAATATATGTACAACTCATGTAAGATTGTAAAATGTCAGGCCCATCTGAATAGGATGTAAATATGTGGTTTCTGTACATATCAGGTCATCCCTTAAGTCATGTCCAATTTTAGGTTCAGAAAAAGAGAAAGGATTTCAAATGCTTTTACTGTTATTTCATCAACAATGTATGTTCCATTATTATTAATTATTTCCTGCCAATGATTCACAAGCTTCTGAATTCCACTTCTATAAAATCATTGGGATTTGAAGGAAAATAATGTAATAGAGAATAGTTTTGACATCTTCATGTGTTCTAAGCTGTTTTCCATTAAGAAAGTTCTGCAAACATCAAAATAAATTATAATCAGATGGGGCAAGGTCTAGAGAATAAAGAGAATGTGAAAGTTTTTCCCAGTCCAGCTCTTCAATCTTTTCAGATGTGATCCTTACATTATTCTGGTATAATACAACACCTTTACAAATGATAAAAGCAGGCCTCTTTTCTTTCAGTGTAACATTCAAGTGCTCTAACTGTTAACAATAGAAGTCTGGTGTAAATGCTACATTGAGTGGCAGCAACTCAAAGTGAATCACATCAACAATATCCCACCAAATGTTTAACAAGATTTTCCTATTTCGGGTGTGTGCCTTAGCTATTTTATTTGTACTGAGCCATTGTCTGTAGTACTAAACATTTTTATAAAATATCCATTTTTCGTTTCCAGTCACTATTTTGCCCCCAAAAAAAGTAAGTTACATTCACAAGAGTGCAGAAAAGTACAAATAGCCACTCTTGCTCCAAGGTTGGCTTCTGTCAAATCATGATGGACCCATTTTCCAAGTTTTAACACCTCCTATAAACACCTTGAATGTTTTGGGTAGTTTCTGCTTCACTACTGCCTTTTTCAAACTCATAAAGCATTACATATTTAAAGTGGTCCCCAGACACATCCATCTTCATAAGTGTTTATTTGATTAATGATCTGAAAAAGTGGAGTTGGGTTAGTTTCTTTTATTTGTTTGAATATTTTTACACATGTCCTACTACATAATTAGTCACTAAAGCCTTCTACAAAGACAGAAATGATTATGCACTTTCTGTATTAAATTTTTGGACATTATTTATCAGATAACCTGGTATATGCTGCACCTCTTGCTATTTGTTATTTTCTTATACCTCTCTTGTTCCACACTAACCATTGCTGTTAAGCCACATCAGTGCACAAATAAAAGCTAATAATGATGAAACACATTACAAGCATGGAATAGTGGTTGTGCTATTTATGTAAACCATACCCAACTTTAGATTTCATGGTGATATGCATTTTGTTATGAATAAGTTAACATTAACACACCAATAATAAAGAATAATGTAAACATGGTGGAGATGAGAAGAAAGAAAATCATATTTGCTGGTTTGTTGAGTGTTTACCCAAATTTGATAAATGATGCTGTAAAAATAGTAATGTATTGTATGAATAAATATGAGAATACAGGCTATAAAGCTTCAATTCTAAGATACAATGGACTAAGCAGAAATACCAATACTTGTGCAGCTGATTAACCACACATGAACTATCACAACTCACACACACACCAAACAACTGTAAGATTGATATTTCTTATGCTATGTTGTAATGCTTAATGTTTCTCTGAGAAATTAAAATATCAAAGTGTCTGATTCTAGAAACTAAAACATTCAAATTTCATGTGTGGACACTTTTATTCAAGTTTTTATAATGCAACATTTTCATTACTACCATTTTTACTATAATTGTGAGCATTCTCTTCTCTAAAATTTGGAACCTGAAGATCTCTTTGGTATTGTTTATATTGGGACGCCTGTCCTGTTATCTGTTCTAACCTCACAGCCAAGGAAGAAAGTAAGTCTGTAACTTTCTGTGGATCAGAGTTCACGTCCATAAGAAATGACTCCTAAAATACATACATTCCACAAAAATTATAATACTTCAAGAACTTATTTTGTCAGTAACTCTTACATTTCCAAAACTATCACACATACAAACATAAATCTATCTTTAGGCACCCAACATACACACTTCCACTCTTTCCCTTTGACACAGATAGAGATATTATGAAAATGATTGATATATAACATAAGAAACACCAAGAAGGTGTTTGATGATATTATAGCCATAATATTTCATTTTAAAACCTAATAATTAAAACAGACATTTTACATTAAAATCATCTTGAGTTCTACAACATATGACATGAAGAATGTGTGAATTTGAATGCCATATTCTGGGTTAATCAATAAAAAATTT
Organism: Tachypleus tridentatus; assembly: GCF_004210375.1. Taxonomy (NCBI): domain Eukaryota; kingdom Metazoa; phylum Arthropoda; class Merostomata; order Xiphosura; family Limulidae; genus Tachypleus; species Tachypleus tridentatus. The sequence goes on along the minus strand of NW_027467782.1, from coordinate 5,677,047 downwards.
TAAAAAGTGACATTTTTTGTTCATTGTAATAATAACATTTGTATCATCCAAAGCATGCTCATTAGACTAAGGACATATAACAGTATAAAAGCAGTCACATAACATGTAAGAGGAGAACAGCCCTTACTGTGATGGAAAGATGAATGTTTGTGCTTGATATCTGTTTAACTATGTATATTGTTTTAGTACTTTCTGTTTATCAAGCAAATAGAACTGACAAACCTCGAGAATATTTTTGATGTTTACCTTCACACAAGATAATACTAAGAGAATTGAAAAGACTTTCTGTACACATAATATTTACTTTTTGACTTGTCTTAGTAAGTAAAAAACATTTGTAAAATTTATTTCTCCTGTTTTTTTTTATTTCAGATATCCATGCAAAGCCACAAAATGATGATCTGCACTAACTATCTCTAATGTTTAAATTGAAAGACCAGAGAGAAAGCAGCTAGTCAACAGCATTCATTTCTAACCTTTGGGCTACACCAAAGTAATAGGAATTGACTGTCGCTTATGGTGCACCACTAGCCATACTGTGTAGAGCATGCACAAGTTTGTAACAATGCCTGACCCTTCTTATCTCAACATCTCTTTTTAACTCTTTCACCTTTTGCTTAAGTTCATCAATATCCTTAACAAGTTCAAATTTGTTATACATGTCTGTCTTTCTGATGATTCATGTTTGAGAGTTTTCTGCAAGTGACAGAGCAAACCACCTGAAGCCTATAAAAAAACATGAACAACATCCTAAGTTAGATTACAAACACACATCAGTCCTGAAATAACAAATCTTACTCTAAAGGATAACATATAGTTTTCAATGATGCTTTCTTTTATTTTTGATTGTTTCTTTTACTTACCATACAGATTGAGTATTCTTACATTGTAAAATAATTATTGCTCCAATGAGGCAGTCTCCTGTTACAGGACACAGCATTAAAATCAAGTAAATACGTTGGATATACAAGATTGTTTAGTTTAAGAGTTGTTATTTAACTAACTTAGTGATTTAACAATTAATGATTATTTAATTTTCATAAGAAAAGTGTTAAAAGCAATTATTTTAAAAGTGATGCCTTGTTTCCTTACTTTTGTGCTCTATTCCTACTTCCTAATTTTTCCTTTGAATTTTTTTGACATTTATTGAGATAGAATTAGTTACTAATAAAACCCAACTCATATCTATAGTTGGATTAAAGTTCACAGTAAAACACAAAGAATAAGCAGAACAATGACCATGCCAACTTTTTTTATGTTGCACCATGTCAAGAACCACCAAGTACTGAAATATTATTCATTCCTAATTTGTTCCCTTACTTTATTGGTGATCCCATTTCTACCTCCTAATATTTTTATTTGAAACTTTTTATATTTGTCTTGTAGCATTTTTTGTACTAAGTCTCAAGAGTGACTGGGCTCTAGGCCTATCCTTCTTGTAACTTTTTTCATTACTATCTCTCAACATTTCCGAGCTTTTGCTGTTATCTTTGATATAGTTTTTCTTCCATCTGGCTCAAGTGACATACTTCTTTTTGGCTGGTTTGTTTGTTTAACATACTCAGCATTGCTCTTTCTAACCTTATTTCTATTCTCGCATGAATGCTCTCTTCACTGGGACAAAAACGTTTTAAGGTTATCAACATAAGATTTTCTCCTTTTCTTAAAGGCATATATTAGAAAATGCAGTTTCAATTATTATGTACAATTTCAGATGTCAAGAGATCACAGTCAGTTTGAAGACAAAGCAAACGTAAATTATACAAGTTATCCTTTTTCTTTTCAGTCAAGAATACTCAAGCAAAGCTTTGTCAGAATTCAGAAATGGTGGTATGCATATTAATGTAAGAGACTCATGTATTAGGCTCCTACTTCTCTGATGGAATTGCTTCGTTCAACACAGATCCTTTAAGTCAGATGTAAATAAATTAAAACTTTATTTTCAAAAACTAGATCACAGTTAATGCTTGATGATAATCAAAACCAATATCACACAATTTTTTTTCATAAGTATTTCTGTTATAAATGAAAGATAATATTCTAACACCTCCATAAACATGAGACTTCAAAGTGCAGATTTTCTTTAGATATAGATCTAACAGTCTTTTATTAATTTATTCACATCCCAGTGGAAAATTGTAACAATTTCATTAAGATACTGACACAAAACTTCATAAAAATAAATACTGAGGTTAAGGTTAATCAGTATTTAACTGAATGTATCAGTATGGAGTCTTATCAAATTGCATACTTAGCTTAAAAGAAATGCATCAACTTAACTAATGTGCTAATACAGCGTTTTATAAAAGTACATATTGAGGTTTATAAGACAAATAATAATCAACCTTACTGAATATCCAGCAATATCCTCAGGTGGAACTGGTACACTGTATGAGTCCATTTAATCATACAACTCTCTCGTCACATTTATGCCTGCTTCCATATCTTCTATCTGTTACAATTTTAATTTCCAAAGCTTATTATTATTCTTACAGACAGAGTTTTAGATCGTGTATGTAATCATGGTGATGGTATAACAAATACTTTAAGTTACTTTTTATATATATAATAAATGTTTCTTTCAGCACAAAGACATAGAATGGGCTATCTGTTCAATGTTCGATTTCCCATAATAATATAGTATAAAATAAGTGAGATTTCCCACTAATTCATTTATTTGTATTGTGATGCATTTTGTAACTTAATTACATACATATGTGTAAATGGAATGTAGTAGTAGTAAAGTCAAATTAATGAACTAATATATACAATTTTAGTGAATTAATATATTGGACCACATCCAAAGTGCACCAAAGTTATATAAATTAAACTGAAAAATTTAAAAATAATACTGCTATTTTTTGTAACTATTATAATGCACCAGTTGCTTCCAAAAATTCTGTTAACCTTATTATAAACTAATATTGTGGGTGAACAATAAAATATTGTATATAACTATGTATTTGTAGATCAGCTTGTGTGTGTGTCATCTGATAACAGAATATCCTTCCTTTTATTCAGAGCATATGCTTTTCCAATTGTCACCAAACTATGGTAATTATTTTTCATTTTCAAATGCATTTTGAAACAAACTTATCTGCATAAGAAAGCCTCGAGTTGAGACGAGTGTTTTGTTTTTAAAATTCCTGTAATTATCTTTTCAGGTGGAAATAATAGCCTGGTTTGGTGTTTATATTATAAGAACCATTTCTAACACCAGGAGAAATGCTGGATGTGGTTTATCTATTGTTATACTGTTGATGCACAATATATTCACAGACCAAGCATTACAGTCTTGTCCTGTCACAGGTAGCTTGGCAAAAGACACAGGCTGCTCAGAAGAAATGGCAATATCTTTGTTTGAACCAGCAGTTGAGGCTATAGTTGATAAGTTACTCTATATGCAGGCATTGTAAATGTGGATTGCAATAATTTTATTATCTTGAAAACCTAAAGTGTGTGTATTTAAATTCAGATACAATTTACTATTGCTAATGCACCTCAGTGGCACTGCAGTATGTCTGTGAACTCACACTGCTAAAAACTGGGTTTTGATACCCGTGGTGGGCAGAACAAAAATAGCCCAATGTGTAGCTTTGTGCTTAATTCTAAACAAAGAAATGGTTATTGTTAACTTTAACTTCAAAAAACTGGTTTGAAATATTTAATTTAGAATGTCCACGATTACAGTTTCTGATTTTCTCAACATTATGAAATAATTATTTGTGTGTCTGAACCAGCTTTACATTTTGAAAAAAAAACTGCATTAATCAAAGGAAAATAACATGCCTGAAAGGATGATTCCAGTTCTCTAATAAAAGCCAGCAGAACAAAGTTAACCAAATAAGAGTTGAAAACAGAAAACAAAGGAGCTCAAGGTGTCTACAAGTTCTGTAAACAAGGCTGTATTATTTATGAAACTTTTATAAAATTCATCTGAGAATAAAACTGAATACATTTTGGCTAATCATTATCTAATACTTATCATAGAATAAATGTTCACTACAACCTAATCCACATTCAGGCACAACCAAACTGATTACATCCATAACTACTTTACTGTAAATTTTGAAAAATTGGAATGAAACATTAACTGGAAAACAACTCATTTTTATATCAAACAAAATTTTATAATTTCTTGCTGATGTGGCAAATTCTAGGTTTGATATTTTTCTGGCTAGATTTTTGGCAACAATATCTAAACATTATACAAATGGCACACTGATTTACAATATAATTACTGCCAGATTTTCTATTAATGTTCAGGGCATCCATTTTGAAATTCAAAGTTGATACCATTTGCAGCTATTTCAGACCACTTGCATGGAAATGAGAAATAACAATTAACATCGACACATATGTCACCACAATTTATGGATAAGAACCTGTTACACACATAATGAAATACTGATTTGTTAAGCTTTACTAACCAGACATGTCATATATGACATCTGTTTAATGCATCCCTGAGAACACTGTGGTTTCATTGACAAGATTTGCTGCTCGCATTATTTCCATGTCAATAAAAGTTTTATCTATAGTAAAATGATTCTTACAGAATGTAGTATTTGTTGTTAAATTATTTAAAAATTGATTCAGTGATCAAGTAACGTTAGGCTTTCTTATAACAGATAATCTAAGGGTCATATCAAGTAATTCATGATGATGAGAAACCCACTTGAAGTAAAAATGTATTCTCAAGACAGCTGGTATAGGTATTAACACTTTTGTTAAAATAAAGTACAGAATAATATTTCTAATGTAGTTGCAAACTCTCTTTGTTATATAATAACATATAATAAAGACAGAGAAAAGTGTTAATATCAAGGTCTGATTGAAATGCCAGGGTGACAAAATTATAAGTAGTGTGACAGTGACTCAGATTTTTAATGGCAATCACCACAAAAGAACCATAGAGGCTCATAAAATCAGTGTTCAAGTACTGTTTTAACTCTACTTCAAAGTGTTTTTGATGACTGACAAGCTCTTAAACAGTCACGAGACCAGTGTAGAACAGCTGAAAATTGCATGTAATAATAATAAAGACATGGGAAAAGAACAGGCGTTCATGACTGAGCTGGAATCCTTGAATATAGAAGCCCAATTTAAAGAACTCAATTAGCCTGCATTTGTCAACACAGATGACTGACAAAAGTTGAGTGAAAAAAGGACTTGATGACTGCTACAACAAGAATATCTTAGTGAACAATGAATAATTTCACATGCATAAAAAACACTGTACTATAATAAACACAAGTTATTAAAATAAATGTATAATGGTAAACCTGTTACACCATCTAGGTTACTTGTGTTTAAATTTACATTTAAAGATCAATTATTATTTTTCACTACTAGTCACATCTAATTTGGGAATAGATTTAAGTGAAAACTTATTATTAACTGGGTGCCTTTTTCTCCCATGGTTTTGAAATTGATTTGATTTTATGTCCTTTGAGTTATAGGTTATTTGGATGGACTTCTATATTTCATACTGAAGGGTCTTTTATCTCTGGCTTTCCTTTATTGATTTTGCACCTTATTTTTTGTTTTATATTTTACATTAAAATTTCGTATATTTCTAGATTTATTACTTTTATTTACTTTGTAAATACTAAAAGTTCCTATGTTAGGTTCACTCGTTAGTATTGAATACTTTCTCTTAGTATGTTTACTTATGTGTCTTTTTGGCTACCCTTCATGACTTCCCAGATATCTTTCCTTCCTCCTCAGGATTGTATCTCATCCATTTGTTTTGTTGAGTTTGTTCAAATCCTCTATGCCAACTCAACTAGGATTTTACTCTCATTTATTTGTTTTATCCAAAAATATGGAATATTGGAAACTCATCAAAGATGTGTTTTGACTATATACCTATCTGGAGAAACCTCACTTCACCATGGAATTCTACCTTTCATTTTAGTGAGTTTTTTCCTCAGAACTTTGAATGACCAAGTTCAGTTTGTTGGCCACCTATCTTCACATCTCAGTTGCCTCATTGTGACATCCTTTTCTTTGGTTCATCCACAATAGTACTGTCTTACAGTTCTGGGCACTGCCATTTGGTCTTTCTTCAGCTCAGTTCATATTTTGCCAAGAAGTATGATCTTTTGCATGCCATTTTCACTAACTTAGCCTTCAGACTCACAATTACATGGTCAACTGGCTGCTACTACTGACTTTTGGGCCAAGTCAGCAACCCACATTCATTTATTTCTTCAAGAGTCCCCCAGTGCCACAACTGTATGTCTGCAGACTTATAACACTAGAAACTGGGTTTAATAACTGGTGGGCAAAGTACAGGTAGACAACTGTGTAGCTTTTTGCTTAACTTCAAGGCAAACAAACAAACTCCTTCAAGAAGCTGCTTGAGTTGGGGTTTTCATAAAGTTGGAGAAGTTCTTTACTACCTCCAGTAGAATGGGAAGTCAGGAAGGCTTTACCTTCTTCTCTCTCTGTGTGAGAGGTTTTATCTCTTTTCAGGAATCCTTTGGTCAAATGCACATGATTTTCCTTTACTGGATGCTTCTTGACCAGTAGGACTTCTCCCATAGTCTCATGGGTTTTATACACTTACCCTCTGACCAGATTCCTCTACACAGTAACTTCGTATATTTCAATTTATAAAATATACAATTTTCTATATATCAATATATAGAACAGTAATATAAATGCTTAAAGCTATATGAAGTGACAAAAACCCTATAACCCGAGCACTTTCAAAAGGTCACCCTTCAAATGTATTTTGGAAAATTATACATATTTTTGAAACTGTCAGTAGCAGTGCTGTTCTTGAAATAAATGTAAAACTATAAATGTGTTAACAGGGTAAGTCAGATTACCTAATGTAAACAGGTTCATAATAACTTCTAGTTTCAGATTTAACAGAAATACAAACTTTTAGTTCATTAAGACCTACTGTTTTAAAGTTTATCATTTTACTTTTGTTTTAATGTTTAGTCATGGATTACATATATATACAGAGACACATTCTGTCGCGGGTTTGTGCCCGCATCGTGCTAAACATGCTCGCCCTCCCAGCCGTGGGGGTGTATAATGTGACGGTCAATCCCACTATTCGTTGGTAAAAGAGTAGCCCAAGAGTTGGCGGTGGGTGGTGATGACTAGCTGCCTTCCCTCTAGTCTTACACTGCTAAATTAGGGACGGCTAGCACAGATAGCCCTCGTGTAGCTTTGTGCGAAATTCCAAAACAAACAAACAAACAAGCATGGAGGAAATGTTATTAAACAGTGAATTAAAAGTTTTACTGAATAAAATAACTACATTAAAACTACCCTCAGAATTAGTTTTTAATTTTCTTTTGTCACCAGTTTTTGTGTGTCTCTTAAACATTATATGTACACAACATTTTTTTCCAGATTTAACTTAAAAAGAAGCTCACTAAGTATTTGACATAATTTTTTTCGATTTACCTGGAACAAGACAGCTGCCACCTAGTGGACATTAATAAATACAATGGATTCTTATTGGGTCTCTTCCTTTAATTGTGAAATAAATTTATTTTAAATATTCACAAAGGTATGGTAATTCTGATGATAGCTGTATATGAATAAAAAAAATTCTGTGAAAAATTAGAAATCTCAATTGAAATTCATAAGAAATAAATAAAACAGCTAAAACTACAAAGGTAGATACACCTTAAGCCATGACACAACAACAGAAATTTTAAATGTATTGTTTCTGTTTAATAAGAAGTAGAAATACTAAAATAAAATCTCTTATAATCAAAGTTTGTTGCCATATTTTAGAGGCTTGCAGAAGAATAATGATACAAAAGTTATAAAGCAGACACTGAAATTAACACTTCCATAACTGGTTTTGTGTATTTACTATAAGCTTGTAACCACCATGTAACTATGAATGTATATGCACCATAACAATGATAGTACCTTATGTGATTTCAAAAAACTTGGTATACAGTAAGCAAGTATTTTGCAAACAAACACAATTAAAATTTTCAGTTGAGAAATTTCATTAAAACTTTGTCCATAAATATAAGGAGTAAGATGGTGGGTGAATGGTGCAAATGTAAAGTGATTTTCATGTCAAAATAAAAATAATTTTCTTTACCTAAAACTTTTAAAACTTTATTTGCATAATCACTAAATTTTTCTAAATATATGTAACTTTTTTTTTTCAGAAAAACTTTGCAATGTTTTTCTTGTTTTATCTACCATAACATATACTGGGTTGGGGAACTTAAACTTACCTTGTTACCACCATATAAAATTATGAAATAAATATAAATTACCCTTTTTCATTCTAGAATGATATAAAGTTATAACAAGATACTAGAACTGTTTATTTTAAATACCTTATAGCTTGTAACAGTACAGAGATGCTTATATTTTATTGTTTATTGTACCTTGAATGTTGTGTAACTAATAATTATACCACACAAGTTGTAAATCCCTGAACAGATATGCAATGAACATTAACATATCAAATTATATAAATATATGTTATATATACATGAGCTGCTCACAAACATACTCTGTTAAGAATTTCTTTCATTCTTTACTTTATCTTATAAGTTTCTATTTTTATATTTTACTTACTGTTATAATAATAAAGAAAAAACATTAAAAACATGCAATAAAGTACATGCCTTGGTCTTTTCTTCATTTTTTATTTTATCTGTCATAAAATGTTATATTTTTTTACATATTAATGGCATTGATACAACAATTAATGCAAATAATAACACAGAATAATGACACACAGAAAACACTGTCCTATAATTATCATAATTTTCTGGCTTTCTAACTGTATAATAATATCCTCAAAGAAATTCAGCTAAGCTCTACAATTTCAAACGACAAAACAGATAGTGCTGTATAAAGAAAACAACAAGCTTCATCATTAGATAGATTAAAACTTTAGCTTTCTATTGGGTATCAATAATATTGTATGAAACCTTAAAGAGAACTATTGGTATTTGTGAAAGATGGAATGCGATAGGTGGGTCTGATTATCTAGTTTGTGGTTTGTAGGAAAATAACAATGGGAGATATAAAAAGTATACTTTGTCTATATTATAATTAGAAGTCTATGTGGCATTTCTTATTTCTTGGAGGGGTGTTCAATAAATTAGAGAAGAGGAAGAACTTAGAGATCAAATGTAACAATTCTAATACCAGGAAAAATTCAGGATTTTATAATTATTTATTTTTAACAATAAGAACTTTAAACAAATATTAAAATTGTGTTCACAAACTATGTTTTTATACCAAATTTATCTGTGTATATTGACAATAAAGTCTTTGATTTAAACTTTAAATGTAACTCTGTAAAACATTGTGACATGCACACCTTAAGCAACAAGATGTCAAAGGGCTAACAAAGTAGATATCTTTATACACAATCACCACAAAAGTATTACATGTAAACAAGTTCTCCATGAGCATTCACTAATAATATTAGAAGGTAGACAACTTCCTTTAATTATCACAATTTTTCTTGTTTTCTAATTTTTGGTGGTCAGGAGGTAGGTCAAATTCACCAACATTGTATAAAGAAAATAACATAAAATATAAAGTTTTACTAAAAACAAACAATTGTATATAAGACAGAGCAAATAAAATTTGACATTTTTAGATGAGGGTTATTTTTAGTCTTAAGATGTAAATTACTTTCCACAGAAATTAGTGACAAAAGTACTCAATACATTCACAGAAAAATTGTTTTTACGTTATTAAAAACACTTCACTAAAAATAATTTTTTTAATGTGAAACACTTATAACATTCACTGAAAGTCTGTCATTTGTTTTAAAGATATGTATACTACATTAAAAGTCATTAGTATCAAAAGTGTAAGTGAGTAAAGACAAAGATGTCATGTGAGCAGTCAAACAGACTCATGCTGAATCAGGTAAATCTATTCAAGTTCTCCATTTACAATATCCAAGGGAAAGCAACATTTTATGTGTTAACCACTGACATGAAACTTGTTAAATGTCTGAACTATCAATTAGTGCACCATGACTCATGTATAAATGAAAACCACAATCTAACAAAGCCAAATGGCAGAAGATTTTGCATGCAGTGTTCATGCATACAAAAATAATTAGGCTAAGGACCATATGGTAGGTTAAAAGAAACAGTTCCAATTAAAACATTACATAAGGTATCAAATATAATACAAATAGATAGTATTTGTCTCACTCTACAGGGTGGCCCGTAAGTCCATACCCATCCATACATCTTATGTATCCAGTATATCTCTGTGCTGTCACTCATTCTCGCTGCATAATATTATGTGAAACCATGTTCTGTGACACATTTTCAAGTGTAAATGGGCTTACATCAGCCATATTTCTCTGAAAAAAAAACAAAAATTTATAATACATACGTAATTGAATATAAGTTAATAACATATAGATGGGTAGGGACTTACGGGCCACCCTGTATATAGAAAATGTATTCATGAGGTATACATAGTACTTCATGTAACAGCTATTTAAAAACATTCTACAAAGGCATCAAAGTCATGCTCATGTAATTGAACATGTGTCCACTCATCCTATTGTCTATATAATAATAATTACAAAGAAATTAGAAGCTTTTATCCTATCAATTCTCCCAGATAATCTTATAAGCTTTCATAAGATCACTTCTTACTCTTCTTTACTCAGCATTTCCCTGCATGCAACCTAAAATCTTGTTTTCCTTATGATTAACTAACATATATTGTCTAGAAGACCTTAGGAACACCAACAATTATGCCTCAATCTTACTTACTTGATTTTTACAATGTCTTAAATGCAATATGAGATCCAGAAATTTATTAACTTCACCTTATTTTAGTTCTTTTATCCTCTGTTCTCTTACACTCCTAGGTATGTTTTAGTATTGTATATAGAATGCAGTTTAACTGGGTTACAACTAAAATATTCCTGGTTGACCAAGTATGATAATGACTGAAAATGTCTGATGACCATTGCTGTCAGTGAACAAAGGTAATGAGGTGACCTTATTCACTGGACAAAGAATGTAAGTTGAAATTCTTGATATGAGCCTACTTTCTTTGTTCACACTTTTACTAAATGATCAAGAAGAAAGATGCACTACTTTGAAGAGCTAAATATTTAGCATTACAGATATCAATCTTGAAGTAAAGAGGACTGGAAGGTTAAACACCAACCATCTAGTAGAAGAGGAACATTGTATTGTTTGAAATGGTAAGTGAGCTGCATCAGCTATTCCAATTTATCAGTACAATAATTAATTTTAGTAGTCTGTTCTCTTTATTATACTTTTAAAATTAAACAATAAGTTATTCTCTTGTAAACACTCTTAAACTCCTATATTTTGTTTTTTCTTTACTTCATTTTTTTACCTAGTGTTTTCATTACATCATTACAATATGTTACTGATTTGCATGTTTGTTTGTTTTTCTCTCTTCATCATTTAGTACTGAAACTTATGTTAGTGAACTTTCTATTTGTCTTTCCTACAAGAAAACATCTCTTAAATAGCAATTTCTATAACTTTATAAGAAATAAAAATTCATCCAATGTTTTTAGGTAAAAATAAAATATCTTCTATTTCTAAACTATTTGGTTCAGAGATGTCTCAAGAAATATATCTAGAGGAAGAGGGTTAAAGTCAGAAGCAATGAATTTGCCATTACAGGCAAGTGCTTACAATCAGACTCGATCATTTATAATATGTAAGACTCATTTAAGTCATACTGTAGATTTGCAGCTATATATACTACATAATAGTAAATGTTGGTCTGTTCTTTTACATTCTTAACCCTACATTAGAATTTCACCCTGTATAAAACAGCTGCCCAAATAGGTACAGTAATCTGAAATTACACAAAGTCCATTATTTCAATGGCATTTACTGTATATGTTTACTAAGAACAATACATCTCTGTGGTAACCTGCTGCTGATATTACCAGCAAGTGGCAACAAGTTAATCCCAATCACATTATGTCAGGGCTTACAGAATGTTATCAAGACTGCATAGATTTCTTTGAAGACCTGACTGACAATTGCCATATTTTATATCCAAGAAGCTACTGTGGTAGTGACATTTTCCATTATTAAGCTACAAGGTAGGTATCTAAAGGTTTTAAATAAAGCTGCTGATAAACCTGGCAATTTTTATTGGAACTTATAATCAAGTGTTCTTTGTAAACATAATATAGGAGAACTAAAATTAATTTAGTACATCACTTCTTAGCTTGCAGCCTGAGCAAATATAATTATTGTCAGAAAACAACAAAATTATAAACCCTGTCATTTTGAAAATCCTTCAAAGGTAATGAGCACATTGTTTTTTGTAACTTACAAGAGGGTAAAAATTGTAGATAATGGAAAAGTAATTAAAAGTTTTAATTACATTATAAAATTTAAAAAATTATCAAATGTTTATACCTTAGTATTTTAGTAGTATTAAAAAGGATAAACAAATTCATGCTTTTATGACCTTGAAGTTATGCACATAAAACACTTTTACAGGGGCATAAAAACCGTCAGTGTTGAGTTCCTTTAGATTTTTTCATGAGTAAAAATTTCTGAAGACAGTGATTGTATAGACTTATGAAAAATTAACAAATGTTTGAAACATCTAGATATTACTATTTTTGACTACAATTTTCATGATAACAAAACACTGCATTTACATCTCAAAAGGTCCAAAATCAAATTCTATGACTACATGATGCACTAAACTCATACCTCACTGAATAACAAAATATACAACATGATTACTCCAGTTATGTTTTACCAGATAAGGAAGATCATCAACACCTAAAGGCTATAATTACCTTTTTTCAGGAAATAAAATTCACAACATAATCACTAAAGCAATGTAGTTAAACCCCACTATGTAATAAAGCATGTATCACAACTACTCAAAAAACGTAGCTGATTATAACCAGAAAAAAAAATACATACCAGCACTGTTTGTACACTAAGTCCTGTTTAATCAGATAAAACATTGTACAGTGGCCAGCTGTGGTTTTGTGCAGAGAAAACCCATACAATGGCTCTCTATGGAGAGCATACGTCAGATTCCACTTAATAAATCCACTACCGCTGCTACATAACCCATGAACACATTAGCAAATTTTTTATATGTATGGAATTTTTCCATTGTCTTGTGACTCCTAAAAATAACCCTCAAAGCTGATAATGAAAACATAAGGATATGAGCTACCTCAGATATATTTTTTTTCACCTTTAAGAGATTGTAGATTGACCAAATGTTATTATTTTACCTGAATAATAAATATAAAAAGGTTCAGTCATAAAAGTGACATATTCTGATAAAATATAATAACTTTTAAATAGTTGTGTGAAACAAAATGAAGAAAAATTGCAAATATACTTTGAGAATGTAATGTAACAAGCTAGAAACATAAAATCCCTCTGAATGCATTAATTAATATAAAAACTACATGTACTTTGGACTTCAAAGGTTTATTATATGCATTAATGATCTGATGATTTCATTCATAAATAATTTCAACCAGACAATATGGTGAATGGATGGTGGATAATATTCTGTACACATTAGACAGAATGTGTTTGTTCTGTTATAGCAAAGCAGCATCAGGCCATCTACTGTGTCCACCAAGGGGAATCAAAGCCCTGATTTTAGCAATGTAAATTCAAACACTTACCTCTCTCCTACTAGGGAACAGACAATGAACACTTGTATAACAGTTGTTATGGAGTGAATGCCTTTTCTAAGTTAGCATTCACAAACTTCATATTATAAAAACTGTTGTTATAACAAACTACTGACATCAATAGTATTCCAACCACTACTGTAGTTGTTGTATGCCAGAGAGCCTTATAAGCTGTTAAATGCAATGGTAGCCCACATCAAGATCTTATATCAAGGTTAAAATAGCCTTCTTATTTACAAATTATAAACTTCTCTAAAAAAAAGATTCCTAATTCTTTTAGCTTGTTTCACCACAGTCAAATACATTAGACTACTGAAGGTTTTTCAATGTGTGTAAATATTCATACTTAAATAATTTTAAACCTTCACACCACCATTATTTTCCAATGGGATTCAAAACACATTTATATATGGTGCCTTTGTTGTTAATATTTGCAATAATTTTATCAAGATACAAATAATAGTTGATACTATGGAATAAGAACCAGAATCTCATTTGATTAAGTGGTTCAAAAGTTGTATAAAGTTCAAAGTTAGAAAATTGAAAACAGATGTTTAATTTCAAAGAGAATGGCTGATATTTACCTGTAAGTATTTTGCAGTAAAAACAATATTTCATGGTTAAGAAGGCTCCAATACATACAATGATACATGAACAAATCCACCATCATATCATATTATTTACAGTTGGTGGCCCGGGATGGCCAGGTGGGTTAAGGCATGCGACTCGTTATCTGAGGGTCTCGGAAGAGCAACGACTTAACACTACCTATTGCCAACCCTAGGTTAGTCTTTTACCAAACATGCTTGACCTTTCAGCCGTAGAGGAGTTATAATGTGATGGTCTATCCAACTATACGTTAGTAAAAGAGTAGCTCAAGAGTTGGCATTGGGTGGTGATGACTAGCAACCTTCCCTCTTGTCTTAAATTAGGGACAACTAGCGCAGGTAGCCCTCGAGTAGCTTTGCGCGCGAAATTCAAAAACAAAACAACAATTTACAGTAGGAAAATAATTAAATGTATAAAAACAATTACCTTTTAAAATTATGCAAGAGTGTACAAGTTATCTTATATACTTATAGATAACTCAAATTGTAAAAATATTATGCTAAAAATATTTTTAAAATTGTTTTACAAACTGCTATAGTTTATGACTGTATATATACATATATGGCCCGACATGGCCAAGCGTGTTAAGGTGTTCGACTCGTAATCCGAGGGTCACGGATTCGAATCCCGGTCACACCAAACACGCTCGCCCTCCCAGCCGTGGGGGCTTTATAATGTCACAGTCAATCACACTATTCGTTGATAAAGGAGTAGCAGTCTCCATATAAGGCAAACACCTAGGTGGATATTCAGGTCTCAGAGGAAATAACATAAATATAGAACCTTCCAGGAGTACAAGAGAAGCAAAATAACAAAATAATGTACTTTTAAGTCTATCCACCTAACAAAACATATTTTGTTGTGTTACTTTTCGCGTAATGTTTCTGATACAAAGAAACGAACACAAGATGTAGTATTCAGTATTCATTTTCCTTTATTGAGTCATTTGTACTTCGTGGATTATTTCTGAATTTGAAGTTTCTCACTCCACCTTATCACCAGACAGAAGAAATATTTTCTAATACCTGTAATTACTTTGAGAGTCCCCATCACATTAAACATGCTCGCCCTTTTAACCGTGGGAAGGTTATAATGTGACGGTCAATCCCATTATTCGTTGGTAAAATATTAGCCCAAAAGTTAGCGCTGGGTGGTGATGACTAGCTGCCTTCCCTATAGTCTTAAACTGCTAAATTAGGAATGTCTAGCGCAGATAGCCCTCGAGCAGTTTTGCACGAAATTCAAAACAAACAAACAAATATATACATATATAAAGTATAATCAGTACATGTGTATTTTTATCAAATCAACACTGAAATGGTGAAAATGTTTTTATATTAAATTTGTATAAAATACGCAAATATTTGAGATTTAAGTAATGACCTTTTATTGTGAAAATTATATGTATTTTATCCAAAAATGTCACAAGCATAAGCAAAATAAGTAACTGAACAGTTTAAGAACTTTTTTCATCTTCATTAATATCAGACCCTTTGGCTTCCTATTAATGGCCAGTGATCCCAAAAGAATGTATATATATGTGTGTGTGTGTGTGTGTGTGAAATTGAATGCTTCGAATGAACATCCTTAATGAGTTGTGTTATATGCCACAACAGCAGTTTCTTTGGTACTACATTGTCAATCAAAAACTATAGCTTTAAGAACTAATATTTTATTCTTAATCTGCTAAATGTATTATTTCTATTGCTAATACTCTTAAGGTTACGTTTTAGGACTTAATTGACACCTAATGAAATACAATTTAGATTTTAGAAAGGTGCTCATACTGATGTCCAAGCCTCAAATGGTACAGCGGTTTGTTTGCAGGCTCACACCACTAAAACCCAGGTTTCGAAGCCCATGGTAGGCAGAGCACAGATAGCCCATTGTGCAGCTTTTGCTTAATTCTGAACAAACAAACAAACTGATGTCCCACGAATTTTCACTGAATTTGAAAAGTTTATTACAAAACTATACTGCTTTGAAAATGTAAGTCTTTCTATTCGAAATTTTGAATAACTTACAAGTTATTGTATCACAAAACATTATGAACTCAAATAATAAATGAGCCATTTATCCCAATCTCATATACACTTTGAAGTACTTTAATTTATAGTTTGTAATTGCAATAATAAACTCACAACTACCGCTACTACCAGCTTTGATCAACATCCGACGTAGAATTTTAGCTTTACACATTTCGTGGGCATGAGCCAGTTTTAGTACTAATGCAATATTAAACATTACAGATTAAAATCACATTAATTACTTACCTTAGGATCTGGAGACAACTATTGTGATATCATCCAAGTCCTATTTGTCACCTTTAACCTCATAATACTGCTAGAATTACAAAATATTCCATTCTACTAACAATGACAAGAATATAAGCATACGTACGCTTTTTAATATTCTTAATATGACGAGAATTTTCTTGCAGATTCGCTTGGCACTTTTTTGGAATTGTAGAGGTCGCTCGATAACACATGTAGCTTACTATGCAGGTCACTGACAATTTGCAAGCAAAATATTGCATTCAATACGTTGGGGTTAAAAGATATGATGCAATAAAATGTTTATAGATTTATTTATGTGAAGTGATGCCCCAAGGAAAACCAAACGAATCAGGAAAGAAAATTTACAAGAAGAAAAAAAGTGAAACATATTTAAATTTTATTGTCGTGTACAAGGACATTGTAAATATTAACCAGTGCAATATTTGTACTTGTAAAAATGTACTGTAACTTGAATTTACCGTAGCTGCTAAGCCTAATGCTAGTCTGTGAGGGTTAATACGAAAACGAGTTAGTTAACCACATAATTGTTCATTCTCATTACAAGTAGTGTCTGCGAATTATGTAAGTAGATTTGGACAATATTTTAAAATGAAATTATTAGTATATAACTTATAAGTAGGGACTACATAAATTGTAAATTTACAATTTTTAGACTTTAAAGGCAATGGTGAAAAACGTGCTTTGAATTGTGGCTGTATTGTAATCAGAAAAAGGCATTTCTAGTGGTTGAGTGAGTCCTACAGGTTATTATGGTTTTATTCTTACTGTCACTTGTACACGTGAAGCAACTAGTAAAGCTTCAAGAGCACTTAACAGGGCAAGTAGTTCTCTTTATAACTTAATTGTTTTAATGACATTTTATCCAATGTAAACTTTTAGATAGGATAGAATCATGATTTATCTGGGTGATAAAAACACAGCATTAGAACATTTAAACATGAGGTACAGCTCAACACAAGTACTTGTTTATAAAAAAGTTATTCTGCATTTTCAAAGATTTTGTTGCTCAAAAATTATATCACAATGATCCATTCATTTACTCTGAACATGTAGATGAAGATCAAATTTACAAAATAGTAGGTTATGCTCTAATTAATATATATTAAATGAAAGTGTTATTTTTTATCTCACTTTCTGAACAAATGTAATACTTTTTATTCACTTGACAGAAAAATAAAGACACCAAAATATAACTACTTTTTTATCTTTAACCCACACATCAATTTTAATACTTACACAAAAAGACATAACATAGAATTTGTTCACAAGCACACATCGTTACTCAGTATTTTAAGTTTGGTATTAAATCTTTCTTATACAATACTTAAAGGAAAATTACATACAAACAGAGGCTTTAAAGAAGTTTGATTTTTATTTTGTTGTTGTTTATTAAATGTAACAACACTATCAACCTTATTATAACATTACTTGAAAACAACAGACAGCTGTCAGTTAGGTTTGCACTCAGCTGAGCCAATTTTCTATGACGGTTAGCTTTAGAAATCTCTACACAAGTCATACTTATTCACCAAGCTGATATCATATCTCTTACTGTACACAAATATTGAAAAATTTGTTTACAAGGAATTTTCCAAACATGAATTCAAATGTCATCAGTTTAAGACTATGACTTGAAATGTCAACTTTATATATTTCAATTTTTTACACATTTTACTAGTAGGATAATATTATTTGTGAATATAGATGTCTGTCCATTGCATACAATTATGAATAAGAAAATAAAAATTTAATTTGTGTTTCAATTATGTCTGTTGTATAATTTTTTAAAATTCTGTTCAGAAACAAAATGTTTTGTTGAGTTCTAAGTATTTATGTGTTTGTAATTAAGCACAAATATACACAATAGGCTGTCTTTGCTTACCCACCATGTGTATCAGAACACAGAACCAATTTTCTGGCATTAAAAGTCCACACACTGTGCTGCTGGTAATAGTGCAAGAATTCTAAAAACTCTGTTAACAAGTGCAAAAACATGAATAACTCATTCAAACTTTTGACATAGGGGTGTTATAAAGTCTTTCTGCTCTTAACAATTACATAAAAAGGGAAAATTGTTTGAAAATGTGATAAATACTCATAATACCAACACTGCTGTAAGATTATTGGAAGTTACACCTTTTATAGTAAGAAGGAATATTTTAAAAACAAGTACAACATTTCAATCTCTCATGCAATCATTCTCAAGAGCAAAAGTTTTTATGATAAAGAAGGTTCTAGTAATTATATCAACACTCAACACCCTTAAAATGTGTTTAAAGAAATTTTAGAAAAACTATCTATATTCACAGCCAAATATTTGCTTTTGTGGTTGTATAAGAAATGTAAGTGAAGTGATACAACTCTAAATATTTTGGTGCTTTCTAATAATCAACTACAAAGTATTGTAAAAATAATTTCTACCAGAATAACTCTAACTGAAATTTTCATCTGGAAAGGCACCTCAGGGGCTGAATCAGTAAATGAACAGATCAATCCCACCTAGAATTCCCTGTTCTTAATTTTACAACAGCATGTTCCCTTAAAATATCAAAAGATATTACAAATAATCTTTTCCATATTTTGAATTCTTAGCCCTATATTTTTAATGTCTTATCAAAACCTCTGAGAACCACTGTAAACCCTTAAAAAGTATGAAAGCTAAACGATTTTCTATTTAAATGCCCTATTTACATTCCATTTTCATGGCAGTGTGATCCACAATTGTTTTTATCCATTTTTGTTAATAATTTTACCCAGTTTATCTGTAATTCCTCCTTATTATCAAAATGCAGATTTTCTTGTTACTACTTCCTTTCAATGGACTGTATCAATAACCTTTTATTGATAAGTCAATCAAAAATGTTAAACTCTATGTGTTAAACAAAGAAAATACTTTCACTTATTCATGTAGTCCAACAAAAAATGTATATTACCCTTGTAATTCCTGAATATTTAATTTGGACATGAAGCATGGTCCTCACAAATCAGAAACCAGGAAGTTTCATGGCAACAGATACACAAGAAACAAGCAACTGAAAAAAGACAAATAAGATTAGTAGCAGCACAAGATAATCACTCGGTAACAAAATGCTGTTGATACTTATAGTGCAAGTACCAGTTTTGAAGCTAACATCTGAGCACGATTCCATGATGGAAGGTGCTTCCAAGAGAAAATCTAGACATTTGTATACTTTTAAAGGTACCGTACCAAAGAATATATTACACAAGAAAATATCCACAGTGGTAATAAGTTTGTTGATGTGGACAATCTATCAGAAGTAGCAGCAATGGAATTTTGTCAGTGTTTCTGAGAGATTGGTTGATTTAGTGTGTTATAGCACAAAGCAGTTAGGCTATCTATGTCAAACATCCAGTAAAAAGTTAAAAGTAAATTTAGTAAAATTCATGAAAGGAAATTTAGGTAAAACAAAATAATGTTTAAAAAAACAACACATAAAGAGCATAAAACCAAAGTTTACATCAAGTCAACAACATTAAGAGAAAAACTACAGTAATTGAAGTTGTAAAGGACTTTCTGTAGTGTAACTGTAATTATCGTAACTCACCAGGAGGACAAAGAGGTAAGTACAAAACCCACCATAAGTCACCTGAAGTTGGCCTTTCTAGTCCTGGTTCCAAATTATTTGATGTTATGGCCATTTTCAAAAAGGAAAGTAACAAAAATGTTTTAAAAGAAGTGTAGCAAAATTATAGACAGGATAACTAATGTGTAGTTCAAACAGCAGCATCAGGCACCTGAATTTGGCCTTTCCAGTCCTGGTTTCAAGTGATTCAATTTTACAGCCAGTTTCTAATTTCAAATCAAATTACATATACTGTGATTTTCAAAAGGGAGCCACATTAAAAATGTGTAATGTATATGTTAAAAAAAACTTAAATGGCATTAAAAAGATTAATGAACTTTATTATCCATGAATGTTAATAAACTAGACATTAAAGCATATTTATAATTAAAAGTTTTATACTATCTGATACAGAGATGCCAACTATTTCAAATGACTGAGCATAATGATTGTAGACAGAACCCTTCCACAGTTTCAGTCCTTTTAGATTTGCCAGAAACAAGACAATCTGGTAAACAAGGCCTCTTTTTTTCCAACTTGTGAACGATCGCATTGGTGTTTCTATGCTGCTTAGAAAATGATAAATACCCATCTACACGAGCGCTGATTGGCTGACAAGTACTGATGACATAACTATGGATTCCCCCACGTACCCAGTAGGAGAAGCACTGCACTTAAACTATTGGTAGATGTCGGAGATACAAATATTTTTTTATTATTTCAAGCACAAACATGATTATTACAAGTAGCCATATGGACTATGTCTTTTATTTATTATCAAAATTTATTTGTATTTTACTAGAAATTTTCTTTTTACCCCTTTCAAGTCCTGGGGAACAATTTATCACTTTATTGTATTGGCCAAAATAATATATAATAATTTGGGAGTTGCAACAATTTGTAATATTTGTCTGTATGAGCAAAATCGTAATGATTACGTTTAAATCATAATGGTTGGCATCTCTACTGATGTTCATGATTTAATTTGTCAGGTATGCAGTTTTGTGCTCAGAAGCAAACAAAGTAACATTTTTATTACTTGGATAAATAAAATTACCAAAAATAGAGAAAATTGTTATCTCTATTTGCAATTAGTTTATTATTATTGTGACAATTGATTAAGTCATAGTTTTGATTAAACTGCACAAAACTAATCAATGTAAATACTGCCTGAAGGTAACCAATTAAATTTTCTAGTTCTAAACAGTTCTCTCAGTTGTTTAGCATGTAATTGGTACCACAATACATGCTACAATAACATGAAGAGGGAAACTTCAAGTCATTTCTGCCTAGACCACAAATTATTTGTATACACTGGAAGGTTATATTAAATAAACAAACAATACTGTCATCATAAACTGAGACAAGTACCTTTATAATTCAATTTTTTCATACGTATGATGTAGTGTACTGAAAGTTTAAGAAATCCTCTTTATTCTTAAACATAAAATTCCACTTCCAGAAGAAACTCCCTTCCCCCCAATACACAACAGAATGTTTCAAAACTTTCCAAACAATCACATTTAAATACTTTTTTCTTCATAACATTCCTTAATTGTTTCTAACTTCATGATAAGGGCAGAAAGAGTTGTTCACATGTGTACAAGATGTTGAAAATTTGTTCACTGACTACAAAACTTTGTATCAACAGAGACAAATTCCATGTCTAAAAGTAAGGATGAAAAGACAGTGAAAGACCATACTTACGATGCATGTACTGAGATGGTATGATTCACCATAAAACCAATTCTTAAATTTTTGAAATCATAGAACATATTTTAATAAGCTAATCTTCTTTGCTCTTATAAGAAAAATAGTAAAGGTGTCACAAATTAGCCTTAATATTTGCAGAACAAGTGTCTAATCCTCCATAAAAAAACTCTACTGTTGATCTTATCAGTGAAAAACATTTTACAAATTCATGTTCATTCATTAAATCTTTTAAAGACTTTCTCAAAAACATCATTTTATCATCAGAGCTATCGCTCTAGTAGGTCTCAAGTCTTTCCAAATACTTGAATTTGTTTGATTTTCATTTTTTTGGAATTTATAAAACATTTTACACTTATAACTTTTGTTATGCAAAATAAAGTTGTAACCTGTTTCTGTCAGTATTTTTATCACAATTGTTAATATGTATTAGTGAAAATAAATACATTTTAATGAAGTTAAATAGTGAAATGTGTAAAATCAGAAGGAATGACTCCATTAAAACAGCAAACCTAAACCTCTAACAAATTATACTAGTTTGTTATAACTCAAAACCATGAGAAGTTATGGACTAATTTTATATCTATAAGTCGAGCTTCTTTGATTTTGCATTTGTTTTCCTACTTAGCATCTGGGAGTCTCCTATGATAATGTGTTTATTACATTTGTCGTATTGAAAAACGTGCAAAGATAGTTTTTTGTGTTCTTTGAATCTAGTTTCCATTTTTCTGCTTCTTTCCCCAATGTGGAAGTTACGACAGTTGTTGCATTGCATCTTATAAATCATGTGTGTAGTTTTCATGTGTAAAAACATGTCCCACATTGTTTTCCCATGTAGGAAGTTGTGGGCTTGAGCACCCACGTCTCACTGTCCTAACTTCTATTTTTAATTCTGTATGTGTTGCTACTCTATTTCTTATATGAGACTGGTGAATGGAGGTTAAGACTGATAGACAGTTTATCTCCACTGCATACATAGTATGATCCCACACTGTAGCTTGTACACTGGGATATTTTCAGTCAATGCAGCATTTTTTTTATTTAATTCTTTTTTGAGTTATAACAAACTAACACACACATGTGAATTCTATGATTACTGATATTCCATTTCTGCCTTTACAAATGTATCATTAATGTAAGAAAAAGGTATAACTTGCATAACTATCAAAGTTTCTCCATTTAGGCCTATACAGTTCCCCTGGAAGTAAACAAACTAGCTTTTGATACATATAAATATCAATGTCCCAAAATAAACTTGAAAGAAACTATTATGGTTTTTCTAATCAAATGATGTATACTTTTCACCATACTCATCTTCCAACTAATACAATAATTAAGTTTCATGCAGAATAATTCAAAAATATTAAACTGATTAACATCAACAGAGAATGCCTTTAAAAATTGCATAAACCTCACACACAATATTATAAATAAGTAAGAAAATAAACACTTTATTAACATTGTAAAAATTTCTAAGTATCAAACATTATTATACTGTGAGTAAAAATATTTAGTTCTAAATATTAAGCTATTTGTTGGACCTTAAACATTATGCAAGAACATCATAATTCATGGTTTAATTACAAGTACTCAACTGACAAAATTAAAATTATAAAACAATAGAAAAATGGCCCTGTAAATATTGTAGGCAATATATGTTATTCATTTATTTATAATTATTGTTAATACAGTACCATTCCCACTGATATTCTGAACCAAACTAATTTAAATTCTCTTAAGTCTTACTCTAACTTCATGACTGGCATGGCCAGGTGGTTGAGGCGTTTGACTCGAAATCTGAGGGTCGAGGTTTCGAATCCCTGTCGCACCAAACATGCTTGCCCTTTCAGCCGTGGGGGAGTTATAAGGTGACAATCAATCTCACTACTTGTTGGTAAAAAAGAAGCCCAAGAGTTGGCGGAGGGTGGTGATAACGAGTTGCCTTCTCTCTTGTCTCACACTGCTGAAGTTGGGGTGATGAGCTCATAGACCTCGAGTAGCTTAGTGCAAAATTCAAAACAAACAAACTCTTAGTTATTACTTCATGGAGGAGATTGTTGGCAAGAATGAGACAAGTAAGATGTATTCTTTGCATGTGAAAAAGGAAAACTTTGAATAGATAGGCTTCCCTAACCAGCACAGTTGAAGAATGTATATCTAGTTACAAGTGCGATTGGCCACACAGACCAATACTACAAGCGGAGACCACCTGAAAAATCAACGACAGCAGAACGAGAAACCGTGGTACAGATCTCACCAGGAGACCAGAATCAGGCAAAGACTAGCCGTGGCAGACGAAAATCATAATCTACAGCATGATTAAATATTTTTGGGGTCATTACCTCTTGTAAAGACAGCATTACATCTCTACCATGTGGTAGAAAGAACGGACTTTCCAGATTAGACTCATTTTCAGCACTTATGTAATAAATGAACAAGCATTTCCTACGTTTTCTGATCTTTCTCACAGTATTGAGAGATCATATCCATTTTGTGAGACCTCCACCTATGTGGGTGATGTGGTCATTTGCCCATTTTTATTAAAACTTTTTTAATAGACAGGAGATTCCAAGTTCCTGTGGGTTCGAAACTTTCCTGTTCTTTTCTACAGGAACTTGGAGTCCCTCCGAGCTGTGTTTTGAGTGTCATACTTTTCAGTGTAAAGATTAATGCCATCACTGAACAATTCCCTCTTACTGAAAGAGTAAGAAAAAGAAAAAATATTTGTCTTAGAAATCTTATATACAACAACATGCACACTATATTTCATCAGGAACACTATTTAACATAAGTATAGAAGGTATGAAATTTCTGCTTTTAGAAACTTAAATAAGGTTCATGCTGAACGAACTTCAAACAAACCTTCTAAATAACAGATGTTCTACAACCAATAGCAATTCAAATTGTCTTGAAATAAGTTTCCACTTTTATACTTGTATACTTATAGTGAGTATAATTATCTTGATACTGTAAGTCCTAAAACCAAATCAAATTTTTAAAACAAGAATTGTTGAACCCTTTACAAGTGAAATATATTTATCTGTAACTTGGTAATCACATTCAAAATTTATTTTCCTTAAACTTTTGTCCAGAGTAAAACTTAGTTTGCACAAACTACAATGACAAGTAACATTATAATATTTTTAACTTATTCTGGGATAGTTCAATAGTCAAGAGACAGGGTTAAAATCTCCCTTATGTAAAAATATTTTTCATATAGCTACTTACCTCTGCACCACTAAGAGCTATTCACTTACATACAACTACCACATGCCATCAACCTTGAACAAGCTCTCATGTGCATTATAACAGCTTATGACAATCACACTGCTGTAGCCCTCTACCAATGGGAAGGTCACACGATCTCTGTATAAGCACAAGTTTTCTCTTGACAAGGCAAAGAAAATTTACTGGAAGTAAGAAAGATCAGGAAAGAATTGTCTGTTTTATATGTTTTGTTTTAATAAGAGTTCAGAATTGGCTATGTCAATTATATTCCCAGAAAACTTTCATTTAAACACTGGCCACTTAGAAGGAGGAGATGGGTTTAATATTTTCCATTCTCTTGTGTTCAATTCAGATTTTTGTTTAGTAATACCTGTGAGGTAAAGACAGCAACTTGGTGGTTTCACATGGCACCAGGAATGAGAAGTGTAAGATGTTGTTCTTCATGTAACATTGTATCAGATGACTATCACCTTCTTACATTCATTTTCTTATCAATGAGAAATTGTCAATGTGTTGAAATATGTACATTAATCAAGGTACCATAATACGTATATAAACCACATGAAAATGACTGGAAAATAAAACAAACAAAAGTCATCACACTCGATCTTCTGGGTATACAGGAGAATAAAAATTGATAGGAGGCAAAATCCAGAGAAAAAGGAAACTGCATAATTATACAAGTTATGGTAGACAAATGTGTTACTTTTAGTTCACATACCAGTCTGTGAGATCGCCAAAGACAAACAACGAAAAGAGGAAAGAGGCTGTGCTATGTTGAAACTGGCAGGAGATGCAAAAATGTCTATGGTCAAACTCATTCAAAGAAGAATATGCAAGATGGATCAGTTGGTGACCCTAAACAATTAAAGCAGAAAAATATACATGTAGAGATTCAGAGATGATAAAGAAATGACAGGATAAGAACCACTCAACTTTATGGGGACAACGAAAAGACTAGAATAAAAATCCAGAGTAGAGTGAGAGACAGATTCTATCATTCCTTCTGTTAATAATGAAGATACAGATGATCAGTGAGACGTGGATAGAAAATAGAACAATAAGAAAGGAAAAGCATGAAAAAAGAAGATTGAAATTATGAGATAGGACATACAAAGCTTCAGGTTGTTAGAGAAAAAAGAAAACTGGGAGATGAAGTGAGAGAGGAAGGCACTGACAGGACCAAAGCCTGAGACTGGTTCCAAAGAAGAATAACCTCTAAAATCTAAACCCTGGATTCCAAAGGGTTGAGAACAATACCAAAAAATAGAACTATAAAGAAAAAAAAAAGGACAAGACAAAGCACCTAGATATAAGATGGAGGGATATGAACACCAAACTAAGGAAATACCAAAAACAAATAAATCAGAACAAAGAGAGAATGGGAAAAGTAAAACTAAAGTAACAAACTGATTTTAAACCATCTGTACACTAGGTCCTGTATTCAAGACTCAGCTCTGTGCCAGTTGGCTTGGAGTGAGTAACGTGAAAACAAACTTTTCCAAATAAAACCCTCTATTAAACTTTAGCCATCTTGCTTCCACAAGTATCAGAAAGAGGAAGTTTTCTTAACTAGACTATGCATTGGTCACAGTTTTTTAACTCATTGTTTTCTTTTATCTGGCATTGTTGCACTACTGTGTTGTCTCTGTAACATTCAGGTCACAACAAGCCACATTTTATGACTCTCAACAACAGCACCAATTTAAACATGGTTTGTCCTATGGTTTATCAGTAACATTACAAATATTTTTCGTTTTTTAAAGGACATTCATCTTTTTAATGCCATTTAACTTTTTAATTTACACATTACATCTTTTTTAACATAATTATCCTTTAAAAATCAAAGTCCATGTAGTTTTATTTGAAATTAGAAAACAGACGTTACATCAAATAGCTCAAAACCAGAACTGCTGCTGTTTGAACTACTCATTAGTCAACCTGGTGAGTTATAATTATTAAAATTTTGCTACAAGTCTTTTAAAACTTGTCTTATTTTACTTTCTGAAAACAGCCATTATGCCAAATAACTCTAAACCAAAGCTTCTAGAAATCAAGAGAAAGGATTTATTCCATACATTTAGCAAGAATGTTCACTGCTTTATTGAAACAATATTGTTGTATTAATACCAATACTATGAGTTGCAGCCTGTGAATGAAGAGTGGATATAGTTCACTGATAACTTAAATACAGGTCCAAAATGTGTTCTTCAAAACAGTAACATATATGTATGTTCCTATTAGTCAATCAATTCACTTGAAGGAAACATACAAAACTATCAAAATTGTTGTTAATAAGGTCTAATACAAAGAACATGGCTGGCTATTTTGTGGAAACTTGAAAGTCCTTTGAATGTTGTTGTATTAAACACCCAGTCAGACAAAGTTTTCACATTTTGTTTGTGAAATGGGATAAATGACACAAAATCAGTGCTGGATAAGAAGTAATAACCACACAAAGTCAGACGGATACCAGAATTGAAAACACTGAATGTGAAAGTCTGGTTGACACAAAGAATGTCCTATTACTTTCATTTCATATAAAACTGGGTTTGATAGATCAGTTTGTAATTATCTTAAACAAAGATGGTGACTGTTTCAAGTATCTGTATGAGGAATTCCCAGCAATTTCAGAAGCAACACTGAAAAGGATTTTGTTTAGCCTCAGATTAGAAAACTGACTTAAAATGAACATATCTAAGTCTGTTTGTTTATTTGAATTTTTTCATCAAGCCACACAAAAGCTATCTGTGTTAACAATCCCAAATTTAGCTATGAAAGACAAAAGAAAATGCAGCTAATCATCAGCATCCACTGTCAACTTTTGGTTACTTTTTATTAAAGAAAAGTAGGGTTGATTATAATGACTACTTTGCTGAAAAAAACAAGCATGTTTGTTTGAACAAGGATTCAACCCACAACTCACAGACTGCAAGTTCAACTTGCAATACGTGAGATCATAATACATAGTTCTGACACTAAATGATATAGATTTCACAAAAATATCAGGATGAATCTGAATGCATATCTGTTTGACATCAACTTTCCTCTTGTTTATTCTTTTTTTTTTTTTTTATCAACAAACATAATAAAAAAATGTTCAATGTGGCAAATAAAATAATAATTTGATCAAAGCAAGAGTTTTATTTATTCCTAATTCATAACAACATTTTTATATGGAGGAGAAATGGATATTATTTTCAAAATCTAACAAGCTGAATAATAGGAAGTCGTGGCACCCAATATACTACTGCTAAAGAAGAAATCTAAGAAAAACAATCTGTTAATTTTCTTGTCCAAAATGATGCCAGTCTTCATGGTCAATATATTTCAACATGTATATTGGGATATTTGTTTTTTGAACTATTAATGTGAATCTAGTTATCACTGTAGTGGGCTGTATTGTTTTCACTGGCCGGCTACTTCAATTAACAGATGCTGGGTGAAAAATAAAAACATCTTTTAACAAAAGTGCTTATTATACATCACATACAGTTTGTTTAATTAGTCTCTTTGTACAATACTGTGTGAAAGTGTAAGAGCAAAAGAATATCTTTTCATTCTTTCATTTTATGGGCTAATTCTTCCATGTTATTACTGATTGTAAATTTCAATGCCATGGTAGTGATTCATTGATCACTTTTTAACAATTAAACAAGCTAGGGTGAGAACACTGAGTTTTTAGAATTTCCTATGCTTGTACCTTGGACATGTCATAATGGTTCTGTTTGAATGAATATAGTGGTAAAATTTAGGGCATGAAATAAATGTCATGGTACAACATGCAATGTCTCAACTATGTAGAAAGAAGCTAGCATATTGAACCAGTATGTGTTAGAAGGAATAAATTTAATAGCAATCCACAAATAAATCTTGATAAAAACAGTAATAACACACAAATGACGTTATCATTCCACAACTCAAAATGAGGAAATAATTGTCAGTAGATCAGAGACTTTGCATAAAAACTTTATGTGATGCTTGTTGGACTCTTCATCTAATTGTTGTAGACTTGAAATTTTCCCCAACTACTGTCAACTACACCACAAATAATGAGTACAATACAGATAAATTTGAAAATAAGAAGGGAAGAAACAGAACACCTAGAGTCAATGATACTTGCATTAAGTACCTTTGTTTATGCAACCTTCTGGATAGAAAGAAAACTGGTTTCAAGCATGTGATAAATGACCATGTACCAAATGAAAGAAATTTGTCCAGATCTACAATATCAAGATAAGTCAATGATGATAGAATATTTGATCATGTAGCAGTTAAAAACCTTTACTTTGTTCTCCAAGTATTGACAAGAAACTGGACTGCTGATAATTGAAAAGAAGTAATATGGATGGAAAAGTCAAAGTTTGAAATAGTTTACTCAAAGTGTACATTGTACATCCAGCAGAAGAAAGATGAAAGATTCTTATTTCAATGCACAGAACCTGTGATAAAGCATGGGAGAGGCAATGTGATGGTTTGAGGTGTTTTTCTGTAGAGATGACAGGAAATTTCTGTAAAATAGTTGGAATAATGGACCACTAAATAATGATCCATCATGGCAGACCCAGTTCTACTACCAAGAGGATAATGACCCCAAACACTCATCCAACGTATGCAGAAATTACTTAGCTGAGAAATAAGCCACTGGAGTTATTCAAATAATACAATAGTTCCCTAAGAGCCCCATCTCAAATGAGCAGATTTGGAATTTCATAAATCAAAAACTTGAGAAACCAAAAGCTACTTCCAATGAAACTATATGGGAGTGTATCAGAGACATTTTGACTAAACTCCCAAAGGACACCATGATTAAACATCTTGTAACAAAGCCTGAAAGACTTTCCATAGTTATTAAAGTAAAAGGAGACACAACAAATATTCACTGTTTGTTGAACTCTCACTAAATTTTTCTTGCACTAAATGTGAAGAATAATAAAATATTGATATTTTACCTGTGATTTATCTTCAGATGTTTTTTGAAAGCTGCCTGAAATCTGATTTTTGACTTTGTCCTAACACTTTTGCACAGTACTGTAGGATGGGCCTAAATGAAACTAAACATACTGGTACTGCTTTTTTGGTGTATGTTATCAAGATAATAGGTTCAAAGTAAACCAAAATATCTGAGTAAAATAACAGTAATTTATACCATATCTTTAATAAGAGTTCAGAGGCAATGTGGCGTTTATTTACGTCCACTTCTAGACACCTGTCTAGAAAGTCTTGAAAATCTGTAGGCAGGTTATCTTTATTTTCATTGTTTGGTTTCCATTTGTTAATATTAAATCAAGTACCTGAAAAAGGAGTGTGACTTGATGACTAAATCAATAACTTAACAACACAAAATAATTCTGATAATAAAAATATACATGTATATATAATGAAAACAATTATACAGGGTGAGCCAAAAGTAGGTGGACAGCATTTGGAATAGGTTTATGTATCGGTTATATTAATGCAATTGTATATTATAACTATGTTGCAACTATATTATTTGTGTTATATAATTACAATTGTATAATTACATTTGTTTTAATTTAATCTGTTTTCTTTTTTTTAGATTGTTAATAGAACCCATAATGTCAAATACTTTAAATACAGATAAAAGAATATGGGTGTTAAAAGAGTATTGGAAATCTCTTTTAGGAAGGAAAACAATTTGAGCATTTGCGTTAATAAATAACATTTTATTTTTATTAATATAATTGTCTTATTACATATAGTTGTACGCATACGTGATCTCTAAATAAATGTTTTTTTACTGTCCACCTACTTTTGGTTCACCCTGTATATATCAGAAATTATAACTAATTCTGTTAATGAGACTAGCATTACAGAGATAGAATATACCTTACTTACAAAACACAAAAATACTATCTGCTTCATGCACTATTACTGACTCATGTCACTTGACACCCATGACATCGGAATGTACAAATCTTTGGATAATACTCCCTAATACTGTCTAAATATCTCCACAAAATATAACTTTACAGTAGCAGAACACCCTGAGTGAATTACCTAACATGTTACTATTTATTTATAGGGGTTTAACAAGATGGTAGTGATATTGTGGCAGAAAACACTATACTTTATGCATTTTAAAGATTATTATATCATACACTCCACAAGATTTAATAATTAACTGTTTGTAATTGTATATAGTCTTGTTAAATATTCAGTGTTGCTGTCATCATTCCACTGTTCATTATTACCTTCATTACATCTACATGTTTGAATTATGTGAACATTCTTGTTTTTGTCTTTATTATATCTATTACCTGTGGTTGGTGAAGACATTCTGGACAAAGCAGACAATTGTATTTTAAAATACAAAAATGTAGCTTTTAAGAATTTTGGTTTCGTGAAACAATGATAATTTTTACTATTAAACTTTACAAGAGAAATATCTGTGTTTAACTAAAGCAAAGCATTAATACACCCAAGTTATTAAAAGATCTTGAAATTATTGGTGAAAGACTGGAAGTCCCTCTGAGATTTATAAAATCACATTTTTATATTATTGTTGCACCAAAGTATTTAACTTTCCATCTAATTTCATAGACTTGTAACTTTTAAAACTTAAACAATTCACAAAAGAGAAAAATGCAAGATACCCAAAACAAGGAGAAAATTGAACTTCAATCAACTCTTATTCCTTGGCTGTAAGTATTGGTTACCTACACTTACCATGTCAGAATTTTTCTGATGAAATACCAAGGAACCAGATGTAAACCTCTGGTCCGTACTTTTTCCTTTTTATTAATTCTGGAACCAACCAATGCCAAGTGTCAACCAGGCAATAAAGTTATCATGCAAAAGAAAAAGAAAACAGAAATAACTACTAGTAAGCCTTACAAAATTAACTCTAATTTAGATGCCAATGCTGTGATCTGATTCCCAACATTTATAAAAGATTACACTGGATTGTATTTTGTGTAAGAGACTGAAAATTTAATATTTATTGCATTACACACTAAATAATGTTTACAGTTTTGTAAATAATGCTACATTTGAGAGTACTGTATAAGCTGCAAATAATTTAACAAACTCAACCTTTCTTGAATAAAATAATTTCAACAACCATGTACATAACACACGTACATATAAAGAAGTTGAAACAAGCATAATAAAAACTAAAGAGTGCTGGTTGGAGATAACATACTGGTAGAAGCTTAGAACAGAAATATATAAAGTTATTTCAAAGTTATTTATATATGGAATGAATTGAAAAAGTCATTATGTCAGAACCAAATGTGGCTGCAAACTCCCACATTAAAACTGTCACGTATTACTTACAACTACAATTTAAACAAAGCAAACCTGTGAGAGTGATATGCAAAAATATTCTTAAACTTGTAAAATTGCTTGAAATTGACCATTTAATTAAATAAAGACAATATGTTAGCATACAATTTATAACAGGTAAGATTAAAAATACAAAAATTAACTAAAATGTAACATTAATAAGACTAACCCAAAGCTCATCACCAACAAGATAGCTAACCAAATAGTTGACGATGGTTTGGATGTTTACTTTTGTCCACCACTATAAGTTCGGTGACGATAAGCTCTTTTCCTGGTTTTCATTGATCTCTTTAATTGCAACTTAAAACCCAGTAGCAGTTACTATGGCTGTGTAGATAGTTCCTGAACCACTGAAACAATAAAAGTATCATTAGAATTTGTAATGTGCTACAACGTGAACATATTACCACATGCTACTTATAAAATTATTGTACCTTTTGAAAAGTAATGGATTAACACATGTTTCTAGTCTTATATTTTTGTAAGGTGATAAAATTGTATACTTTCCTTGTATGTTTATTATACAGCAGTTAGAAAATTGTGCACAGTTACTTTTTAATTATATGAATTCTACTCTAAGATACTGATAAAAAATAAATGGTGCATTATATTCACACAAGTAAGCACCGTCCCTCCAAGTTATATTAATAACCTTTTGGAAGTGTGTGCAGCTGTTACATTCACGATGTCCTCATAATATGATGTTAGTTTCGAATATTTAATACAACAGTTCTGCTTAGATTATATGCAGAAATTAATCTATTTTAGTAAATGTATGGTTTTAATCCTTACAATAGTAATAACACTAGGGAATTTTTTGATCTATAAACCTTGTAACCATTACTGTGATCACACTTTGAAAGTTCCTTGGAAATAATGTATTTCTACACTGTTATTTTACTCTTCATAATTTGTCATATCTCCTCTTTAAATCAAAATGTACAATTATTTAGTTACACATTTTAACACTTTCTGAGTTATGCAACTATTTTTGCTGGGACTGAAATAATTACAACTGAACATAAACCCTTATTGATGTAAGCTGTTTTTGGGTGAATCAAATTACCAGCTTGTGACACTACATTTTTTTTTTTCCTTTGCAAGTCATAAATGTGTTAGATGTTTTAATTATTCAAAATTACTAAATTTTATAATTTGAATCATATTTTCAATACTTCAGGAATACCATTCTACAGACTGATTAACCTGCATATTTATTTTTAATCTACATCACATATTCTATAAAATTGTTGTGATATTTATAATTTTCTGTACTAAAAATTAACTTCCAATAAGTACTTATCTCCTTTTACACAGGCCTAGAATAACCAGACAGTTAAGACCCTCAACTTGTAATTTGATGATTGCTAGTTCCAATCCCCATCACACCAAACATGCTCACCCTTTCAGCTGTAGGGGCCTTCTAATGTTTCAGTCAATCCTAATATTCACTGGTAGAGAAGTAGCCCAAGAGTTGGCAGTGAGTGGTGATGACTAGCTGTCTTCCCTCTAGTCTCACACTGCTAAATTAAGGATGGCTAGTGGAGATAGACCTCATGTAGCTTTCACGAAATTATAAAACAAACAAACAATCCTTTTACATCAATACATATTCTTGTTCAATGCTGCCATCTTTTTGTAAATCTTGTTTTCAAGCATATCACAAGTTTCTGCCTCCTCTTGTTTGCAAATTATTCATTAAAATTATCATGTAACAACCCTCCATCAGTAATAAAGTAAGGTATTCTCATTTTGCTTATGACTTCATCTGTTCAATTCTACCAGATATCACTTTGAGTTCTCTTAGAATTTGGAAGCATCAGGTTTTAATGAAGAGGTAAGATGGGAAGTGTGAAATTTGGTAAGAACCTTCCAGAAATACATTTACAGTTTAGGTGAATTACAGCTTCCAATACAGTGCATTATGTCATATCATCATATAGCAAGAATCTTACATTGAATAGGTGGAAGAAACAGTTTGAGGGAAGGAAAGAAGCATCCTCCAAAGCCATCCAGAGGACACACCTGAAGACAAGAAAGTCAAATTTGGAAAACTGATGTGGGAGACTGAGCCAGGTATACATTTCACCCAGATAAGAAAGATGTGGTACTTATGGGAAAACTGGAATGTAATGAGGGCTATCAATCTTCATTAGAAGAAAAGTGAGGGCATAAAACACAATGGAGAGTCTGAAGGAACAACAACACTTGAAACAATGCAATGGATGACCACAAAGACCTATTTTCAAATGCAAACCATACTGATTCACTCAATACAAGACATGGTAGGGATGAAGAGTATTCTATTCCACCTTAACCATATATGTTTTGGTTTAGAATAATGGCTACTTTTATAACACTTTTACAGTTGACTAGATGCCCCCATTTGTTCTGTCAAGGCTATATAAAATAAACTTTAAACAGCTTTATCAGAGATCCATAGTATGAAAAATCAACTTTGGAAGTACTGATGTGATTAATTATTGTAGTTTACAAAAATAGAGGCATTCGTGTAATCCACACCCTGCATACTGACAGACTTGATGATTTATTGAGATGGAAGATTAGTGTGAGAAAATAATACATTATAAAGAACATGGACTTTACCAAACACAAGTTCTAACTTTTTGATAATCTATAATCAGTTCGCATGTTTACCACTTTGCAAAATAAAATTGACAAATGGAATGAAAATTAAAACACACTCAAAAGGAAAAAATATTATTAAAATATGCACTTCAGACTCAACACATACCTAGATAAAAATGCTGCACTTTACAGGTCACAATTCTTTCAAAACAGAAACTAATTACATGATTTATGTTCTCCTTGTAGCTGGCCAATCAACTTAGATGGCAATAATCCAGAAGAACATATTACTTTTGAGCCATTAATAATACAAATTCACACTCAAGTTGATACCTGGTGAACTATCCCATGAAGCAGCAGATACCATCTGTGATGACTCATGTTAGGTACAGCAACACCTAGAAGTCAACTAGCACGTGCCCTAGTAAGAAGTTCTGAGCTAGAATCATAAAAATAACTCAAAATTTTATGTTTCATATTTATCAAGCTGAGGTACCTTTCCTTCATTTGTGCATGAACTTAAACAAAATCTGGAGGTGAAAGATATGATAAATGAGAAAAATCCTGATTTTCATACAATTCATTTACTAGACTGTATAATGGTCATTATGACCCTGTAGAAAGAGGTAGTATCAATTGTAATGTCAGTAGGGGTGCATTCTGTTACCTGCTTTCAACACCCAGCTCATCACATCTTTCTGCAGTGTTTCACATGATTATTTAATAGAAAACCAATGGCTACAGAAGTGTCTTACAGACAGGTCAAAGTAAGAAATTACAACTCAAACAACAGCTTTTCATACCAGCCTTATGGTGGCTGTTGAAATAGAAACTTCATCTCAGTTTATGCATTATTGTAACAAAGGCAGTCATCTTTGTTCATTTAATTCCTCCAAAGAGAGCCAAGCACAGTCTTCGAGATGTATATATTAAATGTTTGTGTGCTCTGTGCATCGATGAATATAATTGATGTTAACTCAATCAAAGTGTTCAATAACAGCAATAATGGGGTGGAGGAGTTAGGAACCATCCATTAGCATGGCCACTTCCGAATTATCTTCACATTTACCCTCATTAAGAAGGATAGTCATCTATTGAAAGCACTACTGTTTTTGCTCCCTTGAAAGCATTATACACAGTTTGGTTAAGACTGGTCCAGTGAACCTGGATTAGTTAGATAATGGAACAAGAGACAGACACAGATTTTTGTGTTTTGTATATATACACAATATAGCAATGAGGTTTTTAGTATCTGTACACCACCTAATTCTACCTTCAACAAATCAAGACAGGATTTAGAAAGTTATTTTCCTTCTTTCTCAGACAACATGTGAAGAGAGAAAAGAGTATTGTTTTTCACCTGCTCTAGATCTCTCAGACCTATGGTGTCCAACATGGTCACCGCTTGCCACATGCCAAAACAGCTATTGACCTGTGGTGAACTGGTGCTTTACTTCTACCACCTATTTTTTTGTATAATTAATTTTCTTAATAAATAATTGAAAACATTACTATGTATTTTTTACCCATCTTTAAAAACACAGTTAATTTTTTTGCCTCAAAGTGAAAATGTTAACACATTTTAAACAGTTTGGGTGACTATGAAATACAGTTGGACACTGGTGCATTAGACCTAAAAGCACACCCACTCCTACAGAGTTTTGAAGAACCACAATTTTTCCAATGTTCTGATTTCATTTCAGTTAAAAACGCACTTTTAAATATTGTATATAATAATTTAAATTTGTGTGTTGGACTAAGGATTCTTTTACAGTGGATGTTTGCCATTTTTTGGAGATAAATTCAAAAATAAATGAACAGCATGCATTCCACTTATTCTAAAATATGTTCAAAACAAGTGAAACATGACAAATTCTTCACACTACATGTATCACAACTGGATCTAAATACTGCATGGTTCTCTTCTTGACAAAAATCCATTTTGGCCAAATTCAATTGGTTTAAAATGCAGTTGACAAGCCAAACTATTTTTCTCTATTTTAAATGATTCATTTCACATTTTCTAACTTCTATCTGACTGAAACTCTCTTTTCCTTGGTTTTACTTTTGGCTCACTTCCTACTCTGTGGTCTTTTGTATGGTTGTTGACACTTTTTATTTCTTGCATTGAGGCATTCTAGAAATCTCTGTAGCCTTAATATCAATTACACAACTTTCAATAACCTTCTGCTTTCAACTTTCTTACTGTGAAACAAAACAGTCATGAAATATTAACTCACAAAATAAATTACCACCACCTACATTAAACAGTGTATTCTATCTTATAACACTGAACTTATATATTTTAGTCACTACACTACTTGCCATTGATTGAAAACACTTAAAGTTTGTTGTAATGCAGTTTTTGAAGAGGAGGAAAAGAGAAAGTGGACCAGTTTGAACAATTCTTGAATTTCAAAAGATAACTTAATTTTAGTGAAAATACTTGATCAAAACTTTGAATTTTTTTGTATACAAAATACTAGTAATATTTACAGAAAGCTAGTCAGATTTTGTGAAGATACACATATCATTTTAAAAGTTACAGTGTGGAAACTGATGATTATGAACAAAGTCACACACAGCGAGTCTGTAATGAAAGGGTTCATTTCTTTTGTTCCTATCCCCCTCTTACATGACATTTTAAGAAGAGAAATGTAGTTCCTCTATCCAGGAAGTATTTATTGCACTGGCTATTGAACCTTACCCTTCCAAGAAGCCAACAGTTGTTAACTACTATTCACAGCAGTGGATATACTAATTAGACTCCTTACTGAAAACCTGTATGCATCTGTTGGATGCACTTTGTTTCACTGTTACTTTGTGTTGTATCTTACCATTTGCACTTGAATGAAAAGGAAAAGAAAGAGAGTAAGATATTTGGTGTAGACCGAAGACAGTTTTGAGACAGCGGAGTTGTTTTATAGTTCCTATAAAAAACAAAACAACAACATCCCATATCACTTTAAGCTTTGATGTTATGCTTATAATGCTAACAAACATCTCATGAGGGTCCTAGCAACATAAGAACTGGTAACTACAATTTTCTCTCCACATGTAAAATCTAGGTGATATTCACCCAATCATATAAAGCATTTTGAATTTATGTAATTGTCATAACACAATAACAGTTTTAAACAAATGTGTTCTTTCATTTTATACTTAAAATAATTACTAAAAGTACTCTATTTCTTATCTCACAATAAGGCACAGAGCCTTCTAGAACAAAATTTCAGTCATCACAAGACATTTGATAGTTTGGTTTTTAATAGGAGCTCAATAACACAAACAATGGAGGTGGATGGGTGAACTAATGTACCTGTCTTTCTCCTCTTATGCTCCAAAAGTGCTCTTTTTCCCCATTATAAAACACTGTCCATAATTAGACCTTGCCTGCTGTGAGCTTGGAAATACAAATGTCAGCTTTAAAATAATTGACACATATACACATATTAAATGTTGATATACAAAAAAACTGCTGTTCAATTTTACACTTTAAAAGGGTTTGCAAGATTGACAGAAAAGGATAAGAGATCTACATCGATCAACCCATATGGAGTAGAGGAAATCCACAGCCTTCTGTAACCCCTCCCTCATAAACGGTTTTGCATCAGATTGCTTAAAAAGTAAGACCCCATTTTATTGATCCCCTGCCTTTATAATGTCCTCCAGATGTTACTGTAGGAGCTTCACTATGTATGTTTAGCTCACTTCAAGAAATTTAATGTTTGAAAAAAAAGGAAATGGACAAACGTGTACTTGCTGTGGAGTGACTGACACCTCTACCCCCATAGTTTCACCTCCACTGTTTATTGGTACTTTTCCTTCTGATGGGCAGATTCTTCCTTCACAGGTTTCTTCACATTAATCTTGTTCAGCATCACTGACATGACGACAAGGAGCTGGAAAGTTGAACTTGAAGGCCATTCACACAGTCAAAAAGGCTTAAAATCTTATAGTTCTGTAAAGAAGAAAAATACAGTTATGCTAACACTAAATCTTGTTCTGAACACAAAATCTCAATTTTGTCCCAATTTATTTTTAACATTTTAACTAATTCCTGGGCAATCAAGATTCAAGTCATGTAAAATTTGCATAGCTTTTCTTTTCCAGTTAAATATAGAATTATAAGAAAGTTAACTGTTTAACAAGGTTTACTGCTATTCATTTAATGTCACAATAAAACTTTGAGAAAAAACAGAATAGTATTCAGTATAAATCTTTAAAGTTCTTAAATGGATAAACTTGAAGCAGGCACTTCTTCATGTGCAGCAAGCAATATGTAGACTAAATTACTAACTACAATACCCATACAGTAAGACAGTACAAACAATTCATGAGGTAAAAAAACAGCAAAAGCACAATGTGAAAAAATTAAAACAATACAAAAGTAATAGAAAGAATGGCAAGCCATAAAACTTTATCACAGGCAACATTTCAAGAAATTATTAAAAAAGTGATACTTCACCAACATACAGCAGTTTCCTCCACAAGACCCTGGAAACATTTCAAACACAAAATATAGTAGCATTCTTACTATTTTGTAAGAAAATATTAAAACTCCCACAATCTTAGTGAACAGTATTATTTTGTAAAGTTCCTTATAACACACTATTTCTTACATCTAGAACATTACAATAACCTGTTTTATTCAAAACCGTACTCAACTTCAAATTCAGTCCTCCACACCAACCAACAGTTAAAAACACACTCACAAGAAACAACAGAGTTCTAAATATTAATATGGATAATACCCCATACCATTTTTAACAAATGACTTGAAGGTCACCATTTATCAAGCCTGATCATTCTACATAAAAATGTATGGCAAACCTATTTAGTATTAAATAATACAATTCTGGTCAAAACAATGCTAAACACACAGTAAAACTCAAACTGAAACCTAAAGTTAAAAGCTTATGTATGTGTGAAAATTTTAATGTTCATTATGCCTTAAATAAGATGATTTGTTTAGGTCACTTCAAGTTTAAAATATGTCATGTAAGACAACATTACTATAACTGTACATTTATGCGTGTCAAGTTATTGTTATGACATTGTTGTAAATATCTGAAGAACGTTTTACAATTTGTTTGTGTAGAGGTAAATGAAAATAAATAGATAACCATAATACAGGTGATTTTAAACTTTAAACTACATACATGTCTGTCTTGGAATTTTATTTTTAAAGTTATACAGTCTGAACTACATAATCACGA
Source organism: Tachypleus tridentatus (assembly GCF_004210375.1). Lineage (NCBI taxonomy): Eukaryota > Metazoa > Arthropoda > Merostomata > Xiphosura > Limulidae > Tachypleus > Tachypleus tridentatus. The sequence goes on along the minus strand of NW_027467782.1, from coordinate 5,636,837 downwards.
GCAAAATACTGTACACAGTAGTGTATGTAGTCATTACAAGTTATGAAAAGGTATATACGTGGTTGTTATATATTCAGTAAATTGAGAATAACTACACATTGTGTATACAGTCAAATTAAAACAATTCACTTTGCACTCATCCATATATATTTCAAAACTGTGGAATATTATTTACTGTTGGCTGCAACTAGGTAAGCTACATACTAATCAAATCTACCTGAATGTACACTATAAACTATGCACATCATAAAAATGATAACATCTTAGCTAACACACCGTTATCAAATTTAATTTTCTACATAACAAAGAAAAGGAATAGAAAATATAGTACAACTATCTTGCTGTTCCTGATTCAAATTTAGAAAAAGGTAAATAACCAATATATGACTCTTAATATTAGTACTACATTACTTAAGACAGATGTGCCAGTACAAATTTATAATGATTCTTGGATGCTTTCCATTGTTCTTTTAACCTGAGATTATTTCTCTTAGACACAAATTTATTCTTGCTTAACGTGGGCAATATAGCTTACCTTCATCAAACTTTAATTTTAAAAAATACAATGAAACCATGCTCCAAGCGTGTACAAGTTCCACAAGCACTGCTGCTAACTCTGCCTAGCAATCATATAAATCTGACCATATCCATTCCCTCTCTTTAGTTGATCACTCATCAAATCAGATTACAAGTATTCAGAGAAGTAGCTTCTACATCTTACAACAATAAAGTTTCATATATAGAAGGAAGTATAAAGTACAATACAACTATTTCATGAAACTATGGATATGACTCTTTGAATGTTAACCCATTCATAGATATCCCTCTTTGTGTGACACTGAAGGGAGAGTCTGCATGATATATTTCAACTAATGATACGCTATGACTAGTCAGTAACAATTTAGTGATCAGCTTTCATTATGCTCTAAATGCCACATGCAATGTGTAGAAATTCACACACCTATATGTGGTGCATTAATACAAGAGTATTATGATGTTGAACAACAAAGTTACTGCTATTATGTACCCTTCTTTATTGTTGACATGATTTTGTTGGTATTTACCAAAACCAAATTTTGTATGTCTGCAGCATTATTGCCCTTGCAAAAGATGCAATTAGAAAGCTTTCATGTCCAAAGCACACCACTCTTTCATGCATGTTTTCCATAAACCATACAGTATATGAAGACAGTGCTTTCACAATCCATGTTACAACAGTGTAATAGCATATATAATCTTTAAGTATTGTTTCTGGTTATTTATCATTTTATACTAGTAATTGTATTTGTTTCATTCCACACCTTCTTAACCCTACTACTATGTGTAGGGGTCAGGGGGATGTTATCACATTTGTAGATTTACATTCAAAATTTTATTGAACCATTATTTTATGAAGATATGTTGTAGCATGTAATTCAAATGTAATAGTACACAATAATTAATTAATTTAAAATAAATATTAAAACAAATTCCTAAATATCAAATTTTGTTTGTCATGTACTATACTACATGCTTCTTTATTTAAATTATATTTCTGATGTCCAAAGGCAAAGTTTATACTTTTTCACAAATAGAAATTTAAATTAACAAATTTTGACAAGCTAGAATATAAAATAAAAAAACCTCCTTTCTTATCTATTTTCTGAAATATTACTATTTTAAGAAAATCAAAAAAGTTAATTCTGTCTATTTCTTTAGTTTTTGCAAATGATTGTTTACACATTCTTACTTTGTTCTATGAAATTTTTATAACCAATTGAAAGCTCAGAATTTTTACCTACATGGTATTTTGGTTTGAAAAGTGTCTTCATGGGTAGATCCATTTTTTTGTTGTTGTAGACTCACAAGGAAAGGTGAGATGAATGATGTTTAAAAATATTTTTAGACATAAATACATTTTAATTAATAAGAATTATTAATTACACTAGAAATCTGTGGTACTTAAATATAACCTATGATGTTCTTTATATCAATATGTGTACACAAAACAAGAAAAATATTTTACATACTTCAGTTGTAAAATGTGACAAGGCTTAGCAAACTGTGGAAAGTACACATTCATTGAGAAGGAAACATCATTGTTTTCCTGTATTTCTTTACTTAATGGAAAGTGCTCTATGATAAGTAATTGATATTTCAAGATTTATTTGTAGACAGTAATAATAATAATATGTATAAATATACATAAAATGTACTGCATTACAACTGAAATGTGATTGTATTCTACAAAATACTGGTCTTCAACAAAGTTATTTCATCAATATCATATATATAATTCTCAGAAGTTTTCAGTTCATCTCTGTGTGCTTGTACATCATGATGATTTAAAGATTTATAAAAAAAATCCAGTTTATGATTAACATTGTAATTGTGTCTGTTGAGGTTCACACGAATAGTGGTTTTTACTGTTTTAGTTACTGATGAAGTTATGATCAGAAAATTATTTTTGGGAGCAGTTTGGTCGTACATAAGTAGTTTAATATTTCACTGCATGTAGTAGGTCTGCAGCAGCCATTCCAGATGTATGATAAATTTTAATTGTTTTTCATAAATTGGTTTTGATTCATAGTTTTAACACAAAACATTTTTTAATCTTTTTGCTTATTTTATTTAGTATGTTACATTTTCTGTTTTTAAATGCAGTTTAAGTATCTATGTAAGTCAGATGCAAGTCTTATATGAATACTGATCTTTTATTTTAGGCAAACGTTATACGCTGTATCTATTGTGCTGTAACACTTGTGTTTTTATTGTCATGTCATCCTGAAGTGAGACTATTTTATATCATTACAATAATTAGTACTTCCTTACTGTGAAATGGACTGTAGTACAGTGCACTAGGTTCAGAGTTAGAATTAACAGTGTGGAATATGTATTGAAGTTATTGATTTCATCTCTATCTACACATCTTCTTGTTCAATTCTCCATGAGCCTGTTGTAGTCCTAAGAAACCTATAAGACAGTAGTTGGATGGAGACTTAGTTTTAATGTTTGAGTAATGATTATTTTGGTGATTGCACAATATTAGGTGGGATTTCTTACTGTTCATGTTTGAAATAATTCTGTGCAAAACATTTAGGGATTTGTATTTTGCAGCTACTTATAACTGTATGATAGGCATTACTGTACTTGAATACCACACATTCAGGTCAATCTGAAGCTTAGTTTAATAAACTGAGTGCTGGCTCAGCTAGTGTGCTTTCTGAAGAGAATAAACCATGGGTACTTGGAAATTTAATTTCAATGATTAGCCAAATGTTTCGTCATCTGATTAGTGACGTGCATGAATGGATTAAGGAGATTCCAACTATCCCTATATCTACTATCTAGCAAAACCACAGCCAAGTGAACTGGCTTGGAGAAATCAGCATAACCAGTCAAAAGTTAACACTTCCTCCTGCACAATTTCTCAGGCTTTGCACAGTGTATTCACAAGTAAACTTGTCTTTTTGTTGTTGTTGTTATAGTTTATGAAGAAAGTGTCATGTTCAAAAGCTTTTGTTTTTAGACCAGATACAGTTTACTTAATAAAAATGATTAATACAATGGAATTTTACAGTATGGATAAAATAAATTATGATTTTATATTATTTAAAAATGGTTACATAAAAAAACATACTTTACATACTACTTTTGGAAGTTTGAAACTGGGGTGGTGAAAATACACATTCTGATACCACATGTCTACTGAATGGCATAATATCATAACATTCATTTCAATTTCTATGACTCAATGATGAAAGCTGGATAAGAAAAATTTACTTACCACAAAATATTTCATTAAACATTTTCTTCAAAACACTAATTTCAAATCAGGTGGTTAAGACACTTAACTTGTAACCCGTGCATTGAGAAATTGAATCCTCATCACAACAAACATGCTGGCCCTTTGAACTGTGGGGGTGTTAAATGTGATGGTCAATTCCACCATTCACTGGTAAAAGAGCAGCCCAAGAGTTGGTGGTGGGTGGTGATGACTAACTGCCTTCCCTCAAGTCTCACATTACTAAATTAGGGATGTCTAGCACAGATAGCCCTCGTAAAGCTTTGCTGGAAATTCAAAACAAATGAGTTTGGTTTTAAATTGGAAATTATAATTCAAATTTTAGTATTATATATCAGTTAAATTTTTAACTTAAAAGTGAATATTGAAAAAAAAAATCTAAATATCAGGTTTTATGCATTATATGATGTGCTCAAATTAGAGTTTGTGATGTCCAAATACCAAGACTATAGTTTCTTCTGAGTTAGGAGCTCAAATTACTGATATTGAGAACTTATAATATGGAAAATTGAATCTCCCATCTTTTCTGCTTGCTGCATTTACTGAATTAGTCTCAGTGCCCCTACCTACCTCTTGACATTTTGGAAGCACTTGCTTATGTACACTTACTTTTGAATATGACTCAAACAGAGCTAAGTTACAGTTTTATAAATTATAGTGCAATTCTAAGGTACTGATATAGTAATTTATGACTTTTTGTTATTTTGAAATGTACACATGCTAAATTTAAAATATCATTTTGTTTCACATCTTACTGTAAAATTTTATGAGACTTGATATTCAGTACTGAGCCAAGCCCCAAATGAGTAAAAAAGTTCAAAACTAGAAAATATTATTGTTTACTCTACTTCTTTATTTACTGTTCTGTATTTTAAGATAAATTAAATTTAAGAACTTTTTATAACTTATAACTCAGTTGTGACTATTTTACAAAATACTAGTTTACACAAATACAGCCAATACAGGTCACTTTGTACAGACTGTAAACATTTACTATAACTTCATGGTTGAGTAATTACTGTAACGTTGCTCATCAGACTGCTATAATTTTATATTTCACTACTTTGATATGATGATCTCTTTATCACATCAACAAAGTTACACAAAAATTACGTCATAGTGAAACAGGAATGCTGTAACTAATTAAGACTTGAGATACTTCCTCAGGCAATGTTTTATATTTTATACTTGTGAAGAATATCCAAGTTTTAACTAAAGAAACTACTTCATAACATTAATCATTAAGTTTACCATAGATAGTTACAAAAATGACTGGTTCACTGCCTATAACTTTTATTTATAAAGACATGTTCTAGCAAATATTTAAAAGTAAAAATTAAAGATCAAAATAAAATGGCTTGTTTCACATGAAAAGTCAATGTAAGTATTAGCATGATAAAGAGTAATATTATAATCTGGAATCATATCACTGATGAATGCAAGGAACTAAAAATAAATTTGTTGAGTGTAAAACAAGTTCTAAAATATGGATCAATAGTTTTCATGTTTAACTTTCATTTTCAATATTGCTACAGAATTTAGTAAGTTTTGCAGACTGACTGATATATAGGCCATCTAATTTACATATAAATCTTCAAACTCAAGTTTTATTGTGTGAGAAGACTGCAACACTAAACTCTTTCAGCCTTTTCTGTTCTCCACGAATAATTGTTAATGTAATATCAACCAACTATTAAAAGAAAAAACCTGCAAATGAACAGACAAAAATATTATAATTGAAATTTCACTTGATAAACTTGAGGATAAACATGGGTGAGTTTTCAGTGAACATTTCACTGAAATATATATATTAGCTGGAGTTTTAAAAGCCACCTAGCCCTCTTCCCCCAAAGCTATGGGGTTGTACATATTTTTAGATGCATATTGAGCTATCCTGGACAACTTTCAGTATGAAATAGGCTTTGTAAACAAAAATCAAATCACTTACTTGTTATTTTACCACATGAATCAATCTGACAATCACATAAACCTAGTAAAGTATTTGAAACTGTAATACTTATACTTTATACACATATCCAATTAGTTTTGTAAGACCTCTAGTTACACATTTTTAAATTAACCAGCTATGATTTGTCTTGTGAAAACAAAAGTTTATTTCACATTAAATCTGAATGAAGTTTCGTGATCATGTGCAATAGATGTTTAAATATTGTATCAAATGCAACTTTATGATATACGTGCTGCTATCCAGTCAACAGCTTTGTTTATTTGTTTGAATATTTACATTTGTGCCAGTTGTCTTCTAAACTGCTATAAATATAACCACACAAGAGCCCAAAATATATATTTTTGGATTGTTTGACATCTGACCCCTTAAAAATGCTCAAATAAAAAAAAGAAAATACTGACTGGACATATTGGACCAAAGTATGACCCTACCAAGTTTCAAGATAATCTGTCAAGATATGTAGGTATAGCAGTTGACTGAAAAGGGTTTGGAAGAAGATGAAACAAGAGAAAAACTACATCTCTCTCATGATGATGAAGAACCCACGTGAAGTAAAAATGTATCTCAAGATGGCTGGTATGGGTATTAAAACTCTTTTTGTTAACCTGAAGACCAAAGAAGGTTGAAACATTGTTCTCTAATTTATTTTAATAAAAGATTTAATACCCATACCAGGCATCTACAGTACACCTCTCTGTGGAGACATAATAATGAGAAATAACTGTCTCGAACACTATATTGCAGAAAATTGAAAACTGGATTCACTGAAAATAATAAGAAACCCTCCCAAGTTTACAAAGTACATCTTTTTAAAACAATTTTACTTTAAACATAGAACCAAAATCAATGACCATGAAGTTATAAAATCATCTTATTTTAAGAATGCAGCCTCACTCCAAAACAGTACCACCTGTTGTACTAGGATATCTCTATTAAGCCTTTGAGTGATCTCTAATCATTTGGGTAAAAAAACCCTTTAAAAGTAGACTCATTCTTGAAACACCACTGAAAACCTTTCTTGTTAATAGATTGGAACACCAAAAGATTGATAATAAGCGAAATACATGATTGTTGAGACAAAGTTAAAATTTCCTTACTTAATCGTATTATTTTTATTCATGTTATTGTTACACAAAACTACAGCAACATCGACCGAGCATTTTCAACCACAACATAGACAGTTATGCTATATGGAATGCTATGAATGTCCATGACTTACTTAAAAATTAATTATTTTTCAGTGAAAGATGCTTTATGTGGTTGTAAGTACATAACAGATGCAACGTTGTTCTGAGTGGACTCATGTTATATTGGACTCACATTAAACAAGTTCACACAAAACCTTGATAAATAATTACTTCAAAAGACACAAATCTTTATTTAAAGAAATGTTTTAAACACACTTGTTTTATTTGAAAGAGCTGCTTTTCTACTGGAATAATTTTATACGTGCCTAGTGGGGGTCGTGTTTCATTCTAAATACATATTTTTTCATTGCTGTGCATTAAAAAAGTTAACATAGCAGAAAATTAAAACTAGGTATTTAAAATCCACAAATAGGGATTACAAAAAATATGTAAGCAAACAAAACTGTAGATCTATTGCTGACAGCTTAACTCAAGCCACAAATAACCATTTTGATTCCACTATAAAATTATTTCAAATGATATTTATTGTGTTACAGGACTCCACTGAGATTTCTGCAAGAAACTGACAGTACTTTTGAACTTACTTCCCCATCCTTAATTATGTCATGCTGTGAAATTTTCTAAGTCCTTCATTTTTAGCTATCAAAAAGTCCAGTATGTGCATTAGTTGGGAACTACAGCTTGTGCAGTTTCTAGTGTTTTTATTGGAAACAGACACAACAAAATTAGAGGATTCTGATGTCGGATATTGTTATTCAAGCCACTGTTGTTCATTATTACTCAAGTTTATTTCCCTGGCAATATTTCAACAGGTGTTTGACACTGGATGATTACCATAACAGATGTCACTATTCAATATCACATCGGTAATTCTTTCTACTGTTTTTTGTACTTAGCAAAAGTCACAAGTACATATTCAGTATTTATTACCACTGTATATATTACTCTTTCATATAGCTATTGTAATTTTAAATAGGTAGTGGTAGTAAATGTTATTGATAATTGACAATTTAGCAAAGTGTGACACTGAATGAATTATTTGTGTTGCCTTATTTTAACAAACACTTGTACACAGCAGGCTGTTGAAGAACAAACATATTGTTATGTAAACCTATCAAAGTAAGCATGTGACTGTGTATGTTTATGTTGCACTTACCTTTGTTGTATTATATTAAAAGGAACATTATTCCATTCTGATGAGATTCCTTTGTTACTGTTCATCTTTTGTTATATAATAGTACAAGCTGATGGAAGCTAGTCATTAAATTTGTGATCAAACAATCTTTGTCTTCACAATGGTCCTTTGAGAACAACTTTACAGTTTGTTTCTTACAGCGTATACCACTAAGTATGTTTATTCTCTCTTGCACATTTGTTATTTATTTTTAATATGTGGTGGATGAGTGGAACACAAAGCATAAGCAACAGTAAACTGTTATAAAATGTGTAGCATTCAAATGAATTCACATGCATTTGTCAAGTTTAGAATGTATTCTCTATAAATGAAAAAAAAACAACAACTTAAGTAACAATATAATTAAAACTCATTCTAGACTGTCAGAAAAATAAAGAACCAACATGAATCAAAATACAGAGCCTGTATTGTCAAGACTCTAACAAAGTAAATAAATACAGCTGCAAGTAATGTCTGTATTATTTTCTTAAGCTTATTATAAATCCCTCTATTAACTCCATGCCTACAGTACTTATCAATTTTAGTGGGGACAAAATAGTTTGTTTACTTTTAAGAGTCCCGAGTTGTCAGCTTGAAAATACAATTTTTATATTTTGATTCAACTTTTCTGATGATCCATACATCCCTTCCCAAATTAATAATTTTAATAATTAAGTACACATACATACATATTCCTGTATATAGATAAATTTCTCATTCCCACTGAATACCAAATACCATTACTGTGTCAAATAGTCTTCATTACCTATTGAACCTGTTTTAAACTTCACTGTTCTCAAAATTGGTTCTTCTTTAAATCTGAAATCTTAAATGTTCACATAACTTTAGTGTACACACCTATATACTTCAAATTAATTCATAAATAAATACTCACAAGTAGTAACACCATAGACCAGGAAAATATGGTGCACGGTATCCGTCTCTTCCAAAAGGAAACACATGGTTCATTTACCTGTTACAGTGTACATCACAGAAGCATTTAGAAAAACACATCAGTAAAAAACTAAGTAATGAATTTTCATAACTTGTAAGAAATAAAGTTCAAACATGTTTAATACATATCAACATTTAATTAACATTTAAATTAAAATTTCCAGCTGTTTAAAATTGTAATGCATAATGTATGTAACATAATAAATTGGAGACTGATCTGAGATAAATCATAATACATCACAATCAACAATTCCTCTAAAATTAATTTTAAGGTAATAATGAATCAGTGTCATATTTCAGCCACAATTAGCTTTACTTCTCTTTCATATCTTACTATATATAATTAAAGCATGTTCTTTGCATGGTGCATTATTACAGAATTAACAGTAATTTTGTTACAGTAAATGTATTTACCATTAGTACTACATCTTGTCCTTAGTCATAATAATAATGATGTTAGCTTTCCAGCTACTTCTTATAGTTTGACTTTATTCATTACTTCCTGTACTTACACATTACATCAGTAAAGATATAATGAAACACACATGTGCAGCCACAGTGAAGTAATGTTCTTGTTATCAGAGTATTTTTATTTGAAACTACGTTCTGCAATAAAGAAATAGTTCTTGCATAAACTTTTTTCTAATTTATTGAATCTTGAATGAAGCACAAAGTGGAGAATTGTTTTATGGATTTTTGTGGTACCAGTACGAGTTAGTTTGTTTTATAAATCTATTTTCATTAGTACGAGCTTTGTCATTACATTTTAATTATAAAGATTAATTTATATTGCTAGCGTATTACATGGAATTAAATCTATCATAAATCACTTAAGCTAATTATTATCATGAGGTATTTCTGGAATTACAGCAAAGAATATCACTAACAAACAACAATTTTGAATTTCATCTTTCCTATTTCACCATAACAATCACATTCTTTCGATAAGGCTAACGTTGGTTCGTGGTAACTTCTGTCTTTGCTGGCTTCTTTTAAGATAGATCAAACTATAGTTAAGCTGTAACTTTGAGTTTAAAAGATTAAAGATATAAATATATGGTCAGTACTCTCTTTCGCGAAATAAATTATTTTCGTTATTTTGTTTAATACTCACAGTAATATATCAATCGTTAAGCCTATATTAATTGTAAGGCCTTCCACGATGATTAACTTCCCTTCATTCTTTTCTTTGGCCTAATTCCGTTTGGTAACATCTTATCTGCTAATTTTTTCTGTCTCTCAACTTTTACTTTTCATTTAACACTACTTATTTATCTTTAGCGCGGACAGCCTTGTTGCTTTGTGTCATAAAACACCAAACCAAACTATTCATCTTTATTACCTGATCGTCTGTTTTCTGTATTATACACATCAATAAATTTCCCGCGACTCTAAATTCTCGACATCAATGAGTTACAAACAACACGTACATCTCTTAGAGAGTTTCGTTTTTAAACTTGTCATAATGTTTACTATAAATTAATTGATTGTGACTTTCATGTTACGAAGAAAGCTAAACAATAATTACATATTTGTTTTAAAATAAATTAACAACAGTCACACTTAACGAACTTTTAAATCTTACCACAAAATATTTCATTAAACATTTTCTTCAAAACACTAATTTCAAATCAGGTGGTTAAGACACTTAACTTGTAACCCGTGCGTTGAGAAATTGAATCCTCATCACAACAAACATGCTGGCCCTTTGAACTGTGGGGGTGTTAAATGTGATGGTCAATTCCACCATTCACTGGTAAAAGAGCAGCCCAAGAGTTGGTGGTGGGTGGTGATGACTAACTGCCTTCCCTCAAGTCTCACATTACTAAATTAGGGATGTCTAGCACAGATAGCCCTCGTAAAGCTTTGCTGGAAATTCAAAACAAATGAGTTTGGTTTTAAATTGTAAATTATAATTCAAATTTTAGTATTATATATCAGTTAAATTTTTAACTTAAAAGTGAATATTGAAAAAAAAAATCTAAATATCAGGTTTTGTGCATTATATGATGTGCTCAAATTAGAGTTTGTGATGTCCAAATACCAAGACTATAGTTTCTTCTGAGTTAGGAGCTCAAATTACTGATATTGAGAACTTATAATATGGAAAATTGAATCTCCCATCTTTTCTGCTTGCTGCATTTACTGAATTAGTCTCAGTGCCCCTACCTACCTCTTGACATTTTTGGAAGCACTTGCTTATGTACACTTACTTTTGAATATGACTCAAACAGAGCTAAGTTACAGTTTTATAAATTATAGTGCAATTCTAAGGTACTGATATAGTAATTTATGACTTTTTGTTATTTTGAAATGTACACATGCTAAATTTAAAATATCATTTTGTTTCACATCTTACTGTAAAATTTTATGAGACTTGATATTCAGTACTGAGCCAAGCCCCAAATGAGTAAAAAAGTTCAAAACTAGAAAATATTATTGTTTACTCTACTTCTTTATTTACTGTTCTGTATTTTAAGATAAATTAAATTTAAGAACTTTTTATAACTCATAACTCAGTTGTGACTATTTTACAAAATACTTGTTTACACAAATACAGCCAATACAGGTCACTTTGTACAGACTGTAAACATTAATATAACTTCATGGTTGAGTAATTACTGTAACGTTGCTCATCAGACTGCTATAATTTTATATTTCATTACTTTGATATGATGATCTCTTTATCACATCAACAAAGTTACACAAAAAGTACGTCATAGTGAAACAGGAATGCTGTAACTAATTAAGACTTGAGATACTTCCTCAGAAAATGTTTTATATTTTATACTTGTGAAGAATATCCAAGTTTTAACTAAAGAAACTACTTCATAACATTAATCATTAAGTTTACCATAGATAGTTACAAAAATGACTGGTTCACTGCCTATAACTTATTTATAAAGACATGTTCTAGCAAATATTTAAAAGTAAAAATTAAAGATCAAAATAAAATGGCTTGTTTCACATGAAAAGTCAATGTAAGTATTAGCATGATAAAGAGTAATATTATAATATGGAATCATATCACTGATGAATGCAAGGAACTAAAAATAAATTTGTTGAGTGTAAAACAAGTTCTAAAACATGGATCAATAGTTTTTCATGTTTAACTTTCATTTTCAGAATTGCTACAGAATTTAGTAAGTTTTGCAGACTGATTGATATATAGGCCATCTAATTTACATATAAATCTTCAAACTCAAGTTTTATTGTGTGAGAAGACTGCAACACTAAACTCTTTCAGCCTTTTCTGTTCTCCACGAATAATTATTAATGTAATATCAACCAACTATTAAAAGAAAAAACCTGCAAATGAACAGACAAAAATATTATAATTGAAATTTCACTTGATAAACTTGAGGATAAACATGGGTGAGTTTTCAGTGAACATTTCACTGAAATATATATATTAGCTGGAGTTTTAAAAGCCACCTAGCCCTCTTCCCCCAAAGCTATGGGGTTGTACATATTTTTAGATGCATATTGAGCCATCCTGGACAACTTTCAGTATGAAATAGGCTTTGTAAACAAAAATCAAATCACTTACTTGTTATTTTACCACATGAATCAATCCGACAATCACATAAACCTAGTAAAGTATTTGAAACTGTAATACTTATACTTTATACACATATCCAATTAGTTTTGTAAGACCTCTAGTTACACATTTTTAAATTAACCAGCTATGATTTGTCTTGTGAAAACAAAAGTTTATTTCACATTAAATCTGAATGAAGTTTCGTGATCATGTGCAATAGATGTTTAAATATTGTATCAAATGCAACTTTATGATATACGTGCTGCTATCCAGTCAACAGCTTTGTTTATTTGTTTGAATATTTACATTTGTGCCAGTTGTCTTCTAAACTGCTATAAATATAACCACACAAGAGCCCAAAATATATATTTTTGGATTGTTTGACATCTGACCCCTTAAAAAATGCTCAAATAAAAAAAAGAAAATACTGACTGGACATATTGGACCAAAGTATGACCCTACCAAGTTTCAAGATAATCTGTCAAGATATGTAGGTATAGCAGTTGACTGAAAAGGGTTTGGAAGAAGATGAAACAAGAGAAAAACTACATCTCTCTCATGATGATGAAGAACCCACGTGAAGTAAAAATGTATCTCAAGATGGCTGGTATGGGTATTAAAACTCTTTTTGTTAACCTGAAGACCAAAGAAGGTTGAAACATTGTTCTCTAATTTATTTTAATAAAAGATTTAATACCCATATCAGGCATCTACAGTACACCTCTCTGTGGAGACATAATTATGAGAAATAACTGTCTCGAACACTATATTGCAGAAAATTGAAAACTGGATTCACTGAAAATAATAAGAAACCCTCCCAAGTTTACAAAGTACATCTTTTTAAAACAATTTTACTTTAAACATAGAACCAAAAATCAATGACCATGAAGTTATAAAAATCATCTTATTTTAAGAATGCAGCCTCACTCCAAAACAGTACCACCTGTGGTACTGGAATATCTCTATTAAGCCTTTGAGTGATCTCTAATCATTTGGGTAAAAAAAACTTTAAAAGTAGACTCATTCTTGAAACACCACTGAAAACCTTTCTTGTTAATAGATTGGAACACCAAAAGATTGATAATAAGCGAAATACATGATTGTTGAGACAAAGTTAAAATTTCCTTACTTAATCGTATTATTTTTATTCATGTTATTGTTACACAAAACTACAGCAACATCGACCGAGCATTTTCAACCACAACATAGACAGTTATGCTATATGGAATGCTATGAATGTCCATGACTTACTTAAAAATTAATTATTTTTCAGTGAAAGATGCTTTATGTGGTTGTAAGTACATAACAGATGCAACATTGTTCTGAGTGGACTCATGTTATATTGGACTCACATTAAACAAGTTCACACAAAACCTTGATAAATAATTACTTCAAAAGACACAAATCTTTATTTAAAGAAATGTTTTAAACACACTTGTTTTATTTGAAAGAGCTGCTTTTCTACTGGAATAATTTTATACGTGCCTAGTGGGGGTCGTGTTTCATTCTAAATACATATTTTTTCATTGCTGTGCATTAAAAAAGTTAACATAGCAGAAAATTAAAAACTAGGTATTTAAAATCCACAAATAGGGATTACAAAAAAATGTAAGCAAACAAAACTGTAGATCTATTGCTGACAGCTTAACTCAAGCCACAAATAACCATTTTGATTCCACTATAAAATTATTTCAAATGATATTTATTGTGTTACAGGACTCCACTGAGATTTCTGCAAGAAACTGACAGTACTTTTGAACTTACTTCCCCATCCTTAATTATGTCATGCTGTGAAATTTTCTAAGTTCTTCATTTTTAGCTATCAAAAAGTCCAGTATGTGCATTAGTTGGGAACTACAGCTTGTGCAGTTTCTAGTGTTTTTATTGGAAACAGACACAACAAAATTAGAAGATTCTGATGTCGGATATTGTTATTCAAGCCACTGTTGTTCATTATTACTCAAGTTTATTTCCCTGGCAATATTTCAACAGGTGTTTGACACTGGATGATTACCATAACAGATGTCACTATTCAATATCACATCGGTAATTATTTCTACTGTTTTTTGTACTTAGCAAAAGTCACAAGTACATATTCAGTATTTATTACCACTGTATATATTACTCTTTCATATAGCTATTGTAATTTTAAATAGGTAGTGGTAGTAAATGTTATTGATAATTGACAATTTAGCAAAGTGTGACACTGAATGAATTATTTGTGTTGCCTTATTTTAACAAACACTTGTACACAGCAGGCTGTTGAAGAACAAACATATTGTTATGTAAACCTATCAAAGTAAGCATGTGACTGTGTATGTTTATGTTGCACTTACCTTTGTTGTATTATATTAAAAGGAACATTATTCCATTCTGATGAGATTCCTTTGTTACTGTTCATCTTTTGTTATATAATAGTACAAGCTGATGGAAGCTGGTCATTAAATTTGTGATCAAACAATCTTTGTCTTCACAATGGTCCTTTGAGAACAACTTTACAGTTTGTTTCTTACAGCGTATACCACTAAGTATGTTTATTCTCTCTTGCACATTTGTTATTTATTTTTAATATGTGGTGGATGAGTGGAACACAAAGCATAAGCAACAGTAAACTGTTATAAAATGTGTAGCATTCAAATTAATTCACATGCATTTGTCAAGTTTAGAATGTATTCTCTATAAATGGAAAAAAAAAAAAACAACTTAAGTAACAATATAATTAAAACTCATTCTAGACTGTCAGAAAAATAAAGAACCAACATGAATCAAAATACAGAACCTGTATTGTCAAGACTCTAACAAAGTAAATAAATACAGCTGCAAGTAATGTCTGTATTATTTTCTTAAGCTTATTATAAATCCCTCTATTAACTCCATGCCTACAGTACTTATCAATTTTAGTGGGGACAAAATAGTTTGTTTACTTTTTAAGAGTCCCGAGTTGTCAGCTTGAAAATACAATTTTTATATTTTGATTCAACTTTTCTGATGATCCATACATCCCTTCCCAAATTAATAATTTTTAATAATTAAGTACACATACATACATATTCCTGTATATAGATAAATTTCTCATTCCCACTGAATATCAAATACCATTACTGTGTCAAATAGTCATTACCTATTGAACCTGTTTTTAAACTTCACTGTTCTCAAAATTGGTTCTTCTTTAAATCTGAAATCTTAAATATTCACATAACTTTAGTGTACACACCTATATACTTCAAATTAATTCATAAATAAATACTCACAAGTAGTAACACCATAGACCAGGAAAATATGGTGCACGGTATCCGTCTCTTCCAAAAGGAAACACATGGTTCATTTACCTGTTACAGTGTACATCACAGAAGCATTTAGAAAAACACATCAGTGAAAAACTAAGTAATGAATTTTCATAACTTGTAAGAAATAAAGTTCAAACATGTTTAATACATATCAACATTTAATTAACATTTAAATTAAAATTTCCAGCTGTTTAAAATTGTAATGCATAATGTATGTAACATAATAAATTGGAGACTGATCTGAGATAAATCATAATACATCACAATCAACAATTCCTCTAAAATTAATTTTAAGGTAATAATGAATCAGTGTCATATTTCAGCCACAATTAGCTTTACTTCTCTTTCATATCTTACTATATATAATTAAAGCATGTTCTTTGCATGGTGCATTATTACAGAATTAACAGTAATTTTGTTACAGTAAATGTATTTACCATTAGTACTACATCTTGTCCTTAGTCATAATAATAATGATGTTAGCTTTCCAGCTACTTCTTATAGTTTGACTTTATTCATTAGTTCCTGTACTTACACATTACATCAGTAAAGATATAATGAAACACACATGTGCAGCCACAGTGAAGTAATGTTCTTGTTATCAGAGTATTTTTATTTGAAACTACGTTCTGCAATAAAGAAATAGTTCTTGCATAAACTTTTTTCTAATTTATTGAATCTTGAATGAAGCACAAAGTGGAGAATTGTTTTATGGATTTTTGTGGTACCAGTACGAGTTAGTTTGTTTTATAAATCTATTTTCATTAGTACGAGCTTTGTCATTACATTTTAATTATAAAGATTAATTTATATTGCTAGCTTATTACATGGAATTAAATCTATCATAAATCACTTAAGCTAATTATTATCATGAGGTATTTCTGGAATTACAGCAAAGAATATCACTAAGAAACAACAATTTTTGAATTTCATCTTTCCTATTTCACCATAACAATCACATTCTTTCGATAAGGCTAACGTTGGTTCGTGGTAACTTCTGTCTTTGCTGGCTTCTTTTTAAGATAGATCAAACTATAGTTAAGCTGTAACTTTGAGTTTAAAATATTAAAGATATAAATATATGGTCAGTACTCTCTTTCGCGAAATAAATTATTTTCGTTATTTTGTTTAATACTCACAGTAATATATCAATCGTTAAGCCTATGTTAATTGTAAGGCCTTCCACGATGATTAACTTCCCTTCATTCTTTTCTTTGGCCTAATTCCGTTTCGTAACATCTTATCTACTAATTTTTTTTCTGTCTCTCAACTTTTACTTTTCATTTAACACTACTTATTTATCTTTAGCGCGGACAGCCTTGTTGCTTTGTGTCATAAAACACCAAACCAAACTATTCATCTTTATTACCTGATCGTCTGTTTTCTGTATTATACACATCAATAAATTTCCCGCGACTCTAAATTCTCGACATCAATGAGTTACAAACAACACGTACATCTCTTAGAGAGTTTCGTTTTTAAACTTGTCATAATGTTTACTATAAATTAATTGATTGTGACTTTCATGTTACGAAGAAAGCTAAACAATAATTACATATTTGTTTTTAAAATAAATTAACAACAGTCACACTTAACGAACTTTTAAATAATTTACTTGACAAACATATAAACGTATGTAATTATATTGTTTGTTTGTTTTTGAATTTCGCACAAAGCTACTCGAGGTTACTGTGCTAGCCGTCCCTAATTTAGTAGTGTAAGATTAGAGGGAAAGCAGCTAGTCATCACCACCCACCGCCAAACTCTTGGGCTACTCTTTTACCAACGAATACCACACTTTATAACGCCCCCACGACTGAAAGGGCGAGCATGTTTAGTGCGATGGGGATGCGAACCCGCGACCCTCAAATTACCACGTCGCACGCCTTAACACGCTTAGCCATTCCGGACTGTTATGTAATTATATACATATATAACATATCCTACGTTACATGCCCCGGCATGGCCAGGTGGTTAGGGCATTCGACTCGTATTCTGAGAGTCACGGGCTGGAATCTACGTTAAACTGAACATGTTGGCCCTTTCATTCATAGGGCGTTATTATAGTTAATCCCATTATTCGTTGGAAAGAGTACCCCAGGAGTTGCTTTTCCTCTTGTCTTACTCTGCTAAATTAGGGGCAGCTAGCGTAGATCGTTTTCGTGTAGCTTTGCGCAAAATTCAAAACAAAGAAATAAACCTACTTAGCATAATTACATCTTCATAAATAGAGTATCATATCATCCAGTGCTTATATTACACTGTTTGTCGTGTTATTAGAGGCAGTACTAACCGCTTTCATTCACATCATTCTTGAGTTTGTATACAACTACTCGAGGATCTGCATGATATTCAGTTCTAATCAGGTATCATTAGGGGAGTATTTGGCATATCATTCTTTGTTACAGGGGCCTTTACCTTCACTTCTTGTATCTTTAACTGAGATGTCCTTTGCCATTATTACTTCGTCAACTAACTCTGAAGTTTCTGTATGCTTATCTCTTCCTCGTCAAAAGGTAATTCAATCTCACTTGAGTTATCGGTTTTTATTTTGTAACAGATTCACTGTTGTACATTTAGTGTAGTACATTCGCTTCTTTCAGTGTAATTTTATTTATTCTTATGACGTATACTGTGGGCTGTGTAATTCACAAGTCTGCCTGTTATCTACATTAATAGAAGATTCTCGATCGTAAGAATCAACAAAGTACTAGGAGTGTATGTAATGCTAGCGATTGACAATATTTTTGCCAAACGACCTTCGGTGAATTTGTTAGTTTCGCATGATTTATATAAAAGCAGCGCACCAAGAGAGAAGAAGAATATTGTTGTTGTACATATGCAATCAGTGTGCTATAGGCTTGGGAAACTGTAATTGTGATTAATGCCCGAATCGAAGAAACTATAAAATTTGATCACCAATATTTATAGATTTCGAACATTACATATTGTTCAACTCAGCAACACTTTAGCTTCAGACACAACAAGCTTAGACTCATCAGTTAACCAATCCATCCGCAGGTCTAAATATGTAAATATAACGTTATACAAAATCTAACCACTATTTTGTAGATCATAGTTATGTGACTGATGCCGAAAGTTAGGATTTTCAAAAGAAAATTTACAGTTTTCGGTCATTATAATTCAGATAACTTTTGTGAAAATGGTGAGTTTAAATGCTTTATTTTCTGGTTGCCAAACTTTCTTGGTCGTTCAGAGTTTTTTTCTTGCAAGAGACAAAAATTGTAATATGCCAAGTGGTGTAGCCAACTCAACAATGTAATTTAGGACCAGGTTATTCGTACTCTCAGAAAGATAATTTATATTTTTGCTATACTCTGTTGGTCCTAGTATGATGTATGCAGAAGTAAACACAACCTAGCTCATTAAAGCATAAACATCATTTTTAAGATATGTGTGCAATCAAATGGGCAGTTGATCCGAAATAGAATCATATGAGGACCAACAAAACAAAAAACGAAGTTAGATGTTAGAATAGAACTTTTTAGAAGTTAGTTTTCCCAATACCATAATCTTCTGTGTTGTATGGTCATACTCTCTCCCTTAGTACAATAGGGAAGAATGTAATACTAACAATAAAGCTGAGTTAGAAGCTACATTATTAACAAAAGTTTTATTGTTGCATTAGAAACATAAAATCTTCTGGAATTAGACTGCAGTCTGAAGCAGTAGACATAATACAAAACGTTTTGGAAAGTATGGGATCTATTGGTCAATCCTGGCTCTATCATCCAATAATTTAAACTATAAATATTAATGAATAAATTTTTTAAAAATCTTAAAGCCAGTCCATATCATTCATATACTTTTCAAGATTTCTGTTAAACTCATTTAAATTTTTTGCTCTATAACATTTAAAGACAACCCACTCCAAAGGCCAACTATCATGTAAGAAGAATTAAGTTATCTCAGCTGAAGGTGACTTCTACTCTGCCAGTGTTTATATTTAAGTCCTCTAGTCCTACTATTCTCACTGCTAAGTATGAACAAAGATGATACATCAACATTATCAATTTCCTTTACAATATCAGACACCTCGTCATATTACATCCCTCCACCAATTCTTCTTTTTCCAAGAGAAAGCAGTATGAGAGATTTCAGCCACTCCTCATATGACAACTCCTCCATCCTTGGCATCATTCTAGTAACCCAACTTTGAACCTCTTTAAACAATTCTAAGCACTTCCCAAGTTAAGGGTACCAAGACTGAACACGATACTTCAAATATGACATAACCAATGAAACATACAGTGAAATTATAACTGCTTTAGATTTGCATTAAAAATCTCTGTAAATATAACCTAAAATTTTATTTGCTGTACCACCAGCAATAACACAATGCTTGGATAGCTTCTGAGACTGATCAACTATTACATCAAGATCCCTTTTTCTCTATTGTTTAGATTATTCCCATCCAAATTATTATTCATATAATGATAACCCAGTGGCATTATTTTGCATTTATTATAATTAAATTTCATCTGCCATTTATTTACCCAATTCACTGAATGATATAAATCCTTCTGTAAATCAGTCACATCCTCTTCACAGGTAGTAACACCCTACGTTGTAATGTAATTGCACATTTAAGTAATTTATTGACCATTGATCAAAGATCCTAAGACTTGAACCATGAGGTACCTCATTTGTGACATTAATGTAGTTTGGTTGAACTGCATTGGTGACAATCCTTTCTTCCTGATCTACTCTTACTCTCATCAACATAAGTAATAACCTTTGGAAAAATGTTATAAGATTTGTAAGGCAAGGTTTTCCATCAGTGAAACCATGTTAGCTGTCCAATAAAATTCTAAACTTGGTTAAATAACTTTTTGAAGTTTTTCTTTTTATCAGACTCTCCAAAATGTGATCTACAACTGATGTAAGACTAATGGGTCTATAAGCACTGGGACAATTTTCATCACCCCTGTTGATAAGAGGAGTTACATCAGTTAATTTTCAATTTATTTTGTTTCTCATTCATTTTATTTCCAATACTGTTTGTGAGCCAACATTGTTTTTACTTGTTGCTACCCTGTTCTTTCTGTAAGGAAAATATTTACCTTGAATATTGAATTTTTTTTTCGTTAAAGATTTTCCACATTTGCTCAGAGTCTCAGCATAACACAGCTGCCCAATTCACAACAGATAATTTTTGTGGTTTCCCTTTAAAATTTGATTTTTAAAATTTGGAAGCAAAATATTCTGATTTCAATATGCAGGAAAAAAACATCAAACTTAATACAGCAGTGTTCATTTGTACCCATGTGTTTCCCAGTTTCCTACCTATATTTTTGAAGTTACAACAAATCTCAAATAGCAGTTTCTAGTAAATTCCTTGACCAATTGGTAAAAAAAGTAATTGTGAACATTTACAAAAACCTTTCTATCTTACAAGTTGACTGTAGCATTTCCTGATGTGTATGCATGAAATTAAAATCACTCATAATTATGGCTTCACTAACAGCTGAAACCTTAATCTCATTGTAACTGTTTGAGTTTTGTCAATATCGTTTGGTTGTTTGTAACAAATTCCCATTAAATGTCATTTTCCTTTACATCCACTTATAGAACCTTCACTGGATTCAAGCTCATTACTGTTATCTTTGATATCTTTAACTAAAATAGGATGTAATTCACATTTTACATGTAAATCCACTTCTCTCTTTCATACTTTATTCATTGAAAAGCCTTTACCACTATATTTGAAAGAAATTTTTGTCACACATCATCTTTGGTTAACCATATTTCAGTTATTCCCATTATATCAAAATCTTTCATTCCTACTAATGCTCTAAAGTTATCTATTTTATATCTTTTACTTCTGTTATTATGATAGTAAGAATTAAGCCTACCCTTATAATTACTTCTATACTAATTTCCTGAACTAAACTTTTCTCTGTCTCGTATTTATTTTTCATTACTTTATAGTGGACCTCACCACTATCTAATCATGTTGTGTATGCCACCAGCAAAAGTAAATAAGAACTTAATGAATTTCAGTATTTAGGTGAGACTTTCCAGTTTTGAGACAGAGTAACCAAAAGGAACTAAATATGTGACTTCTATCAATACTTTAACTCCACTGCATACTTGTGAAGATTTTTACATTCAACTCCTGGTCAGATACTATATACGTCAAAGTTTTAGGATTCTTCTACAGTAGATACCTGTGACTTGTTGGTGATAAATTTGAAAATAGCATGCAGCAAGTTATCTACTTATTTTAAAATTATATATTTAAAACAAGTTAAATGTACATACAAAAAATCTTTAGACTATGATGACCATAGTTACATTTTAAATGTGACAGTTCATTTCATGTTAAATGTCCACTTTGGTTGATTAAATTATTTTAGAATCCACTTCACAAGCTGAACTAATTTAGAATACCCTGTAACAAGTTATTCTCCATATTTCTATCAAACTGTTAAATTCATTTTAAATAACAACCAGTAAAAGTGTACACTCAAAGTATGGTTAATTTCACATTTTCTAACTGTACACTTCTGTTCAATTTGCCACTGCTATTTATATGTTTATCACTGAGGCCTTTGGAATTTTGTATATCCTCAGCAGTAATGAATTTGAAATACAACATTTTACTCTCTTACTGAGTTATGTAACCAAATTTGTCATAACTATCCCCTTTCAAATAATTGTTTTGAACTTTCTGGGTATGAAAAATGTAACAGCCATTAAATATTAACTCCTGTTGTAAATAATAATTCCAATAAGTGTTGGGGTCAGCCGAGGGAGATGGTGCCTCCGAGGTGGCCCAGGCTTCCCCTGCTGGCAGGACTGTGGCTGAGGATTCTGAGAAACCCCTTGCCTAGGTCTCGGGTGTTCTTTTTCACCCGCACTTCACTGGCATCATCCTTGTGTCACATAGTGATGCTGAGGAGCAGGTTGTGAGCATTGATGTTGTCGAAACTCTACTTAAATAAGTGGTTGAGTCTAACAACGCAAAATGCATATTTTTTCTTTATGTTCATTAAGATGTTGGCCAGCAGTATATCATTGTAAAATTACTCTCATGCTTAAGCAACAAATTATTGCTTCGATTTCTTCTCCAAGTGTATTCAGTTATAATGTTTCACACCATCAAATATAGAACCTCACATGAAGGTAGATGTATCAATATTACACTTCATGTGAAGACGGAGTTCTCAGATTAATATCTCGCCTGAAATCCGATGTATCAACCTAGTATTTCCTATGATAAAAGGATTAATTACTCTGTTCCAAATATCAAGAACTGAAAGATAACATGTAACTTTTCACAAAGCAGTAAAACAGATCAAAATGAGAGCTAGTTCTTCCACACACCAAGGATATCTTTCAACTGTAGGTGTGGAAGCCCAGAGAAATGTAAGCTTAAGAACCACTTCAATTGGATCTCAAGATAGAGATTTAAAATCAGTTTACGTACTGTATCGATTACGTGAAACCGAAAGAAAACTGCAAATGTAAGTTATTAATAATAGAAAATGTAAAATTCTTTAAGCCTAACGATACCTTAATTTAGTATTTTAAACATTTTAATTGAATAAATATATTTCTTGCTTTTATAATACATTTTTATATTATACATTGAGAATAAAGTATAAAAATTGCTAATTGTATACATATATATATTTACAGTTTAAACGAATAACCATCATAGAAAAATAATACCCGTTATATTATTTGAGTTCCTCTCTCGAAGACTTAGTTTCTCCAGTCCTTCACTAACTTGTATTCAAAGACCATCGAACAGGAACTCAACTAGTTTCTTCAACCTATACAAATATTTATAAACTATAGAAGAAATCCATCGGGCATCTTTAACTCCTATTTACTAGGTTTATTGTTTTGTTTGTTTTGGAATTTCGCACAAAGCTACTCGAGGGCTGTCTGTGCTAGCCGTCCCTAATTTAGCAGTGTAAGACTAGAGGGAAGGCAGCTAGTCATCATCACCCACCGCCAACTCTTGGGCTACTCTTTTACCAACGAAAAGTGGGATTGACCGTCACATTATAACACCCCCAGGGCTGGGAGGGCGAGCGTGTTTGGCGCGACTCGGGCGCGAACCCGATACCCTCAGATTACGAAGCGCACGCCTTAACGCGCTAGGCCATGCCAGGCCCTACTAGCTTTAACCACACACTTAACTAATTAAATTAATCACCTAGACAGTTATATTCATAAGATATCTCTCAGTTATATAACATAAGTATTTTGTTATGTAATAACTATGTATACAATCGGAATTGAGCTAGGTTTTCCACCTTACACCTTACTAGACTACATAACAAGAATCTAACTGTCTTTATTATTCGAAGGTACTTTTCACAATTAAAGCTGCTTTTGTCACCGCTATTGCAATAGATCAAAACAATATTTCAATTTACTGGTTATTTTTAATATTGCAGACCAAGGGAAAATGTTAGTTGTCATAAATGTATATAGCCATAATGTATGGGGTGTGACAGACATCAGAGTTTTTAACGTATCGTCTAAAGATGTCATGGTAATTGTGTAATACAAAATAAACGGAAGCTATTACCCGTTATGTCGATTATAGAAAAATGAAAACAACGCATTTAAGAAAGAAAACACACATTAATAACCACAACCTTAAAAACCATAGCAAGGCAAAATCGAAGGTCACCACAACCTGAACAGGTAAAATTCCACTCAAACAAAGCTCACCATTACTATGTAACTACTGCCAGTGCCTTCTTTGAGACAGTTAAGATATCAAAAACAAAATGTGCAATAAAAATAGTTTTTATGTTTGTTTGTTTTGGAATTTCGCACAAAGCTACTCGAGGGCTATCTGTGCTAGCCGTCCCTAATTTAGCAGTGTCTAGAGGGAAGGCAGCTAGTCATCACCACCCACCGCCAACTCTTGGGCTACTCTTTTACCAACGAATAGTGGGATTGACCGTCACATTATACACCCCCACGGCTGGGAGGGCGAGCATGTTTAGCGCGACGCGGGCACGAACCCGCGACCCTCGGATTACGAGTCGCACGCCTTACGCGCTCGGCCATGCCGGGCCCTAGTTTTTATGACAAAATAAACTTCAGGTATCGTATTGAATCAGAATGTTTCCCTTACAGTTGCAACAATCTGCAGTGATGTGTAAATAGGTTGAGCTCACTTCAAACTCATGAAGATAACTTTTGAGATGTATAAAATTAATTCTTTTAGTCCAACTTCATATAGTTTGTTTAGAATATTCGTGCAAAGCTAAAGCGCTGTTTTCGCTAGCTGTTCCTAATTCTGACACATGTATTAGACTCGTTGTGAATTTAATGTGTTATACGAATATAAGAGATATATAAAATATATTTTGTGCAAAACTACCTCTGATGGAAATGTTATCAGACTTCGAATGATATATTTAAATGGTAATACAGTCTGGTACAAGTTAAACAATCGACCACCTAAGGACGTTTGAAGGTCTCCAATAGATGCATGCCAAATCAGGTTGTATATATTTTTGAATCCTCTATTTATGCTGTCATGACTAATTGCGGTGATTATTATTCGTGTGACGGAAATCACACTTGCTTCTGATCCAGAATTAATTTTAAAAGCAGGTTACAGCAAGGTCATAGTCTAAGTAAAAGTCTCTAAAAAGGACTGCCCGGTTTACAGCCACGTGACATTTCTTGCTTGAGTTTGGCAAGTTGCCAATATCTTGCCAACAAGAATATCACTAACTAACAACAATACTGAACTGACGACAATAATATCACTAACAACAATATTTACCTGAAGACAAGAATATCACTAACTAACAACAATACTCAACTGACGACAAGAATATCACTAACTAACAACAATACTCAACTGACGACAAGAATATCACTAACTAACAACAATACTCAACTGACGACAAGAATATCACTAACTAACAACAATACTCAACTGACGACAAGAATATCACTAACTAACAACAATACTCAACTGACGACAAGAATATCACCAACTAACAACAATACTCAACTGACGACAAGAATATCACTAACTAACAACAATACTCAACTGACGACAAGAATATCACTAACTAACAACAATACTCAACTGACGACAAGGATATCAATAACTAACAACAATACTCAACTGACAACAAGAATATCACTAACAAACAACAATACTCAACTGACGACAAGAATATCACTAACTAACAACAATACTCAACTGACGACATGAATATCACTAACAAACAACAATACTCAACTGACGACAACAATATCACTAACAACAATACTCAACTGACGACAAGAATATCACTAACTAACAACAATACTCAACTGACAACAAGAGTATCAGTAACTAACAACAATACTCAACTGACGACAAGAATATCACTAACAACAATATTCAACTGAAGACAAGAATATCACTAACAACAATACTCAACTGACAACAAGAATATCACTAAAAACAACAATACTCAACTGATAACAAGAATATCACTAACAAACAACAATACTCAACTGACGACAAGAATATCACTAACTAACAACAATACTCAACTGACGACAAGAATATCACTAACTAACAACAATACTCAACTGACGACAAGAATATCACTAACTAACAACAATACTCAACTGACGACAAGAATATCACTAACTAACAACTAACAACAATACTCAACTGACGACAAGAATATCACTAACTAACAACAATACTCAACTGACGACAAAGAATATCACTAACTAACAACAATACTCAACTGACGACAAGAATATCACTAACAAACAACAATACTCAACTGACGACAAGAATATCACTAACTAACAACAATACTCAACTGACGACAAGAATATCACTAACTAACAACAATACTCAACTGACGACAAGAATATCACTAACTAACAACAATACTCAACTGACGACAAGAATATCACTAACTAACAACAATACTCAACTGACAACAAGAATATCACTAACAACAATACTCAACTGACAACAAGAATATCACTAACTAACAACAATACTCAACTGACGACAAGAATATCACTAACTAACAACAATACTCAACTGACGACAAGAATATCACTAACTAACAACAATACTCAACTGACGACAAGAATATCACTAACAACAATACTCAACTGACGACAAGAATATCACTAACTAACAACAATACTCAACTGACGACAAGAATATCACTAACTAACAACAATACTCAACTGACGACAAGAATATCACTAACTAACAACAATACTCAACTGACGACAAGAATATCACTAACTAACAACAATACTCAACTGACAACAAGAATATCACTAACTAACAACAATACTCAACTGACGACAAGAATATCACTAACTAACAACAATACTCAACTGACGACAAGAATATCACTAACTAACAACAATACTCAACTGACGACAAGAATATCACTAACTAACAACAATACTCAACTGACGACAAGAATATCACTAACTAACAACAATACTCAACTGACGACAAGAATATCACTAACTAACAACAATACTCAACTGACGACAAGAATATCACTAACTAACAACAATACTCAACTGACGACAAGAATATCACTAACTAACAACAATACTCAACTGACGACAAGAATATCACTAACTAACAACAATACTCAACTGACGACAAGAATATCACTAACTAACAACAATACTCAACTGACGACAAGAATATCACTAACAAACAACAATACTCAACTGACGACAAGAATATCACTAACTAACAACAATACTCAACTGACGACAAGAATATCACTAACTAACAACAATACTCAACTGACAACAAGAATATCACTAACAAACAACAATACTCAACTGACGACAAGAATATCACTAACTAACAACAATACTCAACTGACGACAAGAATATCACTAACTAACAACAATACTCAACTGACGACAAGAATATCACTAACTAACAACAATACTCAACTGACGACAAGAATATCACTAACTAACAACAATACTCAACTGACGACAAGAATATCACTAACTAACAACAATACTCAACTGACGACAAGAATATCACTAACTAACAACAATACTCAACTGACGACAAGAATATCACTAACTAACAACAATACTCAACTGACGACAAGAATATCACTAACTAACAACAATACTCAACTGACGACAAGAATATCACTAACTAACAACAATACTCAACTGACGACAAGAATATCACTAACTAACAACAATACTCAACTGACGACAAGAATATCACTAACTAACAACAATACTCAACTGACGACAAGAATATCACTAACTAACAACAATACTCAACTGACGACAAGAATATCACTAACTAACAACAATACTCAACTGACGACAAGAATATCACTAACTAACAACAATACTCAACTGACGACAAGAATATCACTAACTAACAACAATACTCAACTGACGACAAGAATATCACTAACTAACAACAATACTCAACTGACGACAAGAATATCACTAACTAACAACAATACTCAACTGACGACAAGAATATCACTAACTAACAACAATACTCAACTGACGACAAGAATATCACTAACTAACAACAATACTCAACTGACGACAAGAATATCACTAACTAACAACAATACTCAACTGACGACAAGAATATCACTAACTGAACAACAATAACTCAACAACTGACGACAAGAATATCACTAACTAACAACAATACTCAACTGACGACAAGAATATCACTAACTAACAACAATACTCAACTGACGACAAGAATATCACTAACAAACTCAACTGACGACAAGAATATCACTAACTAAACAATACTCACTGAACAAACAACAATACTCAACTGACTCAACAAGAATATCACTAACTAACAACAATACTCAACTGACGACAAGAATATCACTAACTAACAACAATACTCAACTGACGACAAGAATATCTAACTAACAACTAACTCAAACAAGAATATCACTAACTAACAACAATACTCAACTGACGACAAGAATATCACTAACTAACAACAATACTCAACTGACGACAAGAATATCACTAACTAACAACAATACTCAACTGACGACAAGAATATCACTAACTAACAACAATACTCAACTGACGACAAGAATATCACTAACTAACAACAATACTCAACTGACGACAAGAATATCACTAACTAACAACAATACTCAACTGACGACAAGAATATCACTAACTAACAACAATACTCAACTGACGACAAGAATATCACTAACTAACAACAATACTCAACTGACGACAAGAATATCACTAATAAACAACAATACTCAACTGACGACAAGAATATCACTAACTAACAACAATACTCAACTGACGACAAGAATATCACTAACTAACAACAATACTCAACTGACGACAAGAATATCACTAACTAACAACAATACTCAACTGACGACAAGAATATCACTAACTAACAACAATACTCAACTGACGACAAGAATATCACTAACTAACAACAATACTCAACTGACGACAAGAATATCACTAACTAACAACAATACTCAACTGACGACAAGAATATCACTAACTAACAACAATACTCAACTGACGACAAGAATATCACTAACTAACAACAATACTCAACTGACGACAAGAATATCACTAACTAACAACAATACTCAACTGACGACAAGAATATCACTAACTAACAACAATACTCAACTGACGACAAGAATATCACTAACTAACAACAATACTCAACTGACGACAAGAATATCACTAACTAACAACAATACTCAACTGACGACAAGAATATCACTAACTAACAACAATACTCAACTGACGACTGACGACAAGAATATCACTAACTAACAACAATACTCAACTGACGACAAGAATATCACTAACTAACAACAATACTCAACTGACGACAAGAATATCACTAACTAACAACAATACTCAACTGACGACAAGAATATCACTAACTAACAACAATACTCAACTGACGACAAGAATATCACTAACTAACAACAATACTCAACTGACGACAAGAATATCACTAACTAACAACAATACTCAACTGACGACAAGAATATCACTAACTAACAACAATACTCAACTGACGACAAGAATATCACTAACTAACAACAATACTCAACTGACGACAAGAATAATATCACTAACTAACAACAATACTCAACTGACGACAAGAATATCACTAACTAACAACAATACTCAACTGACGACAAGAATATCACTAACTAACAACAATACTCAACTGACGACAAGAATATCACTAACAAACAACAATACTCAACTGACGACAAGAATATCACTATCACTAACAACAATACTCAACTGACGACAAGAATATCACTAACTAACAACAATACTCAACTGACGACAAGAATATCACTAACAACAATACTCACAACAATACTCAACTGACAACAAGAATATCACTAACTAACAACAATACTCAACTGACGACAAGAATATCACTAACTAACAACAATACTCAACTGACGACAAGAATATCACTAACTAACAACAATACTCAACTGACAAGAATATCACTAACTAACAACAATACTCAACTGACAACAAGAATATCACTAACTAACAACAATACTCAACTGACGACAAGAATATCACTAACTAACAACAATACACAACTGACGACAAGAATATCACTAACTAACAACAATACTCAACTGACGACAAGAATATCACTAACTAACAACAATACTCAACTGACGACAAGAATATCACTAACAAACAACAATACTCAACTGAACAAGAATATCACTAACAACAATACTCAACTGACAACAAGAATATCACTAACTAACAACAATACTCAACTGACAACAAGAATATCACTAACTAACAACAATACTCAACTGACGACAAGAATATCACTAACAAAAAACAATACTGAACTGACGACAAGAATATCAATAACAAACAACAATACTGAACTGACGACAAGAATATCACTAACTAACAACAATATTCATCTGAAGAGAAGAATATCACAAACGAACAACAATACTCAACAGACAACAGGAATATCAATAGCGTATTTTATATTTATCTGTGCTTAACAACTTATTATCCGTGGTTAATATGTTATCAATTATTGTAAACAATAAGACAGTGAATTAATATTTTACGTCGTGTTCGCCTCCCAGAAACTGTCAAAGAATGATTACACATACTCTTGTAACACATATTAGTATTAAACCTGTTACATTTTTAAAAACACTCTTTTCTTCCTGATATTTGACTTTCCTTGATCATTAATATAATTTACTATTTCTATTTTACTTTTTTCTATAATATTTTCATTTTCTGCCTCGTTCAACTATTTTATTTTATTTCGTTTTGATTTCCTGTCACTGTTTCTTAACCCAATAAGCCACCAAGTAACTCAGCAGCATGTTTTCGGACTTACAACACTTAATATCAGGTTGATGGACACAGCACAGATAGCCCACTCTGTGGCTTTATATGAAACTACAAACCAACAAACAACTCCAGTAATACTCATAAGGTCATCTCAAAGGTTAAAGATTAATTAATATTATATTTTAATTTCACCAAAATAATCCCAATTCTGAACTTCATTAACATATTATATCTTTAGTTGCCTTCTTTTATTACCTGTTAAAATTATGTCACGTTCGGTTTATTTACGGATGAAAAATCTCAATTTATTTCTGCCTTTGTCTGCTACAGATTTGTTAATCTTGAAATTTAGTTTCACATTTACTGTCCATTAATTTTGAAAGTTAAGAAGTTGATATAAGCTTCCTGTATCATACTTTATGTAATGTTCAAATATAATTAGACTGATATGAAATTCTGTGTAATAGTATTTTGCGCTTATAAAGTACCTTTTATCTTTATCCTTTGATACCATTCTGCCTGACGTCCATACCAAGTCAAACATATTCTTGTTTATTACGTAAAGAAGTAAAAAAACTTCTCAAACTATCAAAAGTTGTTAACTTTTCGAAACTGTTAATGCGGTCGTGTGGCTTTATACATCAGGGAATCTAGGAGGTTACGTGAGTCATGGTTTCAAAAACTGTTACCAGATGGCAATATCAGTAGGAGCAATTCGTGATGACGAGTAACCTACTTGAAGTAAAAATGTATCTCAGGACGCTGCTCCTCGCCAGTACAGTGGTATGTCTACGGATTTACAATGCTAAAATCAGAGATTTGACTCCCCTTGGTGGGCTCAGCAGATAGCCCGATGTGGCTTTGCTATAAGAAAAACAAACAAACAAATCTCAGGACAGTTGGTGTGGGTATTAACACTTTTGCCAATAAAGCAGAGAACAACGTTTCGACCTTAGGTCATTTTCAGATTAAGAAAGATACAATATTTGTAGGAGTTGTATTACTAGGAGCGTTTTGATAGGGAGCGTGTCAGCGACAATCCTCTCACAGACCCAAACCACACTATTCTCTCACAGTTCTCAGGTGATGTTGCAATCTGGAATAGTGTCGAAAAACCAATAACAGCAACAAACAACCACTGCTAAACAATATAAAATTTTCACTGTACTGAGTGGATAATTAAAATAAGTGCGCACAAAATACAAGCCATATTATTTGCGAAATCGTAGAAAAGGTTTGGCTTGTTTTAAATTTCGCGCAAAGCTACACGAGGGCTATTTGCGCTAGCCGTCCTTAATTGTGTAGTGTAATACCAGAGAAATGGCAGTTAGTCGTCACCACCCATCGCCAACTCTTGGGCTACTCTTTTACCAACGAATAGTGCGATTAACCATCACATTATAACGCCCTCATGGGTAAAAGGACGAGCATGTTTGGTAGAACATAAAGCAAATTAATATTACAGTTATATCTAGACATGACTCTTGCAGGTAACAATATCAGCAAAATTCTTAAGGATTACTTTGACTCAAACTGCATACAACACATTAATAGCATAAAACCCAGAATTTTGAAAATAGCGAGTTACTTTAAGAATGTGAATGATAAAAAGAAGATTCAACAGAAAACATATTAAAACTTTACAGAACACACATCAGACCAGTCGTAGAATATGTTTGTATAACATGGATAAATGTATCAAAAACACTCATCAACAAACAACATATACAACATTGTATTTTAACGCAAGCATATACAGTCCCACGATCAACAAACTCATATTTCTACACAACTGTTCAAACATGCCAATTCTATAAAACAGACTCCTGGATAACTCGCTTCAATATTATAACAGAAATATTAATTCAAATGAACTGATGAGCAAACTAGAGAGTTACATAATACATGAAGAATCTAGCTCTAAGTACCTCTCCCCTCTGAACGTCATAAATAAAAAACTTAAAAGTTCAAAAAGTGCTAGGCTAATTGAGTCGTAGATAGAAACGTAGCTCAATTTTAAAATTTTGTATATAAAAATAGGATTATGCGTTTGGGTGCATATGACTGTTTTCTGAACACAGACTAATAGTTCGATTATCCCATGAAAAGACTAAGTTAATTACAACTACGGACAATGGACAAAATTTAATATACTGTAATACAACAACAAAGTAAATGCTATTTAATTACCCAGGATTTAGTAGCAGTGCAGATAAAATAACAGTTCCAGAGAGGGAGGAAGAGGTATAGAGTAAACCTGTCCCTTTCTGGTCCGAAACATGGACTAAATCCAGATGAAGAAGAATAATTTGCTAGTGGATGTATAGTTCTAATAAGTGGCACCAGAGGATAGTGTGTTATCTACGTCTTCCTGAAAGGACTGTTTCGTGTCGCACTACTCATAAAATGTCCAAACTCAAAAAATGTATCACTAACTGTAACGTATTAATGTGTTGTGTTATTGTTATTAAGCAGAAAACTACCCAAACAGCTACCTATACCCTTCTCACCGAAAGTAACGAAACCCTATTTGTAGCGTTATTAGCCCTTTGTCTTATCGCTGAGCCAAGTAATGTAGTACAGTTGTATTCACCTGTTTCTAGACGATCGTATATGAAAGTATATATTCATACATTTAATGTTCTCAGATTTATATGATATAAATATATAACTAGAGCTTGACGGTTAAGTCTTTGTATATAATGTCAGCATGTTACACATATTGGTCAATTGCTTTTGCAATGTTTAGGAAGATTATGTAACAAACATTATCTACTTCTGCAATGTGATACAAAAAGTGATTTTGACTTTGTAAGTACATTTACCCTTTATTAATATTTTTATGAAGCTTGAATTAATATGTACATTTGTTATTTTTGTGTTGGAATTAAACTCACTATCCACTAGTTCTGATGAAATGGAGAAGCTAGAGAGATAGACTGTTTACAGTTTAGATTTCACTACATTCACTCTCAGCTATTAACATATAAGTAAACTTACAAGCTAAAGAAAGACACAATAACAAGTTATTTTATTATGTATGGTGAAGAAGGGGGAAATGTTTTCATATAATTAAATTCTTTTTACATGTTTACAGATTATTTTATAATAGACATTTTGGGGGTATATATCAAGGGTCAAGTGTTCTCGTTCTAATGAAGATCAGTCTGGCCGTTTTTCTGTTATTTGTTCTTTTCACAGACACGATCAAAAGTACGTGGAAAGGTTCATTTGGTTTAAGTTTGTATTGCTCGAATTGGGATAAAGGATTTGCATAATTAAATAATCATCATTGTTCAATCTATTGTATTGTACATTACTCTAACATTTCTACAGAAGGTCAATCTATAGATTTCAACAGGTTTTCAAATCGGTAAGCTGTTATAACAGGTAAAAATTATAGATAAAACTCCAACTCTATCATCTCAGGTGTTATCAATACAGATATTATTTCAAAATCTTGAAAAAAACAACAATAAAAACAACGTTTTTCCAGAGAATTATTGGTGTGGAGAGATTAAGTATGAAGGCTGTAAAATGTACATTCATAGAACCAAATCATTTGTATTTTCTTCAGTTTAGGGATGTTACAGATATTTCACAAAAATATGGTTTTGACACTAATAAAGGAAGATATGAAATTTATTACTAAGTGGTCCATAATTTTGACGGTAAGAAAACAATTTTTAAATGGTATAAAACTTATCTGTTTGACGTTAAACGCAAAACTACACTAAGACAAGTATCATTGCCAGTGAAGATAAAATACTTCAAGTTAGGGAATGACATTAACAACCTCAGTTTTATTACTGCAGCTTTAGCTGTGTTCTGACAGACTAAAATTATAGAATGAATATTTCACATATTTGTTACACAGAAGAACCATAGATAATTGCCAGGGACACGTACCAAACATCAGACTTTATTCATAAGACACATTGCCAACAGTACTTCGAAATAAATTTCTGGAATGACATCGATAGTAACGGGAGGAAAGTTACATCTTAGTTTTACAGAAACAGATGTACAGGAAATATTTTGATATCTAACATCAAATATTAAGATATTTTGTTATTGAGTTTTTATACATTTTAAAACATGTACATAACCAACCGATAACTGAAAGTTTTTCTCACATATGCCGTTCTGATATCGACATATTCCGATAGTACTTTATCTAATTCAAGGACAAGATGTTTTTCAACGCATGATAATTCCCTCTTATATCCACCAACACTGTTTTCACGTGTACGGTTATATATACGAGTAACTCTAGCCCTTAATTATACACCACTCTGATCCATCTCTAGGATAGTTTCTCGTAGGTTTTACGGATGAACTTGATAAAGATCGCATCTCATCGTGGGTCGATGGTGGACTGAGAAACTGCGCATATCAAAGTATTAAATAAAGAAACCTAAACTTTTCATCAGTGAAGTATATGGTCTTGAATATGTTTTATATTGAAGAACAATCTACAATTCCTTCAAATTCATCCCTTAAACAGCAGCTATCATCTACTGATCCTGCTTTCTAGAACATTCCCACTGTTTAAGAGTTAAATAGAATATATTGAAACTTTAAAGACACTCCTAATAATCATTCGAGAATAAAACTATATCTGCTGTATAATTTACATCAAATGTCATATCCTTCATGTCTATAGCATGCTACTTTATGATTACTATATGACAGCATCTTTTAAAAGTAAAATGAGACTTGCGAGCTGAAAAGTGATGCATAAACAGGACCTAAAATCATTCAAATATAAAATGTTCTTTTCTGTTTTACAGGTCCAACAGGATTTGTACAAGGTGATAATAATTTTTCCTAGTTACTGAATTACAATTAAAGGTCCTTTTCAGGACCATCGAATCTTTAAAAAAGATGTTACGATTACACATTTAATGTTTTATATCTGTGATCGACTTAGTTTTCAAGTTAAGTTGATGTACGTAAATGAATCGTGATAAATTCAGCATTTTAACATAAAAATAAATACAGTATTTATTCTAATACATCAAGCAAAATAGATGTGTGAGCTATCTAATTTCTATAAACATTTAACTTTCGTTAAAAGTAAAGGCAGAGGAGCTGCATAGTAACGCTATTAATAAAAGTGATGTCAAAACTGCCAAGATAATCACTGAAATTAATAAAGATGACATTCTTGATTATAAACACAATTTGAATATTATGCCATAATTTTCTATGGTTTACCTTATATTTACAAAGAAGGAGTTTCATTACGACCTATTGTTTTCGACAATTGAGTTTTCAGTCATACTTTACTGGGCTTTAGTTGAATTTTTAAAATGTTCACTATCATTGAATCTATATAAATAAATATCAGTATGTGTCTGTTTCTAATACGTCTCCACGTTTTTTGTTCAATTAACACCAAAGCTAACACGGTGATATAGCTCTATTTGTTGTTTGTCTGCAAACCATTAACTAGATAATCAGACCAACGTCTTGCAATTCCATCTTTCACAAATGCTAAGAGTTATCGTTAGTGTTTTTGGACAGTGTTTTCTGTGTATTATTATTCTCTGTTCTTATTGTATTATTTAATTACATAAAAACATTATTGATTGTATCAATACCTTTAGTACATTAAGTTTCATGACAGTTGACAGCAAAAAAGAGAAGACCCAGGTGAATATTATATTCTATATTTTTCATATGTGTGTTTTATTTATTATTTATATCACTGAGTAAAATGTAACAAATAGTAACTTATGAGATAAGGTAAAGTAATTCTTTTTAATATGGTATACTTGTGAGCAGCCCATGGGTTATTTAATTTTTGGGCTTTGGTTTCAGTTTCGGAGCTCTTGTAAAAAACAATCTTGTGAGGGCTGTTAACGTGTTTAGTTTGATTATTCTTTTTAGGTTTCTGTACAATAAGTTTATGTTCGCTTTGGCAACGTTTCAATTGACACGTGGATGTTAATTTTGAAGCTCTACCAATAACAAATTTGTTTCGGTTTTCAGTATTTTCAATAACAATAAAAACGTTTCTCTGATGATGTTCTGGTTTACTGCCAAGTCTTACAGTAATAATTTTATCAACATTGTGAAAACGTCTAGTAGAGGGAGGCCTGATGTTCTTTGACACCTCCCTCTGGATACGTTCATCGTCTTTCACTTCTTTTGGTGTTTCTGTCTGAAGATGTAAATCATAATTAGTGAGGCAACAACACTCATCAATCGAAAAAAATGTTTTAATAACAACAATCAGTTAATAAACATTTTAAAAATATATAATTTATTCTTTATGTAACAATCATTTTACTATTATATGAGTAAAACCAAATAAGTGTTTGTATGAAAATTGTAAGTTATGAAATTGATTTAAGATGTCTGATAAACGTTTTCTCGAAACTACGAAATATATCTCAAGCATTGTCCCAAATAGTGAGGAAGGTAATATAGAGCAGACAATACCTTTAAATAATGTTTAACATTTGTAAACTGTAATACAAACAAAATATACACCATAAATGTTGGAAGCTACAACTACCGTAGTGGACCGATTATAGGGAGATCTCTAATATAATACGATCCATAGTATCAGAAACCATGGGAAAAAATTGAGAGTCACAAGCCCTTTTTTTCAGGTCCACAAAAATCAATAGTATAACTGAACAGCCTACAGGTGGATTAGTTGCAAGATTAGCGTTGGCCATGAGCGAACATCTGGCACGCATGCGTAGCTGGATGCTATCTGTAAATTCGAGAATGCGATAGGTGAGAGTAGGGGTTTAAAAGACCTGCAGACAGCTGCAATTATAAGGCGACTATCAATCTTATGCCTAGTTATTAATCAAAAACATGGTCTTGTAATCGGTACTTCAAAACATCATACAATTAAGTTTGCTCCAATGTTAGTTACTTTTATTTTGACCCAAGATAATACTAAAGCCATTCAGTTCTCTGCTGTCGCAGACTTGAGTAGAATGTTATAACTAACAAAATATCCGACAATAAACACGTCATCGGCACATCGGCATCACAAGGTGATGTCATCGGCACACAGAAACTACCGCACAAGGCTGTTCAATATAGTTTTCACATGTACCTTCTAATCTGTATGTTACAATACGTGTTGCCGGTGCGGCAGGGGAAATACGTCTAATGAAAGAAATTGCGGCTTGTTTGCTCGGTTTCCAGTTTTATTACAGGCTGTTATTGCCCATTGTCGGCAAAAATCTGTTAAGGATGAACAATAAGACAATTATTTAAACGTGAAATATCACTTAAATAGACATAGCAAGAACTGTTGCCTGTAGGTAATATTTATATGCCCCGAGATGTCGGGCAGTTCATAATTTTGAACTCTGGACTGCAGTAGCCTATATACAGTGATCGTTCTGTACTGGTACACGTACACAACATATAATCAATTGTAAACTGCACTGCATGTTGAACTACTAAATAATGGGTTAGGCCTAGGTTAGAGTATCTTAATCCAACTCAAATATCTGAAGAATGAGTTGTAATCTCAACTTTAAGCTCAGTTTTGACCTGGGAACTTGAAATGAGCCAACAAACCATACATCAACAAAATAGGCATATTTCTGAAACTTTATCTGCATGCATGAATGCGAAAGTAAATTCAAAACAACGGCCTAAAGTTGGAAATAGTACACTGGAAATGCTACTGTAGCCCGAAATAATTTTGAATTATTTCAAAATGTTTTGAATTTACTTTTGCATCCATGCATGCAACTGAGAACGTTAAGCCTAGTACTCAGTACTAACTTTGCTTACTTGAACTTGTTGAACTCGTGCACGTTTCCAGACAATCCTAAATTGATTTTGTTGATTTGTCGGTTCTTTATACTAACTTTATATGAAGACGGTGCCACAGTACTGTACTACCACCAGTCGTATAGTGTATACATAACAAAGTTAATAATAATGTTGTCATACGTGTCGAAGTCTTACGCAATTTGACCTAAAAGGTCGAATTATCGTCTTTAGACTGCTTAGTTCAGTCAGTTGTTTTTCCAGCTTTTCAGAACATACTGATTTGAATCTACAGTCGCAAAATAGTTGAATAGTATGATACTCTTATTTTTCTGTAGATGTGACTAAATAAAGCAGTAAATGATGAAACAAAACAGTTCCACCACCTATAATTTCTTATACATAGTTATAGCAGAAAGAATGTCAGTTATCATAACATACAATCATCTTTTACTTGAAGTTTTATCAAGATTATGTGCTGCTCTTTACAGTAATATTTTGCAAACCAATGACGACTTGCTTCAGATACATAGTTAAGTAGTTTCTCGAAACTTTATTTACTCACCGAGCAAAAAAAAAAAAATGTGTTCTTAACAATGCAGAGTAAAGTCGAACATGGCATATCAGGACAATTACAAAAAAATTGACTAAAGTTGAGTGTGGCAGTGAAAGAGTTAAGGGCATTGTAGCTGGGGAAAAACTTTGTGGTGTCCTCTTCCCTTGGTGCGCTAAACATGTGCTTATTTTGCTTAATGGTTAATTCAGGGTTGAGGTCAAAAAGCTTTTCATTTGGTTTGAGAACAATTCTTTTGGAGGCACAGAGAGATCTGTCTGCACTCTTACTGTAGTAGTGGAACGAATTGCAGCAGCATACGTCCAGGATGAAGTAATGGACAGCAACTTTTGAGCCTAAAGTTAATTAATGTATTGAATTGTCTTCAAATGCTGCCCTACTTTTCTCCCAATACTTTAGGGCAAGAATAGAAGTAGAATGGGTGAGAGCCATTTCAACTGACGTAATGAGGGTCCATTTCACACTCATAGACCTCATGGTCCTTGCCACCACAATGAGCACACATCAAGGAACCACAACATGATGTCTTCGAGTGACCAAACTTTTGACACTGAAAAAATTTGAGAGGTTTTGGAATGTATGGTCGTGCCTTGCAATTAAGATAACCTGCCTTGATGGTGGCAGGTGCAAATAATGATGTAAATGTTAAAGTGAGAACATTGGTCAGCATCATAATTCCACCTCTGCAAATTGAGATATGCCTCACTGCAGAAACTCCTTAGGTGGAGAAACCAAAGAGGATCTATGACCTGGGGATGCTCATCAAATCCTCAACAATAACTCCTCATGATGAATTCAAAATAGGATGAGGCATAACCTCAATAGGTATATCCCCAATCGCCTTTGAGTGTAAGGAGTTCACTGCATTTAGATGTGGATGTTTCCACCAATATGTTACCAGAGCGAAGCTTTTTGACTGACTTTTGAGAGCCAGCAAATCCTTCTATTTCCTTCTGAATGAAAAAGAAAGACATTTGCAAGAAAATGAGGTACAGGTGTTACAAATGTTGAAGATTGCTGCCCAAAATCTTCAAGACGTGGGCTGTTCTTCACTATTTTATTTAAGTTTTTATTTGGATGGTCCATAATAAGAAAGAATATTTTGGTGCTCACTGACCCCACCCGCCATGGAGTTCTACGACGGGATGGATTACAATGCCAAACAAGAACACTGCAGCAACACCAGGGTTTCATGAGCACTATACCCAAAGACCAGTGTCAGATAACATGTTCACAACACCTGTTGAGAACATCCAACACTAGTACTTGGTTGACCCTAGCCCAAGTGGATTAGCCAATTGACCTTAAGGGGCTATTCCAAGGTCGCCCATCTACAGGAATTCAAGGTCAAAATAGTGTGTTAGGGTTGAATCCCTCAAAACCAGGAACCTCTCCTCCCCTTTATAGGTCATCATGCACGCCAAACACGTGTGTGGATGTTTAGATCCCAGAGAAGGTAAACTGAAAGAATAACCTTCCCTGGGAGGTCTTCTCACCACGTACAGGAATCTACACCGAGGGATCGATGTTAAGAGATGAAGTTTGATAATTTAATGAATGATAATTGTTTATTGATTCCTTCAACAGTGGTCTCAAATGTGTCCTCCTTCTTAACGATAAGATATATATATTTGTTACTATTACTCATTTTGGTCACTTGAAGGAAACACACGAAAATCTCGAACTTCTTATTTATAAAGTCAAATATAAAAAAAAAATGTGTTTGGCTACTTTGTGGAGACCTAAATGTCTTTTGAATGTTGTAGGATTAACAATACTGTTATACAAAGTTTCTGCGTTTTTTTTTTTTGTGTGTATGTGAAATGGGACGAGCAAAGTACTAAATCAGCACCAGATAAAGAAGTAATGGCCACCCGGAGTCAGCCTGATAGCAGGATAGAAAACATTGAACGTGAAAGTTTGGTTGACACAAAGAAAGTCCTGTTAGCTTCACTTCAAATTAAAGTGGGCTTGATGAATCAGTTTGTGAAGACCTCAGACAAAGACGTTAACTCTTTCTTTATGGACAATTTTTCAACCTTTTCAGAAGTTCCATTTAAAGAAAGGACTTTGTTTGGCCTCGGATTAGAAAATTGACTTTTGGCATTGTTTCACTGCATGTATATGTGCGTGTATAAATAGCTTGCATACTATAGATTGCATTTATTGTTAATAGGCGATTAAATGAGCAATATAAAAAAATAATGAATTAAATATTTCATTACGATTATTTGTCCAGGTTTTCAAATTGTTGTCATAATTGATAATACAACCCAAATGTACTTGGTATATTCCATCATTCAGAAATAATCCAAAATCAATGCCAATCTAGTCAAACATCATGGAAAATCGTGAAAAAAATTAAAGTAAGTAACGGTACAAAGCTGAGTGTTTACACCAACAACGATTCAACTTCTACTGTCTTTCACTGTCTAAACACCCCCGCTAGTACAGCGGTATGTCTCCGGATTTACAACGATAAAATCAGGGGTTCTATTCCCCTCGGTGGGCTGAGCAGATATCTTCTTTGTGGCTTTGCTATAAGACAAATACACACTGTCTAAACCTCGTTTTGGAAACACAGTTACCATTAAATACCTCATAAAAGAAAGCAAATGGATAGAAGCCGGCCTCTAATATTTCGACTAATTGTACTCCCTACCTCCACTCTTCCAAAACAGAAAAATATATAAAAATGTATACCCTACCATAATATGTGTGTGATTTTTTATGATTATTCATCACTGCTGACTGGATTACCATCACTGTTTGGATTTTGACTGATAAATGGGATATCTCACAGGCATTATCCATTATGACAATAAGTTGGTAACGTGAACCAATAAAAACAATGTGATACTGATATATATAAAGAAATTTGGGAATTAACCGAAATTACATCGTAAAACACATACATACGGAAATAGAAGTAAAACAAATACAAACAAAACCAATATGTAAGTGGTACGCAAACACTTACCATAATGTTACTAACACCATGTTAAACATAATAATGGATATTTTAATTCTTTTTGTTTATATGTGGAGACATTATTAAATCCTGCGTAACTCCAATATAAAAGGTTACACTGGCAATGTCGGTATATTTGATATAGTAGAGACACATTCACCACTATCTGTAAATATTTCAATTTTTTTTTAAGTTATATGTGGGGACATTATTAAATCCTGGGTGGCTCCACTGTTAGAGGTAAAATTTAACACTGGTCGTTGTTCCAGCAGTGTAGGTGTATTTGATACAGTAAACACATGGCCACCACTATCTGTATATATTTTCAATTTTTCACAAGCTTCATAATTTTTCTGTTGAAAAATCAACAGAATAAGTTTTATGTGGTTTTTCTCAACATATCATAAAGGAATAAAATGTTTCATACTTTAAATTAAACGTCAGAAATATATTTCCATACATAAACATGAAAATCACGTGACTATATGTTTATACTTTTATATTATCACAGAACCAGTTTTATGTTTATAATTTAATATAATGTGCTTAAATATTAACATACAGCCCAGTTATGTTTTAATCATAATATATATATGTAATTCTCAACATATTTTGAACTTTCTCTGTTAATTTGTATAAAAGCAAATAAAATTATTTATGGCATCGTCAGTTCATCACTAGATTGATTTATAACGTCTACAAACCAAAAGGTAAAAGAATGTTTTATTATTCGCTCTGCTCCCCGATGGTACAGAGGCGAGCTTACATATTTACAACGCTGAAATCACAGGTTTGATTCTACTTGGTAGACAGTGTAGATAGCCTGATGCGGCTTTGCTATAAGAAAATACATTACAATTCACTTACAAAATCCTTCTTAACTGTATAGATAGCTTTTCTCCAGAGTTACACTATTCACTTCCAATATTCACAAATCTTGTAGAAACAATAAATTTCTTAATTCTACAAATTTTCGTTAAAAGAATAGATAAGCAAACAACTAACTGTAAGCATAAAAAGTGTTTTATTCATGGTGGAACATATTACATGTTTCAAGAATACATTGGTTTGTCTTCTTAAGACACAGAAGGCATATTTTCACTATTTTTTACCATCAGTAAAACACTTCTTTATGTTTATAAATCACTCTGTTCGCATACTGTTATAATTACACGATGTTCTTCACAATTAATGTATTTAGTTAAAATGTTATTGATCAACTTAAGGTATTATTCAATATTTCCTACCAGTAGTCATATCCAGTTAGTTTTAACGTCTTTACTTAAACCTAGTTTTTATTAAGTTCTTGTTCCACATTTTCAAGTATTTATCTTCATCAATCACCGTTGTTGTACATTTAACTTTTCAAACAACACTCGAACTACAAGTGTAAAAGTCTTATCTCTTTTCCCTTTCCTTAAGTTTCTGATAAAACATGAAAATAAGTTAAAAATGTATTATATCGCAATAAAAATAAATACATTAATAAAGCTATCAGTCACCATCGTCTTACTGACAAATGAATGTACATGATTTATAATATTGTCTTTACAAAATACAGATTATATCCTTTTCTAAGTTCTTGGTTAATTTTAAGCTAATCCAAACAGTTTTCTCATGATAAAATCTAAATTATGTTTTCCTTATTTGTAGATATTATTGGGAAATCAACTTCACATGAAACTTGTCCTTATTCTTAGTCTACACAAAAATCAACCAAGGGTATTTAAGTTAAGAGTGTTTTGGTCTCTGGATCAAGGCATCCCACTGTACTTACACGCAACAATCCTTCACAGATTCAAAATTATCTTAAATAGAGCATAATATATACAGAGCTATTCAATGTTTAATTCTGCACGCGTGTGAATAACTTATTTAGAAAATAAAATTACTTTGATTCTTACGTTCTCAGATTCTAAATATACTGCGGTATACAGTATGTGAGAAGAAGATGAGGTATGACAGACATCAGAATTTTTAACGTTTCATCTAAAGTTGTCATGGCAACTGTGTAACACAAAACAAACCAAATCTACA
Organism: Tachypleus tridentatus; assembly: GCF_004210375.1. Taxonomy (NCBI): domain Eukaryota; kingdom Metazoa; phylum Arthropoda; class Merostomata; order Xiphosura; family Limulidae; genus Tachypleus; species Tachypleus tridentatus. The sequence continues at coordinate 5,592,271 of NW_027467782.1, read as the reverse complement.
TCTGTTTCTCGCGATATCGATTGTAGAAAAATGAAAATAATCCACTTGACAAAGAAAACACACAGTAATAACTACATCGTTAAAAAACTATAGCAAGGCAAAATCGAAAGTCACCACAACCTGAACGGATAAAATTCCACACAAACAAAGCTCAGCCTTACTATGTAACTACTGGCATGTGCCTTCTTTCAAACAGTTAAAATATGAAAACAAAATGTGCAGATAAAAAATACAGTTGCCTTTTATGCAAAATTTCGAATAAAACTATATACTACGTTATTCCTCCCATCAGCAGTACTGATACTGAATGGTATTCTCGAAACGGTAACTTTTAAAATGTGAACTTCAGATATCGTATTGAATCAGAATATGTTTCCCATACAGTTGCAACAGTCTGCAGTAATATGCAAATAAGTTGAACTTAATTCAAACTCGTAATATAACTTATGATATGTATAAAATTAATACATTTAATCTCACTTCCTATAATTTGTTTAGAACATTCGAGCAAAGCTATAAAGCGCTATTTTTGCTAGCCGATCCTAATTTTAACACATATATTAGAATTGAATAACACTCACCGATTAATCTTGGGCTATTCTGATTGAATATTTCGATGTGACCATCAACATTTTAACGGCTCTGAAGTTCGAAACACGGTTTTTGCGGCAACTGAACACGAGCCAGGGACATTCATGCTAACCACTAAGACAGTAGTGGTGAACTTCATAATATCGTTGATTTGTTTCTTACCCAGACTGTGGTCTGGGGTCCAAAATTATATTGCCGTTTAACATACTTTCAGAATGCTTGACAAATTGAAAATTTCAGTTATAGACTATTAACTGACGATATGGTTTCAAATAAAGAACTGAATTAATATTTTAAAACAATTTTTAAAAACATTACAGAACTGGTTTGTTCGATCACGTTTTCGTTTTCTCAATTTGAAATTCCCACCTGTGAAATCTTTAGGTTCTCCACAACTCAACCACAATCGGAAACTTGTTGAGAAATTTATATGCAAAAACGGCTCGTTTGGGCTGAGAAAACACTTTTACATAGAAGAGCGAACAACGTTTCGACCTTCTTCGGTCATCGTCAGGTTCACAAAGAAAGAGGTAACTGACCGGAAGCTGACCACATGTTTGAAAGGGGTTGTGTAACTGTGTGTCGAAATGTAGAGGGCGGTATTAGATGTTTGAATATATAATTTTATTTATTTTATTTTATTAATATAGGTATAAAGGCGTTCCTTTATATTGGTTTATTTTGGGTTTAAGTTGTTGTATAAGTAAGGCTTCTTTAATTTTGCGTTTGTTTATGTTTGTTTCTTTATTTAGTATTTGAGTGTTTTCTATGGTTATGTTGTGTTTATTTGACTTGCAGTGTTCGAAAACGTGTGAAGGTGACTTTTTATGTTCTTTGAATCTGGTTTCCATTTTCTACTTGTTTCTCCAATATAGAAGTCGTGGCAGTTATCACATTGTATTTTATAAATAATGTTGGTGTGGTGTTTGTCAGTGTAGTTTTTACATAGTATAGACCTCAGTTTCGTGGTTTTTTGATTTGTGAGCTGTATTTACTTTAGTTGGTTGATTTTGCTTTCTGTCTAGGTGGGTGCGTATAATGTTTTCTACGGTTTGTGGAGGAAACTTATACTGCTGTATACCATATATTCCTGACATCAGCAAACAAATAACCAACATTTGGCAAAAATTAGTAACAAAATATGACATTCCAATTAATACCAAATTTATTCAAAAACCCGGCACAAAACTGAGGTCTATACTATGTAAAACTACACTGACAAACACCACACCAACATTATTTATAAAATACAATGTGATAACTGCCACGACTTCTATATTGAGAAACAAGTAGAAAATGGAAACCAGATTCAAAGAACATAAAAAGTCACCTTCACACGTTTTCGAACACTGCAAGTCAAATAAACACAACATAACCATAGAAAACACTCAAATACTAAATAAAGGAACAAACGCAAAATTAAAGAAGCCTTACTTATACAACAACTTAAACCCAAAATAAACCAATATAAAGGAACGCCTTTATACCTATATTAATAAAATAAAATAAATAAAATTATATATTCAAACATCTAATACCGCCCTCTACATTCCGACACTCAGTTACACAACCCCTTTCAAACATGTGGTCAGCTTCCGGTCAGTTACCTCTTTCTTTGTGAACCTGACGATGACCGAAGAAGGTCGAAACGTTGTTCGCTCTTCTATGTAAAAGTGTTTTCTCAGCCCAAACGAGCCGTTTTTGCATATAAATTTCTCAACAAGTGGGTTTCTCGTCATCACTAATCGGAAACTTGATTTTATTTGAAGTGTGCTATTTCCCCGAAAAGAAACCGAAGGTAACCTAGAGGACTCTTGTATTTTAACTACTCGCACCCCGGTAGAGTGGACTTGTCCGGCAGGTAATCATCAGACACTAAAATGACGTCACATAAGAGAAGCTTTCACGTTGCAATTTGTACTGTCGTGACGTCATTAAAACGTACGAGAAGTACTATACACTCTCTACACTTCAACCCAGAGTGACATATGAATTTCAAAAAATAAAGATATTTCACACCCTTAATTTGGGTTACATTTACTTATGAAGAACACTTTCGGGGACCTAACAGAAGTAATTCTAGTAATTTTTAATATTATTTTAATTACGGAAAGCAAAATATTCTTCTTTTAAGGTCTTCATAGTCCTTTGGATCCTTATCACCATCTTCTGCTTAAATTAGATTTTTCATAAAACATAGACTGAAATGTAGCAGTTAATTAACTAACACATCACGGAATATCCCCGAGAGGTTTCATAAAAAAACCCGCTTTTTAGAAAAGATAAGTTTATTATAAAGTTTTGTCATTTCCTAGTAAAGTCGTCGGAAAAAATTCACTGTCTTGAGACATTTGCAATAATTTAATAAATCTTATATGAAACAAATTAACTTGTCTATGTGTTCTTAATAATGTGTACAGTAAGATATGCGACACTACACTATTAACGGTCTTGAGAAATAACTACACTTCATTTTGAAAATAATTGTATTTTAAATTATAATTACTTTTACCATCAGAAACATAAGACGGATGAGAAGTAAGAAACAGTAAACTAATCAATAATGAAGTGAGTATATCCAATATTTTAACCTTTATTACAGACAAAACATGTACTTTGATAAACTGTACAGATGTTAGTATTTGTTAGTGAAAGGATAAAAGTGCATTCGAGTCCTTGCCAGTGAGATGATAGAGACAAAATTCGAATGTGCACTACAGCAAGAAGATATATAATTATAGAAACTTATACTTTGGTGATTAAAATTATAAAAATAAAGAGTACAGGTCAATTAAAGTTAGTAAAGATAAAACTGATTTAAATTTAATTAGAGGATATGTAAGAGAAAACTTAATCACACTTTTAAAGAAAATGAAAGAAAACCCTGTAAAACGCTGAAAACACAAAGGAACGTGAAAGTTTCACGATATTTTTAAAGTAGTTATTCGTTTTTCAATAGAAAAGGTCCGGCATGGCCAGGTGGGTTAAGGCGTTCGACTCGTAATCTAAGGTTCGAATTCCGGCCACACCAAACATGCTCAACCTCTCAGCCGTGGGAGCATTATAATGTGATGGTCAATCTCACTATTCGTTGGTAAAAGAGTAATCCAAAAGTTGGCGGTGAGCGGTGATGACTAGCTGACTTCCTTCTAGTCTTACACTGCTAAATTAGGGACGTTTAGCGCAGATAGCAATCGAGTAGTTTGAGCGAAATTAAAAAACAAATCGAATAGAAAACAAAGTGCATTACAAAACCCAAGCTACTGTTTTCTTCCAAAATCTCTAGGTGTCTGCCAGATCGTATCTGTTTTAAAAAGATGTATAAATACTTTATCTGTGGATATAAAGTTTACTACAAATATATACATGAGTCGAGCATACAAATCTGAACACCTCAGGAAATAGTAATATTATTTGAGATACCCACAGGTCTTACATCTCTTGCTACACATAGCTTTGTAGGATATCAGCTCTTTCGAAATTACTAAAGGTAAATCCATAAGATGCCAATGGATATCTGTCCAGTTCAGCTGTGTGAATGTGTTATATTGCAAACAGACACTATCAATGTGAACTCTTTGACAAAATTGTCCATTTTATTAGTCCATTACTCTGTATTTTACCTCCCAGGTGACTTAGGTTACCGTGGTTATAACGAGGCAGGAAAACAGTTTTTTTCTATAAAGATGGATACAACTTTTTTTAGTGTGGAAGATCTAAAATATTTGTTGCTTACAGGTGTTTTTAAACTCGTAAATGTTGTTAATTTTAGAAGTCACACAACTATCTAGAGGTGGAGTTAAAAGAATTGACAAGAAAAAAGTCGGTTCTACTGTAGAAGAACAGGATCTGGAACCTTTACCAACTGTATAATCTTAACGTTGTATTTACTCAAAAGTTGACGAATGAATTTTCTCATTAATATTAGTTTTAAGTAAACTTTTAGCTTAATTATTTTTACTTACGTAAAATAAGATATTTGAACATTTTTTCTTGGAATGGCTATAATGATTCTCTTTTAGTGTGTTTACTAAACGTTTATTTCTAAACATTTATTCAAACGAATCTTTACTTCTAGAGCCTGAAACTCACACCAAAAACACCTTAATTAGTCTAATGGTGGTTGTAATGTTGGTTCTGCTAAATAAATATAATTATAGAGCAACTAGCGTGTGAACAATGAAATATAATAAGGGTGACTTATTTTACATAAAATGTTTTCGTTGCACTAACACAAGGATAAAATAAGAAAATCGATATTCTGATCAAAGTAGAAGAATGAGTACCTTTATGTGACTACAAAACTGATATAACTCTTGGGGAATTAAAGAAACTATGTTTTATCTTCTCCCTTCACATTCAGCGATCATTGTGATTATGTGTATTTTTATAGGAATTAGAGAACATTGTATAATGAAATATTATGCTATAATTATATGTGTAGCAAAAACAACAACTATTTAATGATTTATGATTTTGGTATAAAATATTTTCTCACATTATTTTAAAATTTAATCGGATATATAACTTCTCATCCCCCTACTTTACAAGTCCCTGTCAAGCTACTGTTTGTTAACGTAATGAATAACACGTAACGTTGAAATATAAATCTACATGATATAGGGATTTACCAAATATTCACAAACAATTAAACAGTAAGAAGTAAATCTTAAAAAAAGTAAGCTAATAAAAATATATCACATTTTCTTGGACGATTTTGTGAGACCACACGACAATGAGATTTGTAATGATTTATTTTTAAATCTTTTTTCATTGAAACTCTACCATATGTTTCCAATAAAAAGAAAACAATATCACCTTGACCTCTCTAGAACTCCTGTTGCGCATGCAAATGCCGGTAATATCGTTTGTACGATATCAGAATTCATCAGGTCGTAATTGAAAAACATTTGATAAAATGGTATGGGGGCAGTAAAAAACATTTGTGAAAAGATAAACATTCTTAGTGTTGAGTAATGACACACAAGTACAATAGATTCCACCTCACCAGCATGAAACATTATTTACTATCATAAATAATAGCCTGTATAGTGTTACTATATGACACCACTTGTGTCATATTTACTCCCCTGTCTTTTGTCTATGTAAAACTTAAATAATATCAAACAGCTAACTTATTTTTCATAATATGTCTATGGTGGATTAGAAGTAGAACATTTCTCACATTTTTATTTGATTTTTTTTTTTTTTTTGCTTTGATGCATGTGGAAATGTGAACATTCAATATGATTTTTGTCAACATGTTTGTAAACGTATCGTGGGTTCTTGGATAGTTTCCCTTCATCTTCTCTCTTCATTTCACTGAATTTACACTCTCAAGCTATTGCACGGGTTGCACCCCTTTATATCCGGTACTGTCTGTGATGTAGTTTGTACAGTATTCAAGCTGAGAGGTGACTTAGAGTGTTGTATGAGTTACCATGACTTCCTTATTTGTTCGAGTTTTTCATTCTTCTTCGTGTCTTAATTATCCTTGCAAAACGTCCCGACTGGTACGGCGGACTAACTGCTTGAAACCGGATTTTGATATCCGAGGTGTGCGGAGCACAGATAGCCCATTGTGTAGCTTTGTGCTTAATTCCAATTAATCATTCAATCAATCAGTATTTGCAAAATTTATCCTAAGTCTGCTGTATATTAACGATCCTTAAACTTTAACCTGCAGAGCATAAATTTCCTTTATATACTCTTCAAAAAAAGAAACGCAAAAGGGATATTTTTGTTATTTTAAATAGAAATATATGTAATAACGTTACAAGCTCAAAGTATGTGATGTTACACGTGTTAATGCACTGATCGTCAGACCAAAGTGACAATAAAAGTTGTGCACTTTGAAAACGGAGGAAAACATCGGATTTTTCGCCAAAACGCATGCGTGACCAATAAATTTGTTGCATGTTCTGCAAGTGCAACATGTGCAAAATCCCTATAAAAGTGACGGGTTCTCGGTTTCCATAGCTCAGTGTTAAGCCACCGACACGCAATACAGCTTCGCCAAGACTGACTGAAGCACAACGCAACAACACCATTGATCGCTTGGAAGCAGGCGAATCTCGATCAGATGTTGCCAGAGCTGTGAATGTCCACCAAAGCACCATCACAAGGCTATGGAATTGTCACCAACAACATGGATTAACTCGTGACCGTCCACGATCTGGCAGACCTCGTGTGACCACGCCCGCACAAGATCGCTACATTCGGTTACGTCACCTTCGGGATAGGACCACCACTGCGACGTCTACTGCCTCAAGAGACCTTTTGCACATTCGAGGGAATCTTACGGCTCAACGATACGTCGACGAGATTCTAAGACCCCATGTGAAACCCATCATGGTGAACTTCAATGACGTTTTTCAACATGACAACGCCCGTCCTCACACATCCCGACTCACCACTGTCTTCTTGAGACACCACAACATCAACGTTCTTCCCTGGCCCTCCAGATCACCACATTTAAGCCCCATCGAACATCTTTGGGACGAGTTCGACCGACGTCTGCGACGGAGACAACCTCAACCGCAGACTCTACCTCAGCTTGCAGCAGCTTTGCAGGCTGAGTGGACAGCCATTCCACAGGATGTGATTCGTCATATCAACGCTTCCATGGGCAGGAGATGCCAAGTAGTTATTGATGCTTACGGGAGGCATACTCGTTATTGACGTTGAGTGACGTTAAACTTCAACCAATGAGCGTGGACTTCGCCTTTGCAGACTTTGGATGTTCAGCAGTGAATGTGCAGTTTCACACATGTCAAACAGAACTACCTGAAATAAACTTGTTAACAAGTTGTCTCATATTTTGCCTTTTGCGTTTCTTTTTTTGAAGAGTATATTAAGTAAAGTATCTGAAACCAAGTGATTCATCAACAGTTACCTAGAAATATCTGTTTCAATGAAATCCAAACCTCATCAGTAAATTGTGACTATTAAAAAGATAAAAGAAAACAAGAGTTGTGGTATTTTATGGATGGTGTTTTTGATCATACCACTATATTTTATTGAAATTTCTAGAATATTTAAAATTGGTGCCATTCACGTATTGTTGAGAATTATTCATCCAAACAAGCTGTTTAAAATGATAAAAACTTGAAACCTAATTTACCACTTGTCATTGAGTTACACTGATTACAAATAATTCCACTTGCCATTTTCAAAGTTGTATGTTAATTACATTTTTCTTTAAATTCTTTTTACTTTTGTGTAATTTAAACTTGTCTAGGTTTTAAAATGGATTCATGCTATTAAATGAGTAATGGTTACATGAAGCTACAAGCCATGTCCTTAAACAATCTTAGTATTTTCGAAAACAGAGGGCCTGGCATGGCCAAGCGCGTAAGGCGTGCGACTCAAAATCCGAGGGTCGCGGGTTCGCGCCCGCGTCGCGCTAAACATGCTCGCCCTCCCAGCCGTGGGGCGTATAATGTGACGGTCAATTCCACTATTCGTTGGTAAAAGAATATCCCAAGAGTTGGCGGTGGGTGGTGATGACTAGCTGCCTTCCCTCTAGTCTTACACTGCTAAATTAGGGACGGCTAGCACAGATAGCCCTCGAGTAGCTTTGTGCGAAATTCCAAAACAAACAATCAAAACAGAGTTTAAAATTTCTGAGAAATATTTTCTCTATCGTGACTCAGGAAACTTTTAAAAGTAAAGATATCGTAACTTCTAGAAGCGGGGTGAATGATTCTCATGTTGTCAATTTGTACCCACTTCTTCTGGTTTTTGACTAGGATTCTTCTTCTGTTTGTTTCTACTGTCCTGTCACGGGTGTTGATACATAATTGACGTAAGAAACGTCTTTCATAGCTGTGTTGAATTTCGTTTACTATTTGTTTAATGGCTTTAGTGAATTCATTATAACTGTTTTTGCATTTCTGATTTCTTCCTAGTTAACTTGTAAAACTTCGTACTTCAAAGTATTAATAGAGATTGTTTGAAGCATGGCCAGGTGGTTAAGGCACTCAACTCGCAATCTGAGGGTCGAGGATTCGAATCCCCTTCACACCAAATATGGTCGCCCTTTCAGCTGTGGGGGGCGTTATAATGTGACGGTCAACTTAACTATTCGTTTGTAAAAGAGTAGCGCAAGAGTTAATGGGAATGACTAGTCTTACACAGAGAAATAATAGAAACAACAAAAGTTTAGTCGTGGTCTCCGCTGATGTTTTCGTGCACTTGGAAGTTGGATATGCGAGGTATTAATTCATATAGAAAACATTTTCAAGTCTGGTATAAAGTAATGTATTATAATTATGATTGAGCGTGAAATGTTACTGTTAGATTTACACCGAGTCTATTTTTTGTTTTAATCATGTAAGATGGAGGATTTTATTAGTACTTATTTGAATGAGGCCCGTTTCAGAGTAGTGGAAGATAATTAATATAAGCAGCATATAAAAAAATGGCTATTCCTCTTTTGTTTGGAGACAATGTTGAAGTTAGGACACTATTATCGTTTAGTAATGTTTCACTAAACTTTTATTTTGGTAACTTGTTTTTATTACAGCAGGTTAAATCTTTTTTATTTATATTAATGTCAGGTTATCATTTGGATTTAACTTTGTGTAAAAGTGATGATAACGAGCAACTTCAATTCTAGTTAATTTTTTAAGGTTTTCTATTTAATTTCTTTCGTTTTGGAAGATGTTTTTAATGGAGGGATACACCCACCTGATAAGAGCTTTTGTCTCGCTCTTACAAGTTTCACACAAACTGTTAAAATAGTTATCTTTGGTTTGCGTTTTTAAAATACTAATACATATTTTTTTGCAATATGCTCCACTTTACATTGATCTTTCCCACATAAAGTGAGTAACCCAGTACAATAGTTGGCTAGGACGATATGAACCTATTGGATCACTTCACCGACATTCAATAAATCAATCTTCAATCTCAGTTATTAAGTTATATGATGTATTGACGGTACTTGTGAAAATATCTGAATTTCAACTGTAAATATAAAGTACCAGATGTACTTCATTCTATTACTGTGCTCTACAGCTGACGAGTTAGATGGTCGTGTAATTATTAAAAAACACCTACTCTTGTCATATTGTAAATATTAATGAAAAATTCAAAATGAGAAATATATTTTTGGTTTGCAGTTTTAATAATTTCGTATTAGAGGATTTGTAAAGGAAAAATCATGAATTTGTTTACAATGTATAATTACAAATATATGCTGCAGATTATGTACTTAACATTTTTTGTACGCTTATGTGTACGTCATAACATGTGATATATTTTAACACCATTAAAAACAACGTAAAATCAAGAATAATTGGCCTTAAAATTATTATGTGAAAGAAACAAGCTATTTTTATTGTTAGACTAAATAAGATAGGATAAAGAGTCATGAGATGAGAGTAAACAGATTATGTGAGGAAAGTGGAAAATTATTATAAAATTACTTAAGTAAATCTGTAAGAAGCTGAAAAGAATTGAGAAGATTATCAGAACTATTACAGACAAAACACAGTTAACAAAAAAGAAACCTGAGAAATATTCAGAAACAAGGACAGGCTTAAGAAGAACATGTCGATAAGTGAGGAAACAGGAATCTGAGACAAGTAGCAGGGAAAGAGTAAGGGTAATCTGTATAAATAAACAAAACTGAAAATTCAGGTCAGGCCGAGAACCAATTTTTCAAAGTAATTTTATTTAAAACTGAGAAATTCCCTCACGCTACACTTTTATAAAGTCAAATATTACACTTTAAAAAATACACAATCTGTTCTACCAATATCAGCATGAATTTTAAAAACCATTTAATCCGTAATAAGTGAGACATCTTTAAGGTGTCCCCATTCTAAACACTATTCACATGAAATATGTACATAAACAACAAAATCAAAACCAAGGTTCCTTGTTTCTCATATTAACTTCACGTTTTCAAGTGCCACACTCAAGGCTTACAAAAAACTTCTGGAGACTTTAGGTGGAGAAGAATCAAAAGAGTTGAACTGTCTTCTCCCTTATCTGTCTTTTGTTTTCTCATAGTTTGGTTCAACAAAGGGAATATCACTGACATCAAGAGGATTTTGAAAGGTTTTGTTGCTAATCACAACAGAAGGTGTGCTAATTGCCCTCTTCGAAAAGTAGAAATGACACTTTTCTTTGGAGTATGATGATTTGGAGTTTGAGAGTGTTCTTCAATTCTGCTCCTTTTCCTTACTTCACACTAATGCACACTAATTTCTTGTAGTTTTGTTTTAGCTGCCTCAACATCCATTCTGTCGAACAAAACAACTGAAAATGAGCCAGCTTTACTCTGTTTAGTGCATTTTCTTGTCTACCACATAGAATCGTTTTCATCACATGTGTTTCTTGAACATTTTGCTCTTAATAACCGTCTTTGGGAAGAAATTAGCTTTGCTGCTTCCACAGTTTACTTTATTGAATTTATTAAGTTACTTTTTGGTGTGTGAATTCTGGAAACAGTGGATGGGGTGGCTAGCTCGGCAGAAGTAATGACTGGCTGAAGTGTGTTACCTTTCTCAGATGCTCTCTTCGTGTTTCTCTGCCTTAAAGCATTTTCAATGTTCTTGTTTTTCCTCCTCTTGCTGTTGTTCAAAGCAACGAAGATCAAATTCAGTCTTGTTGTCAAGTTGTTTGTCTGCTGACATTATTCTTTTACTTTTGGTTTCTTTCTGGTTCATTAACCAGTAATGAAAATATTTCCAAGCTAAAACATCTATAATTAACCTTAGCATGTCGTACCAACCAATGCAGCCATTTCAGCAAATGATCCAGTTGGAAAACATTTCAGTATATCTGTACAAGCTTTGGCTACTTTACATCTGAAGTCTGATTTATCAACAACTTTGGTACACAAGTGTTAGAAAAGAACTCTCACACCCTTCAATGAAGCTTCTTGGTTCTTCTTCATAAGGTAACAAATAAAATTAACAGCGTTATCTTTAACTATTTGCTCCACCCAAAAGAACATTTAGTGAGACATTTTCCACCCAAAAAGTCAAGAATAATAACGATAATTAATTTATTAAAATAATAATAATAAAAAAAAACCCACCACTTAATCTTAATAACAATCCACGAAAGGGGACGAAGAGGAACTACAAAGTTCCTGAACACCCCAGTTGGAGAGAGAACTCTTCTGATTTCTCTCTCTCTAAACTGAACCCCTGCCACGTTAGTTTAGTTTAGTTTAGTTTAACTATTTGCTGGGCTCGAGGGATAGATTGACTTCCCTCAACATCAGGATGTTTGGTAGAAGGTATTTCATAACAGTGAGATCCAATAGCTCAACATCTCCATGCAGAGACTGACAAAGATGTTTCAAACCGATAAAAGCTAACAGTGAAATATCTGGTCTCTTCTTTCGAGTATTTTCAATCTGATGATGACTGTCAAAGAACAAACATTTTTCAGTTTCTACTTTTGTCAGTTCTGTTAACTGCTGGATAACATGTTCAATGAGATGTATATTAAATTTCGGAGTAAAGCCTTCCAATAAGGTAGTAAAATTAGAAAGTGCATTGGATAAGATACTGATTAATTTCTGAACCTCTTCAAGAGACAGGTCAGTTGTCTGCAGAACAACAGGAAAGTTGTTATCTCTAACGTACTGTGACGATCTTCTATCCAAGTCCAAATATGCTGGGATAGGGTTCCAGATTGAATAAATATCATATTACTTATCTCATTTCTGTCAGACTTACTTGGATGGCAAAACAAAAACCTACAGAGATAATAATAGTATAGTTGTTAATGATTTTGCTGTGAGACGTTTTCATACAAATACATCTTTAATAATTGGTTTTTAAACATTTGTATTTGTAGCAACAATGTTAACAATAGATCACTGGTATTTCATACATAGTATTTATTTTCAGGCCATAAGTATAAATGCAGTGGTTTTTGATCAGTGTAACAGTTATGTGTTCATGTTTCATTAGATGTAATGTGTGGGTTTTATTTAGGAACTTAATACTGACATATACTTTTAATTTTACTTAATCTATGATATTATTGTCTTTAAGGATAATTTAATTAAATGTTAAGGTTTGTTTTTGTTTGTTTGTTTGTTTTGAATTTTGTGCAAAGCTACGCAAGGGTTATCTGTGCTAGCCATCACTAATTTAGCAGTGTAAGACTAAAGGGAAGGCGGCTAGTCATCACTATCCACCGCCAACTCTTGGGCTACTCTTTTTACTAACTAATAGTGGCTCAGCGGTATGCCTGAGGACTTACAACGCTAAAAACCGGGTTTCGATACCCGTGGTGGGCAGAGCACAGATCGCCCATTGTGTAGCTTTGTGCTTAATTCAAAACAATAACAACAACAAATACATATGTAATACGATTATTAATAAAAATGGTAACAGAGGTCCCAGTTTCAAATCTTCAATAATTAGCGGGTCAACGATGACCGACGGTCATGCATATTTTGTTCTGTAATGCGCTAAACTTTCGTCACCTGCGTAAAACAAACAATCTACTGAGCAAATTCAATGTTTCATAATCTCTCATCTGGGTTATGACCACTCCTCAAACCATCAAGACAATATATATGTATACATGAATCGTTGTAGGATTTAATCATTGTTACAGCGTTCTCTCTACCCAAATAAACTTCATCCAAAATATCTAACTAGCCTTGTTCGCCTATGTAAGTAAAGTTAAACACGAATATGAAATAGCCCGAAAAAGTAGTATCCGTACACAGAAACAAAATGCTTGAAAATATAGATCGCGTTAACCAATTAAAATCTCTCTTACATCAAATTATCTTATTCTCGTTAATGATTCGACAGTTACAAATGATAAAACTGATGTTCTGTCCCAGTACTCTTTATCATTTTCTATAAGTAAGGATTTCCCAAACTGACAATTCATAATTCTAACAAATGAATCATAATGGTTATATTGAATGTTGTTCAAGTGTTTTGGTATAAAAATAATAACAATACACTGAATCTTTTTCTCGTTTTGCCACGACATGAAAGGGAGGTTCAAGAATTGATGGTGGGTTTTATTCACTAAATAAAATATGTTTGTGTGTGGGTTTAATCTTAACAAGTGGGTATCTGCGACAGGCCCACAATAGCTATTCTACAAACTTTATTTTTTAGCTCAAAATGTAAAACTAATAAAGAGAAATTTAAAAACGTTAAGATAAAATCTTTTCAAATGCGATGTAAAACGCTTTATCCGTCTCTGATTTGAAAACCAAGTAATGATTCAAGTAACTTTTACATACGTTTGAAATAAAAGAAAATTCCGATTGGTACAAGATTAAATAGCGTCTAAACTAGCTTTGTCTTGATATCTGTTTTGTTTTTGAATTTCTGGCAAAGTTACTCGAGGGCTATCTGCGCTAGCCGTCCCTAATTTAGCAGTAAAAGACAAGAGGGAATGCATCTAGTTATCACCACCCACTGACAACTCTTGGCCTCCTATTTTACTAACAAATAGTGGGATTGACCATCACATTATAATGCCCCACAGCTAAAAGGGCAAGAACGTTTGGTGTGACAGGGATTCGAACCGGCAACCTTCAGATTACGAGTCAAGTTTCTTAACCATCTGGCTATGTCGGGCCACTAATATCTAGTAAGGAACCTGCTAGGTTGAATAAATAATATTAAAATACAATAAGAGTAACTTTTACATAAGGTAAATTTTGACTTTTAATAACTTCATCCTTTCGACCTTTGGTAAGACATAATCATCAGTTAGAAATAGTTGTTATTGTATTTTGAAATTATCTCTTACCTTATTTTCTGAGATATTATACCCTGATACTTGCCAGGTTAGTTTTGTTTTCCCTGTAATGAATTAACTACAAAATAATAAGTTGAATACATATTCCTTTTATCTTTCGTTAAATTCTAACCTACGAAATATATTAATAAACTAGATATTTGGTGAAACGACCTCTAACGTGTTTTCTTTCAACAGCAGATAAAAACAAAATGAAGAGTAAGAAAAATATTTTTTCAAGTTCATACGTCATGTTGTGTTGTATCGTACAGTTTATAATTCTTTTCGTGATTTATGGCATCTGCACGTTACACTAACGTCACGACAGTACAAATTACAACGTTAAGTACCCCTTACATGGCATCATTTAAGTGTTTACTGACTGAGAGACAGACAGATAACACCCTACAGTATAATAGTGCAAATGGTTAAAACAGATCACCAAAGGCTCTCTTACACGGCAATAGTAATAAAAAAGAGCCGCTCTGTATTCGGAGAGTGGTTGATAATTGATACCATATTATTAGTATCCTCCGGTGTAGAGTGACGTGAGTGGGGTTTGATACGTCACTTGGGGAGAAAACAGTTGTAGTTAAAGTACAGATTGTTGTTTTTCTTTTATATTAACATGGATTAAAAGTTTAAGTATCCAATTAGTGTCATGCCACACGGATGTTGGTAAAAACATAAAAACACCGCATGGTTATAAAAATAGTTGTGTCTCTTAGTGTCTAAAATTTGAGCCAAAATGTAGATAAATCCAGTAAGTAATTTCAACTGAAAATATCAGTATAAATCTATTCAGAGACATTCCAGAAGGGTTAGGAAAATTATGAACTCTCGACCTTTAACATATTTCTGTTCAAATGTATGATAGTCTAAAACACAAACTAAATATCCATTGTAAGTTTGAGTTCATCTCCCTCTACACATACAATCTCATAAGGAGTTTTTTCTAGATCACTAGTGCCCCGATAAAGTTCATGATAATAATACCATTTTGTGGATCAGATAATGATTATTGTATAAAGAACACTTTTATGTAATAACTTGACCACTAACCAAATATCGTCATTTCACCAGGTAAAATATATCTAAGTAGTCAGTACGACTTCCAGTATTATCAGAAAAGTACAGAAAACAAACCCAACATTCTCTGTAAAGCCACTTACCCACAAAGTTTAAGTGTTTAATCGTCATCTAAGAAAAAATGATTATTCAGTCGTGTGTAGTCAGAAACGTAGGTTTTTGAAAGCGGTAAGGCCATGGCCTGACCACTTGTTAATAGCTACAATTAATGAATTTAAACTTGCTTCTTGTAATACAATACATCACGTTCTATATACGCAGTATAAAAATTCAGTGTCCTACTAAAATCATAAAAACCAGATACTTACAGATCGTCACACATTGGTTACCTCAGTGTCACATGATCGTTTAGATCTTCAAAATGACGAAACATAATATTTCTCCATTTCACGAGAAACAGATTTTCGTAAACGGTGGAGAAACTTCTTCAGAGATTTTATGGATTTTTTGTCACTGAAATAGAAACAATAATTACAAATACTGAATTTGTTTTGGTACATTTACACAAAAGTGAATTTCATCAAGAGAAGATCTATAGATCTATATTTATTTATATAAACTGTATTATATTGATAAATCCTGACATTAGGTTTAGTGGCTAATAACTTTAATAACATTGACAAATGTCATGATTTAAATAAGTTCAAACATAAAAAAATATTGTTCAATCAATTTGACAGTACGAGTCGTGTCTCAACAACTACTAGATCTACCGTATACCAGCTAAACTGAAGAGTCCTGATATTACATGAAATACTTCGATAACACAGGGTTTAGTAGATGTGATGTACTTTACATCTTGAAGTTCGTCCTGTGAAATTAAACGTGCTAGAATATTTACATGTTGGCATAAATATCGACTAAATATTCAATGTGTATTTGAGGGTCATGTAAAATACGTCACCAAATTTGTCTTCCTGATTTTCAAATACAAAAATTAAAGTTTCAGATAAAATTATAATTGAAAATCGACACTTAGAAAGTATTGAAGACAAAGATGATATGAAAGGTTGCGTTTAGCTGTCCCGGCATGACCACGTGGGTAGGAGGGCCCTGGACTCGTAATCTGAGAGTCGCGAGTTCGAATCCCCATCACATCAAACATTCCCGCCCTTTCACGCGTGGGAGAATGTTTAATGGTCAATCCCACTATTCTTTGATTGAAGAGTAGCCCAAAAGTTAGCGGTGTGTGGTGATGACAAGCTGCCTTTCCTTTAGTCGTCCGCTGCTATATTAATGACAGTTAGAGCAGATGGCTTTCCTGTAGTTTTACGCGAATTCAAAACAAACAATTATAACACCATGACTACTTAATAGTAGCTAATACACAAAACAAATAAACAATTATGACACCATGACTGTTTGATAGCAACTAATACACAAAACAACAAACAACTGGCCCGGCATGGCCAAGCGCGTAAGGCGTGCGACTCGTAATCCGAGGGTCGCGGGTTCGTGCCCGCGTCACGCTAAACATGCTCGCCCTCCCAGCCGTGGGGGCGTATAATGTGACGGTCAATCCCACTATTCGTTGGTAAAAGAGTAGCCCAAGAGTTGGCGGTGGATGGTGATGACTAGCTGCCTTCCCTCTAGTCTTACACTGCTAAATTAGAGACGGCTAGCACAGATAGCCCTCAAGTAGCTTTGTGCGAAATTCCAAAACAAACAAACAACTATAACACCATGACTGTTTGATAGTAACTAATACACATCACTGATGTATGTTCTTCAAATCTATCAATATATATGTTCACCATGGTGTTTGAAAAACAACTATAAAGAAAAATATATAATATACATTAACTGATACACATATTTTTCAAACCGAACGTGTCCTATTTGATTTAGAAAACATATGGAAACGTCTTTCTACTTTCAAAATGTTTATTCAGTACTTCACCAGTTTTCGTAACTTCATAAATGCTACATTTGGCGAGGTTGTTTTGAATTTTGCACAATGATACATGTGGGTTATCTGCGCTAATTGTCCTTAACTTAGGAGTTGTAGACCAGAAAAAGAAGACATATAATCAACACCACCCAATGTTAACAACTCGGTTACACTTTTACCAATAAATAGTGAGACTGATCATCATATTATAACAGTCCCCTCCCCAACTGAACTGAAAGCGTGTTTGGTATGACGGGAGTTCAAATCTACGAAATAAAGGTGGGATATTCCAGTGTTTAATCAGATATATTTGTGTTATATTTACCTGGAATAAATTTCTTTTCATCAAATAATCGATATCTGTATATAGGAGGATGAACTTTGATGATTAACAAATGTTAGGAATACATTGAACTCATTTTATTTTTAAGTATCACGTATGTAGTTTTTTAATATTTTCGCCTACCAATATCTAATGCAAATATTAATCTGTCCTTGATATAAATCTATAATGGTTTGTTATTTTTATAATTTAACGACACTTCGGTGAATACAAGTGGAGAACAAATAATATTAATGTTAAATTATTTTCAATAATTTTATTATGTTCAGTATACACTGCTGGCCAAAATCTTAAAGCCAACGAATATAAAGAAAAAATATGCATTTTGTTAGACTGAACCACTAATTTGAGTAAAGCTTCGAAAGATGAAAATAATAAAATGGAAAACAAAAATAAAAAACTCTTTTAGCATCTAATATGGAAAATGTGAACGCCATGAAATTAGCCTAAATACTAGCTGGTCAAAAGCTTCAGACCATAGTGAAACGAAGCATTAATCGGTAAACACGTAACGACATTTAGTTATTTATGTTCAAGCAAAAGCGTTGAGAACATTTCCCACTGACATCTCCTGTTTTACATTGGGTAAAAACATGGCAAAGGCTAAAAGCTGACAGAGTTTGAACGTGGCAGAATTGTCGAGCTGCAAAAGCAAGGTCTCTCTCAGTGTGCCATTGCTAGTGAGATTGGGCGTTGCAAAACTGCTGTTGAAAATTTCTTAAAAGACCCGAGGGATACGGAACGAGGATTTCATGTGGTCGGCCAAGAAAATTTAGCCGGCGTTGAGCAGGACGATTCGACGGGTTGTCCGGCAGGACACCAGCCGATCGTCGAACCAGTTTAAGGCCCTTACGGACGCAGAATGCGGCTCAAGAATAATAAGACGGTATCTACGAGAAAAAAACTTTAAAATCTGTAAACGTTTTCAAAAGCCAAGCCTCCTTCCACACCATGAAACAGCTCGGTTACACTTTGCTGAGAAGCACCAAACATGGGACGTAGAAAAGTGGAAAAAGGTGTTGTTCTCTGATGAGATAAAATTTAACCTGGATGGTCCAAATGACTTCCAACGTTACTGGTACGATAATGATATCCCACCGGAGACATTTTATATACGACACAATGAAGTAGGTTCCATCATGATCTGGAATGCTTTCTCCATTTATTGGTCAATGGAGCTTCAGGTTATGCAGGGGCGTCAAACAGCAACTGGCTACATTGCCATGTTGGAGAGAGCATCCTTATTGACTGAAGGCCCTCGCTTGTGTGGAAATGGCTGAATCTTTCAGCAGAACAACGCTGCAATCCCCAATGCCAATGTCAGGACAAAGAACTTTTCTATGGCGAATAACGTGATGGTCCTTTGGACCATCCAGCGTGTTCTCTCGGACTGAACCCCATTGAAAATGTTTGGAGGTGGATGGCAAGGGTAGTCTATAGAAATGGACGTCAATTCGAAACAGTGTTTGATCATCGTGAAGCCATCTTCACTATTTGGAATAACATTCCAGCCAGCCATCTGCAAACGCTTATATCGACCATGCCAAAGCGAATGTTTGCAATTATTCGCAATGACGGCCGTGCAACTTAGAACTGAGACCTTTTGTTGGGCATTTTTTACCCTGTTTAGGACTTATTTTTGGTATTATCTTAAACTTTTGGCCAGCTAGTATTTGTGCTAATTTCATAGTGTTCACATTTTCCCTATAAAATGCTGAAAATGTTTTTTATTGTTATTTTTCCTTTTTTAATTTTCATCTTTCGAAGTGCTATTCAAATAAGTGGTTGAGTCTAACTTCGCAAAATGGCTATTTTTTCCTTATGTTCATTGGCCTTATGATTTTGATCAGCAGTGTGTGTATACAGATAACATTACTTTGTGTACGTGACAACCTAAGAGAAAATTCGTTAACCACTTGGGCTTTTACATATCTAAACTGTCTAATTCCTCTCCAAATTCTACTGAATAAAGCATCTACCATATTGTTTAATTTTAAATAATATTAAACTATGTTACAACATCACATTAAAGCAGCACTGTCATAGTCCTCCAGAGCGAATTCTGCCATTAACTTGACTGGTAATTCCCAACAGAAAATAAAGGGAGGTTGTCGCCTTGAAAGTATCTGAACTGTTGTTGAAGAAAACTGATCTTTACTTTCATACGAAACCACGAACTGAGCAACAGATAACAGGAGTAGAAGTAACTTAAGAACCTTTTTGACTACTTGTTGGTCTGGCATGGCCAGGTGGTTAAGGTACTCGACTCGTAATCTGAATGTCGTGGGTTCGAATCCCCATCACACCAAACATGCTCGCCTTTTCAGCCTGGGGGCGTTATAAAGTGCGGTCAATTCCACTATTCGTTGGTAAAAGAGCAGTCCAAGAGTTGGCGGTGGGTGATGGTGACTAGCTGCCTTTCCTGTAGTCTTACTCTGCTAAATTAGGGACGGTTAGCGCAGATAGCCCTCATGTAATTCACTTTGAAAATTCAAATCAAACAAACAACGTGTTATATAAACTGCACACTATTCTGAAGAACTAGAAAGTTCTCAAAAGTACTACATCACAAAAAAGTAAAAAAAAATACATGACATGCTTGCATATTGCACATGTAAGGTGACCAAAACAAAGCAAAAGAGAGAGAGATTTAAAATATACATGTGCCTCATTGACTGTAGTGATTTAAGAAAAGTGCCAAATAGGCAACACATTTCACAGTGGCAAAAAATTACATTTATTATGGATTTTACACAGATGTGATTACGAAATGCAACAGAAAATACATAACAAGCCGAAATATCTGATAATTTAAAATGGTATTGGTGAGAATAGCAGCTAAGAATAGTAAATTCAAATTATAAAAACGATTAAAATATTTAAAAGACTTAATTCAATTTCAAATATCACACTGGAACCTGGCATGAAAAAATACTGTTCTGAATGATATCTTGGGTACGTAATTAAGAACTGTAAATCAATATAGTTTCTAATGGTAACGTCTTTCACGCTTTTATCTTTATAAGTATTGTTACGTGATCACAAAACCAACAATGGGAACGTCACAAGACAAGAAGTGGCGTGATTAGTAACTGCATCTATGAAAAACAAATGACCAAGTAGCTGATTAATGTTACAAGCTCCGTACATTTCGAAACACGATAAAAAAGTAAATCCTAATTTGTAAGTTTCTTTACACAATAGGAAAAGCACAAAACTATACCTTGTGTTTTGTTGCATGAGTTTTCGGTTATAAGTAATCGCGGTTAAAGTTAACATAAGTTTCAGCAGTGTAAACTTTTATAAACTAATGCTAATGTTTGAAATATTAAAGGTTCCAGATAAGGTGGTTACTTTGATATCACTTTATTTGTGAATAGATTTCCTTTAAATTGTGATGTTTTATTACACAGTGGTACCTCGGTTCTCTAATTTAATCCATTCCAGAAGGCTGTTCGAAAACCGAATCAATTTTTCCCATAAAAAAATACTGTAAATTAAATTAATCCGTTTACAACCTCCAAAAATTACGCATTACGTCATCAGTCGGGTTATTTCGGATCACGACAGCTTGCTTCGGGAACCGAGTTTACTTTCGACAACCGAAACATTTTTTTTTATCAAACAATATATTCGAAAACTGAATCGTTTGAGAAGGTAGTGTTTTGAAATTTGAAATTTTTGTTTGAAGCTAGTTCTAAGTTATAAAAAAAAACTATAACATTAGAGCTGATCACAAGAAAGGTATTGTCCTAGGGTTTAGCCTGACTTCTAACTCAAGTTCTAAAATTAAACAAAAGAAGCTAAAAAAGTAATTTAAAAATACAGAACTTAGTGTCGTTCTTATTGGAACGTTAATTTGATGAACCTAGGTAAAACGGTTAGGCCTACCTTAGGCTTAAGGAACCATATTTAAATAATTATATGTAATAACTTTAGAGTTTTATTCTTGCTGTATTAAAATACTTTGACAGAAGATTTATAGTTTCGATCTGTTAAACAAACATAAAGCTACCACTAAAATATTTCTTAGATACTACTTTAACCTAACAGTAAAGAATGCAACTGAATTTTTGTAAGCCAAAAAAACGTCTTTTCTGACCAACAGAAATAAGATTATTACGCTTATTATCTTCACAGGTGTTGTGTGTTTTTTAAAAAAACAAAATCACAAAAATATTTTAATATGTAAATAAAGACAATGATGATAAACTCCAGATTATTTAAATTTAAAATTAAAGTTATTTACTTATCTCTACTTTAGTGATAAAGAAGATTGTTTTGGTAACATTGAAATTAATCTCGATTCCATGAAAATTTAAAGTTAGGCCTATACCTCTTGTGGCCATATTGCTCATTGATGCATTGGAGTTTTATTTGAATGTACATATTTAGAAATAAAGAATTGTAAAAAATTCATACAAATATTGTTACTATTAAGTAATATAGTAACACCAGTTAACATACGGAAATAACCGGGGAACACAAGAAAATGCAGTTTTCTCAAAAGCTTTGCAACAAAACTAAAACATTCTTCAATATCTTTCAGTTATATAATTGTCTCCCGGTGTGACAGCGATAAATCTTCGGATTTATAACCATAAACTCAGGGTACGATTCCCTCGATGAACACAACAGATAATTCCATGCGGCTTTGCTCTAAAAAATCACACACAAACGCATTTATAAAGTTAAGAACAATTAAATATTTATTTTGTGGAAATTTAATGTTTTGTTTCTATTATAACATGCTATTAAAAGATTTTTTGTTAACAACATTTAACCTTAAAGTCATGAAATAGTGAAACTGTCGATATTTTACCGCACTTCCGCTACGCTCGAAAGTAAATAAACTTCATGGGCCTTCATATCATGGGCGAAGGTCCTAGACCATATCTAGGCCTCTCAGTGTAGATTCCTGTACGTGGTGAAGGGACCTCCCAGAGAAGGTCTATCTGTCTGTCTGTTTTCTTATAGGAAGACCATATTTCGCTGTTTTTTGAGTCCACTGATGGGAGAAGGTTATGTTCTTTCACTTTACTTTCTCTGTGATCTGAACATCCACCTACGTGTTTGCCGTGCGTGGCGACCTGTGAAGAGGAGGAGAGGATCCTAGTGGTTGAGGGGTCTAACCATAAAACACCACTTTAGCCTTGAATCCCTGTAGACGAGCGGGCTTGAGGTGGCCTTCCAGGGTCAGTCAGCTGGTCCAATTGGGCTAGGGTCACCCAAGTATCTGTAATGGACGTTCTTAACAAGTGTTGTGAACATTGTGTGTGATGCTAGTGTTTGGGTATAGTGCTCAAGAAACCATGGCATTGCTGCAATGTCCTTGATTGGCATTGGAGCGCGTTCCTTCATAGGACTCCGTTATGGGTGAGGTAAGTGGGCACTGAAATATATTCCCTTAATTATTGACAACTATAATTAAAAAAAGTAAATATAATCTAAAAAAATATTATCAGAAAGTGACCACGCATGGACGACTCTGTTGTACAGTAACCGTCTCAGTCAGATTTTGTACCTCGATTTCTAATCATGCACTCTTTATCCGAGAAATCCTTAGTGCAAATGACTCTATTTTATTCGAAAGGGATTAGAGGGACTTGCTGGCATCCCCAAGTCAGTAAAAAAGTTACAATCTGGAAACATTTTGGTGGAAACATCTTCATTACAACATCTGAATTCGAGGAGCATTAGGGATATACACATCGAAGTTATTCCACATGTAACGTTTAATTCTTCCAGGACAGGAATTTAAAGAACATTCCCAACCAGAGATTCTCGCTGGTTTCTCCAGTGAAGGTGTTTCTGTAGTGCATCGAGTCTCCACTTGCAAAGGTGGAATTATGGTACCTACAAATGTAATTATGTAGACGTTCGCATCGCCACCTCCACCTGCCATTATCAAGCAGAATACTTAAATTGTAAAGTTAGGCCATATATTTTAAATCTTCTCTGTTTTCAGTGCCAGAGATTCAGACATTCAAAGGCCTCTTGTCGTGAATCATTAACACGTGCTCGTCTTGGTGGCAAAGACCACGACGCCTAGGTGTGTAAACTTGAACTACACTGTGTCAACTGTAATGGTTCACACCACTTTATACTTTCTTTCTTTCCTAATTGGGTGGAGGAGAAAGAAGTACAACGTTTAAAGACTAAATAATATCACTTATTTGGAGGCTCAGAAATTAATGTCCCAAACTCCATCTAAGACTATGCTGCTGCATTCCATTCCACTGCTACTGTGAGAGCGCAGACAGATCTGTCCGTGCCTCTAACAGAGTAATTTTCAAATCATCTCAATGATCTTTTGCCCTCCATAATTAAGAGACTAGACGAGTCAACGTCTACTTCCCTTTCTGTCCCAAACAATTCTTCCAGTTGCTGTCCAGACCTACTTCCTTTGAATTTGAGTTCTGGCGTTTCCTTGTGTCCATCATCTTCTCTGGCTCTGAGATGCAGAATAATAATTCGTTCACGCCCTCAATCGCTGGAATCTTCTTCCAACGACAGAGACCTGCCCAATCAACCCAAGGCAGGATCCATGGAGGTCGATAAACTTCCTTCTAATAAAGAAACGTGTTCGAAAACAAAAACACTCTCGACCCAATTCTCCAGCACATAAGTAAAAATGGTCATTTTGATACAGTGGAACTGTCACGGTTTATGTTCAGATCTGGATCATATTAAAGCACTGATTAATTCTTACCATCCTGTGTGTCTTTACAGGAAACATTCCTTTTTTACACTTGAGGGACCTTAATGAACGTATTCCCTTCTGGAGAGGTGCTGATATTGATGGGAGAGGTCATTTCGTAAAGCATATGCTCTCGGATCACAACATTTTTTCTTCAGTACCGGTGTTTGTATATATTTTCATGCATTTAGTCAGAGTTTTACTGCTATTGATCTCTTGATCTAGTCTTCTTCACTTTTCCTGACCTTTTATGTAAGGATGACAGAAACCCACAGGGCAGTGATCATTTTGAGAGAGAATGGCCTTGGTCGGTGCCACGAGGTTCGCGTGTCTCGGGGGGAGCTGGACCAAGCCAGTTGTCCCTCTTTCTCGGAACTTGATCCTGCCATCTTCAATTAGCCATCAACAGACAAATGAGTGGCAGCGATAACTAACTGTAGTATCCAAGCAACACCTCAATCTATACATAAAACCTCGACACATTTTCCATGGTATACTTGTCCGTCGTGGAATCCACAATGCCACACAGCATGCAAGGCTCAAAAACGGGCCTGGGATACCTTTCATAGATATCCCACACTTTCGAACCACATTACTTTTCAGCAAGCACGCGCGTATGGTCAGCAATTAAGACATCAAAGACAAAAAGAATCTTGGATTAAATTCTCAACAAATACCTCTTCTATCACCAGTTCCAAAATCATTTGGGACAAGATTCTTTTTGGCCTTCGTATCCAGGCACAGTTAGATAAATTGGTTCTGTTCTTGGATAATATTGCTCTATCCACTGGTCAGCCCCTCCCACCAAGGCTTATTACCATTCCCAAGTGTGACCTTTCTTCGAGTCGTTTGAGAAAGGTGGATACGTCTTTTTGGAAGCACCATCTTCTGTTTGCTAAGCACATTTTGAACCATCTTTCCATTCCATTTTATACGGATGGTTCAAAATCAGGTTACTATGTGGGCTCTGCCGTAGTTTGTTGTAGTTCGATGGTTGAGTGCAGAATCCTCTCTACAGTTTCTGTGTTCACTGCCAAACTGTATGCCATTTCTTTTGTCCTCGATCATATAGAAACCAAGCAATGGTCAAATTGTACTATTTCTACCGACTTGCTTAACTCTCTACTGGCTCAGGAATCACTTCACATTAGGTTTTCATCCTGTTCTTGCCGACATTCAAAACGGACTGACCAGTTTATCTTTAACATCTACTTTTATCCAGTCCTTCTGGACACTAGGACGCGTTAGTGTTCTCGAGAACGAGCTCGCTGGCATCGCAGCTGAGTTTATCTGCTCTGGCATTATTACTACTGTGCCTTTTCCAAACATAAACTATGGTCCTGTATTCAAGGCTCGGCTCTGTGCCAGTTGGCAGTCGACTTGGAGTGAGCAGCATGATAACAGTCTTTTCCAGATAAAACCCTCTGTTAGTCTTTTGTCGCCTTGTTTGTGCAAGAATCGGAAGGAGGAGGTTGTCTTAATTGGACTACGCATTGGTCACAGTTTTTAACTCATCGTTTTTTTTTTATCCAGGACTGTCGCTCCAGTGTGTGGTCTATGTGACACTCAAGTCGCAATAGTCTACACTTTACTGTCGTACCATCATTACGACTTTGAACGACGGCACCGTTTTAGACATGTTTTATCCAAAGGTTTACCCCTGATCCTGGACAGTACCGTTGGGGATGGTGACACTGTCCGCTTTACAAATGTTTTTTTAGTTTTTTAAAGGATATTGGCCTTTTAAACGCTATTTAAGTTTTTAATCAAAAATTGAACTTTGCTTTGTTTTAAAATGATTCGTGTTTAGGTATTTTAATAAATTTATTTTCAATATTTAACCGGTTGTTTGGCGCAAATGGCCTCGCTGCTTCGCACCATAAAACGCCAAACTTTCGTTTAGCTCTCGTGTAGCTTTGTGCGAAATTCCAAAACAAACAAATCAATAGCTCAAGGCAGGACTAGTATACATACACTATGTGATAAATCTATTTGTGGTATTTTCAAGTGAATTTATTCCTCTACAAATGTCACACAGTGAGATCCTCAAATAAAAGCATATTCAATTAGTATGTATGTGGAGAAGTGTGTGCTTGAAAACTTCCTTTCATTGCAATATCCTATGGTTATGACACCAAATTTTTTCTTCTAACCCACGATGTAATTTTATATCGTTACATAAACTATTTGATAAGTAGTACAGTTACATCTATATCGTTACATAAACTATATGATAAGTAGTACAGTTACATCTATATCGTTACATAAACTGTTGGATAAGTAGTACAGTTACATCTATATCGTTACATAAACTGTTGGATAAGTAGTACAGTTACATCTATATCGTTACATAAACATAAGTAGTACAGTTACATCTATATCGTTACATAAACTATTTGATAAGTAGTACAGTTACATCTATATCGTTACATAAACTATTTGATAAGTAGTACAGTTACATCTATATCGTTACATAAACTATTTGATAAGTAGTACAGTTACATCTATATCGTTACATAAACTATTTGATAAGTAGTACAGTTACATCTATATCGTTACATAAACTATTTGATAAGTAGTACAGTTACATCTATATCGTTACATAAACTATATACGTTACATATATCGTTACATAAACTATTTGATAAGTAGTACAGTTACATCTATATCGTTACATAAACTATTTGATAAGTAGTACAGTTACATCTATATCGTTACATAAACTATTTGATATGTAGTACAGTTACATCTATATCGTTACATAAACTATTTGATAAGTAGTACAGTTACATCTATATCGTTACATAAACTATATGATATGTAGTACAGTTACATCTATATCGTTACATAAACTATTTGATATGTAGTACAGTTACATCTATATCGTTACATAAACTATTTGATGTAGTACAGTTACATCTATATCGTTACATAAACTATTTGATAACTAGTACAGTTACATCTATATCGTTACATAAACTATTTGATAAGTAGTACAGTTACATCTATATCGTTACATAAACTATTTGATAAGTAGTACAGTTACATCTATATCGTTACATAAACTATTTGATAAGTAGTACAGTTACATCTATATCGTTACATAAACTATTTGATAAGTAGTACAGTTACATCTATATCGTTACATAAACTATATGATATGTAGTACAGTTACAAAGAAAAACATAGTTTATAAATTTTTATTTTATCATTGCTTCTTTTATTTTAGTGTCAATAAACAGTGTCAGTATAACAAAATTGTATTGCTGATCCCGGAATTCGTTTCAAGAAGTGAACAGAGTGAAGACAGCTGATTGTGTTCTATTAAAAGATAGAGAGAGAGAAAGTAATGACGTTAATCAGAACAAAGAAAAGCTGTTTATCTACACATTAAGATTTCGTTTTCTCTAAACGACGATATTTCTGTTTTCAGTTTTTATTTGTCTGTTGGAACAATCGTTTACTATTCATATAATTTGCAATGATTTTTTTTCTCCGTTTGTTACTTATTGAATTTTCCCTAAAGCTGCTCAGGGGCTTTGTTTTCTTGTCGTTCCTAATTTCGAAATGATTGAATGAAGGGGGAATAATGATACTCCAACTAAATAATGTTATTTGACAGTCACTTTTATAACGCACCTACCTCTGCATAAATACGTGGTACAATTTTTAACATTAAATTCGCTGTAAGTGAAATAGAAGTGTGCACAGTCTGTCTCTAAACATGGGACCTCGGATCTGTGGTCCGGTATACAATATATATTTTTCAACTTAGTAACATGATTCCTTTTACCTCTAAGTACCTGCTAAATAAATAGTTTAAACGTCACAATAGACTATTTTTATTAAAATATAAGTCAATAAAACAGTTTTAATATGCTGTTAAACACAAGTTAATATAGGTTTTATTCCTCTATTTTCATGCTGCTACTGTTTGTTGAAGCTCAGTCTTTTCAACTGAACCTTCTGCCTGATATTTGACCAATCTGTAAGAAAAGATCTGAATACAAAATTGACATTTATTAAAAAGAAATGGCAAGATTCGATAATAGCATTTTAACACATTTTCAAGCATATTCCCTGGTTATAACTCAAACACAGGATAGATGGCGCTTTAACACTTAAATGGAAGGTTCGAAAGTTCACGTGCGTGTTAGATTTGCTCTTAAATACCCTACAGCATTCTGAATATTTCTGTAAGTTTGGTTTTTGGAATTTCGCACAAAGCAACTCGAGGGCTATCTGTGCTAACCGTCCCTAATTTAGTAGTGTAAGACTAGAGGGAAGGCAGCTAGTCATCACCACCCACCGCCAACTCTTGGGTTACTCTTTTACCAACGAATAGTGGGATTGACCGTCACATTATAACGCCCCCACGGCTGGGAGGGCGAGCATGTTTGGCGTGACTCGGGCGCGAAGCTGCGACCCTCAGATTACGAAGCGCACGGCTTAACGCGCTCGGCCATGCCAGGCCCGTTTCTATAAGTAAAAAGTCACATATTTTTAAAACAGTTTGAATTTCTCTTTACTTGAATAATAATAAGCCAAGACTTCTTTGAAAGAACTAGCATCTTTCTGCGACTGAATAATACAGCCACAACTTGTTTTAAATACTTTGAATTTCCATATAATTGTACAATAATTAAAAACCTTCTTCAAAACATAAGAGATTTATTCTTAATTTTTAAGGTAAACTCATACCTATGTTAGATATAACTAGCACAAAATATCTGTGGAGTTTAGGACTTTTCATGATTTACAGATACCTCAATATGTCAATTAAGCTTCCCTATGACATCTAATTATTTTATATTTAACTATAAGTAGGGTTAGTATAAAAAGAAAACACTAAACCCTTTTGGTATCAAACCGTGGCATTGGTATCTGTGCACGTAAGGTATGTTTAGTTTCAATAGCTTCTGAGTGAGAATATAAACACAGTTTGGAACTTCATGAACACAGGATCTGGGGGAAGGGGGAGGGAGAGAAGAAACAGATACTAGATTCGGTTAGTGCGTTCCTCAAAACTCTATCCATTGTGTTTGGGTAATCTTCATGGAACTTTGTAACCCCTCTCATTGGTTTGTTTTTATTTTAATTTCGCACAAAGCTACTCGAGGGCTATCTGTGCTATCCATCCCTAATTTAGCAGTGTAAGACTAGAGGGAAGGCAGCTAGTCATCACCATCCACCGCCTGTTAAAATACACGACATTGTCTAACTTTCATTTATAATGACTCAATTTTTCTTTACATTTTAAACAGAAACAGCATTTAGGTTCAGTAAAGCTTCTATCCCCTCAACTTTTAACTAGTCAACATATTTACCTCTAGTATCCATAGTTTAAAATAGTTTACATCCACTAAAAGGAATTGATATTCACACACTCGTAAAATAAGGTGATTCTGATGAAATGAAATAAGTTACTTCCAAGAAAAGAAGTGATACTCTACTGTGTCTGTGTTTTCTTAAATACAACTTGAACAATGGGCTATGTGTTCAATGCCTAACAAATATATCAAGAGGTAATAGCCCTCAAAATTACTGTTAAGCCTATAGAAAAGTTCACACTCTCGTATAGCTTATTTGTGACAGTGTGGAGGCCTTATCTTAACAATTTTCAACCAATAACAGTACTGATGCATAGTTACAGAATAATTCTAATATTTTAACTACCAAAGATTGCCATCGTGCTATTAAACAGAGGAGGATAGATTCAGAAAATCAGATGCTTCATTATAAAGTGGTTATTTCTGATAATTTTTATATTTGATTAAATATTAGTTTCACGGTATGTAAGCCTCTGACGCCATAGTAGCTGAAAAAGCCTCAAAACATCTTCTTCAAGGGATGTTCTATGAAATGATTGATGTAAGATTCTTGAAGTTTCTCACCCGGTCAAAGAAAGAGAATGAAAGTAGCAAACCAAAAATAAAAGTTGTTATAGGCACAATAGAGGTGAAAAAAGATCTCACAGCGAAGTATGAGAGTGGTGTTCGCGTGTCTGATCTTGCTACACAGTTTGGTATGGCGAAGTCTACAGTCTGCACCAAACTGAAAAATAAAGAGGTCAACAAAGGAGCTGATGTTGCAAAAGGAGTGACAGTGCTTACGCCACAAAGATCACAAACAATGGAAGAGGTAGAAAACTGTTGTTGATTTGGGTAAACGAAAAACAGTTAGCTGGTGATAGCATTTCTGACCCCATCATTTGTGAGAAAGCAAAGCAGTTGCATGCTGACCTCCTGAAAAACACCTCTGGAACGAGTGCTGATACAAGCGATGCCTTTAGTGCCAGTAGGGGTGGTTTAAAAAATTTAGGAAGAGAAGTGGCATATATAGTGTGGTGAGACATGAGGAGGGTGCCAGTTCTAACAAAGATGCTGCTGATAAATTTGTTTGGGAATTTAAGGATTATGTAGAAGCTGAGGGTTTTATTCCCGAACAAGTGTTCAACTGTGATGAGATAGGCCTCTTTTGTAAGAAAATGTCAAAGACGACCTACATCACCAAGGAGGAGAAGTCACTGCTAAGACACAAGCCAATGGAGGACAGGCTAACTCTATTGTTATGTAGTAATGCAAGTGGGGATTTAAAACTTAAGCCTTTGCTTGTGTACCATTCTGAGAATCCGAGGGTTTTTAAGAAAAATAATGTCCTGAAAAGTAAACTAAATGTCATGTGGAGGGCTAATAGTAAAGCATGGGTAACCAAGCAATTTTTTATGGAGTGGGTCCATAAAGTATTTGCCCCAAGTGTAAAGAATTACCTCACGGAAAAATAGTTACCACTCAAGGCCCTTCTTGTGATGGACAATGCACCTGCTCACTCACCAGGCTTGGAAAACGGGTTGGTGGAGGAGTACAGTTTCATTACTGTAAAGCTCTTGCTCCCTGACACGACTCCTCTCATTCAGCCAATGGACCAGCAGGTCATATCGAACTTTAAGAAAATCTACACCAAAGCACTGCTTCAAAGGTGCTTTGAAGTGACCACTAACACAGAGTTAACCTTCAGAGAGTTCTGTAAAATCACTTTAATGTACTCCATTGCTTGAGAATCATAGACAAAACCTGGAGGGAAGTGTCTTTGAGGACTATGAACTCAGAATAAATTGTGGCCAGACTCAGTAGCAAATAGACACTTTGAAGGCTTTGAGGTTGAGCCTGTTGTCGAGGATATTGTCTCACTAGGCAAGTGTATAGGCTTGAATGTGAGTGGTGATGATGTGTAGGAGTTGGTGGAAGACCACAACACTGAGCTCCCCACGGAAGAACTCCAAGACCTTCAGAAGGAGCAGTAACAGAAGGAAACTGAGGAAGTGTCTTCAGATGAGGAGGAGGGAAGGGATGATGTTTGTAGTTCACTGATCAAGGAAATGTGTGGAAATATAGGAGAGTTACAAAGTTTTGTGGAAAATTTTCACCCTGACAAAGCTGTAGGAAATCGCAGCATAAACCTTTTCAATAACAAAGCCATGTCTTACTTCAGAAACATTATAAAATGCAGGCAGAAACAAGCCTCATTAGAAAAGTTTTAGTGAGAAATAGGTCCAGTAAGTCTCAAGCAGGTTGCAGAGGTGCAAAGCGACAGAAAAGAGAGAGAACTCCAGAAGGAGAGTTACCTGACGTTTTTATGGAAGATGACACCCCTTCCAAACAATAATAACCCTCTTACTCTCCACGTTCCTCACCACCTTTCACTTACGCCATCAGCTCTCCTCAGCACAGGTAAAGTGTAGTTAAATTTTCATTTATTGTTTTTACTGTGTTTATAGTTTCTGTGGCTGACTTTATGCATATAAGTATTATTATACAGGTATAAATAAGCAATATTTTACTTAAAATGCTTCAAAATGCGTAATTTTTGGAGGTCTGTAACGGATTAATTTAATTTACAGTATTTTTTATGAGAAAAATTGATTCAGTTTTCAAACAGCCTTCTGGAACGGAATAAGTTCAAGAACCGAGGTGCCACTGTATATCAAAAATCAAGAATACCTTAGTGTATCAGAAAAGGTAAAAATACACTATTATCTGAATTAGTGCGATGAGGTCTTATCCTCGAATACTTCACTGATACATTTTCAGATTCTTGAGTGTTTCTCATGTATTAGGTTTACTCACTTTTTTCTGAATAAAAATGTTTCCGTTACACAGAAAGTATTCTTTAATGAAGTACAAACACGAGTCTAATAAATTCTCTTCACAAATTATCAGTGGTTTCCACTGAACTATCTCAGATAAGTGCCACTTCAAGCTGAAAAATTCTGCGAACTTTTTCTTTACTCACCACACATTCACCTCCTGCTCCGATTATTAACGTAAGAAAATGAAAATAAATTCTTTTACAGCTTCGCTTTAACAGATGCTACACAGAAAATCGACGATGCTGTTTTTAGTAAGTAGTTTGTGAATGTAATTCAGAAACCTGATGATTGGGGGAACTGGTTGTGTAAACGTTATACAAAGAAAAGAAACAGATGTTTAGCTCTTCCTGTCTTCCTCGGTGAACAAATTATCTGCAGATCGCTAAATATTTGTCAGGTGAAAATTTATTGATAAATGAAAAAGGCTTAGCTGAGGTTTAATATAGAACGAAGTAAATATATGTAGAGATCACAATGCAAGCACCATTTCCATATCTAATGCATAAATGTACAAAATAAAATTTAAAAAACAAGAAGGCACAAACCAGAAAAGATCCTGGAATAAAATTATTCAAAGTAGTTAACTTTTAGTGACGTACAAGCCACATAAATTATGTTTGTCTATACAATTTAAAACTTTTTTTTAACAAAAACAGTATAAGTAGTTATACGTTCATATAACAACAATAACACTGTAAGACTGATGGAAATATCGGATTCTGTCCCTTAAAAACAACCCCGGCTCTGTACTAAGATATAATAAACTAATAAAAATTAACTCGAATGAAAGGCGTCTATTCATGTATATATATATCAACGACACATATTTTTTCGAAGACATATGTAATAAAGTTTAACGACAGCAAACAGTAAGGCCAAATTATTTAATTACAGGTTTTTTTTCTTTTTTTGAACCATAATTCATAAAGTTCATGCTATTTCTAGTATCTCTACCATCACACTATTGGTTTAAATTTCAAGGTCTGTTTTATAAAAACACAAGAAATTAAGGATCGTTACGAGTTTTAACTTAAGTAATTTAAAAACAATTCTTGTTAATGAGATCTAACTAACTAATTATTCATAAAATGTCGTATAAAACTGTCTGTATTCTAACTACACATAATTGTTGCACATTATTTTTATAAAGGAAGGAAGCTTGTTTCACGAAAATTGGTGATGACAGAGAACTTGACTCACGAAAGTTGGTATTAGAGAAAAATTCCGATATTTGAAGAAACTAGTTTTTAAAAAGAATTCACAGGACGTAATATTTACTAAAAAATTGGTTTAAGGGTTTTTGTCATTATATTGCAGTACATACACGTGTGCACACATTTTCAGGTTCACTCTCCATATAAAAATAACGTTGTAACCAAACATAGAAGTTAATTAAAAGTCATTTACAAATGTCACGTTTTTTTGTGATTTAAGTCTTAGTGAATTCTACAACATACAAGAAAATACATTAGCAATTTCAGGTTTAAAATATTAATAAGGATTTCTGCCCGCAAATAAAGAAATCTGTTCCACAACATTTCAACAACACTATATCTGTTATAACCAGAGCGAATAATTATTAGTGGTTTACGTGTCGTTAATGTTGACTACATTTTGTTATAAAAGTTTATATAAGAAGTTTGTTGACAAATACAAGATAACGTTAGTTAAAAAGCTTAGTCTGCTTTTAAGAAAGACAGCGCCATCTGATTTTTTGTTATAATTACGGTTTAAATCAGTTAAAATAATTAAAAAGATATTCATATTTTAAATCCAGACTTGTTTATGTAATGGCGATACCCACATACACATACATACATATATATATATATATAGAGAGAGAGAGAGAGCGATCTATACATTCCAAAATGTCAGCTCTTGTAATCAAGTGCAGAAATAAAGTAAATATTAATGAATAATATATATATATTGAACCAAGCCTTGTTTGAATCTTAAAGCTAAAAACCTAATTTTCTAAATTAATTTATACTGCTGTGTTCAATATAAAGTTCTTAAAAGAAAGTTGACACATAATTTTATTAACTATAACCTGAAGGTAACATCTCGAGAGATGGTTTGTCTTTTAAAAACCTATTTCTACTCTAAAACTGGTTAATATATTTCACTAATAGAATCCTAACTTGAGAATTAAGTTATATATTAGTTCTCTAAACGTACTTAACTGTTGCAGAAAAGTGCTTATGTATCAAACTTAAATTAACAAAAACGATACATGAAATTCTCAATATAAACGGACTGTTTGAAATCCATTTTTTAAATTGAAAAAAAATTGCGTCCTATAAGAAAATACGAATATTATAACTGTGTATGTCACTTTGTCCAATAGATGTGGTTCGTTCTAGGGTTCACATATGTTCTGAGAGAAAGAAATCACAAATACACAGCGATTCTTAACAAACTTGCACATATTGTTCGAATTACCATTCTCCACTTTGCACATTTAATATAAAATTGTCATCATACGAAACGTCACACCAGTGCTTATACTGTTCACGAATCGTTTTTACGATATCGGCGAAACATCAAAACCTTCTAGTCTAATAATAATTAAGTACGGGCATTCTACATTAATTTGGTCTCCATGAGGAAAGGTACTATTGGTCCCAATGGACGTCTACTCATGAACAGATTGCTCTAATGCCTTTTTAGATTTCCTTTGCACTAAATTCGTCAGCGTATAAAATTGCTCTTTATCTCTAATATCAATACTTGTGACGTGTTCGAAATAGCAAGGAAGAGAAATATCACATTTTAGGGTAACTTTATTTTTTTCAACTTCCTGGAATTTTTCCCTTTAGCTTTAGGAACGGATAAAGATATATTGAGAGGGTCCGACGTCAGTAGGTCGACTTGTTCGTGAAACTATCTGGCAGCTGTTTTGTTTTCGAAACTGAAACCACCCATTTGGTGGTTTCACAGGATCGGTGGAAAGGAACATGGTGTGAAAAGTATTATCTTGGGCCTCGCAGTTCGTCAAATTGTCAATGACATCATGCCAAAGAATGAAACCTGTGCATTTTTCGGCGAGGACCAGTTTCAGTCTTCGTTGAGTTCGTGCTTTCGTTTCTCCTTCATCAAACAGCAGGACAGGGATACCTGTCAGGGCTAACTGCCATTCTTCCTCTGGCTTTCTCAAATACAGATTGGCCAGACACTGGCACACAAACACAAGTGTTTTGTGGCTACGAAAACCGTTTCGACTTGGGCTATGTCAATTCGCTGCATAAGTTATTTAATTCATCTTCTAAATCCTGTCGAAAATCCGCATCGTCAAATAACCACAACTGATACTTTTGTCTGTGTCCTCTACATTAATTCGGCCCAGAGTATCATATTTTTCTGTCAGTTTTTGTCCGGCTACCTTTTCTTTGGAAGATGGTTCGTGTGAAGCTTCTGAGTAGATGATATTATCTGGATAGTTCGTATCTGGAATACAGAAAGTTCTATTTTCTGAACATGACTTCACAAAGTCATCTTTTTCACAAGAAGTATGTTGAATATTTGACATATGATCAGAAATTTCCATGTTTATGCCATTATTTGAAATCTTTTTTCCTTTATGAATATTTAATGAATTAATTCTTTCTGTTCGTCTAAACTATGAAAGGTGGAGATCCTTCTATAAAACTCAAATATTTTACACAAAACCTTGAAAGACGTTGAGTGTATACCTTAATATCTGTATAATACTTCGTGTGGTAGATTTCTTCAGGAACTTGTGACATAACCTCCAAATAATACAAGATTGTTTTTTCTTCATGAAAATAATAAAAAACGCAACAGTTAATACATTTTATTTTTATTTTTACTAGATACACAAATTATTTATATACATTCGCATGAACGAGGTTTATGTGAACTTGTATGAAGCAACACTCTAGTAAAGTTAATTTTAAACAGAAATTTATTTTGTACCAACAATCTGAACAATATTATAAAATTTATTTCATTTCTGAATTATTTCATGTTATATCTCTGAAATCATTATCGACATTAAAAACTACGGAATTTTAACACTGACTTTCCGAAAAATAGGCTACTCTAATGTCTGTAATAAAATAGAGTATTTACGATTGAAATGAATACAATGTTACAATACTTTACACAGATACCGAAACATATGTGAAATCTCTTTTTATGGCTAGTCCTGTTTTTAATAACTATTTATTGTCCGTGATAACGAAAATCCACTTGAAGTAAAATGTATTATCAAGATGGCTGGTACGAGTATTGAAACTTTAAGTAAAGTAAAGTGAAGAACAACATTTCGACATTCTTATGTCATTTTCATGTCAACAAAGAGAAGTTGCAATGATTTTAATGTTGTATTCTTTTATTGTAAATAAATATTTATACAAAATGACGTTTTAGACTATTTAAAGGTGGGGTAATATTACAGGTATTATTATCGAACTGATAACTCATTTTCAAAGTTATAACTGCAATGAAAGACTGTTCTACAACTTACACTCAGAGTTATAACTGCAAACAAAGGCCTATTCTAAAATATTCTAAAAATTAGCTCTCCAAAGTGGTATCTAATGGTCAGTGATACCGTGAAATATATTCTGAAGTTATTGTAGGTTTTTCTAGTTATGGCAAAAGATAAATATTATGAAGGCAAGAACCCTCTGTAATTCTCCCAGTAGCACAGTGGAATGTCGGCGGACTTATACCACAAGAAACCGGGTTTTGATACCCATGGTGGGCAGAACACAGATAACCCTTTGTGAATTTTTGTGTTTAATAACAAACAACAATGGCAACCCTTTGTAATAACCCAACATTTATTTTCGAATTGATGAACTGGAAATTCTAGGATAAGCAGGAATCCGTTTCCAGAAATGCAGTATTAACCTAGTACGCTACTAATAACTTATTACGTTATTGAATTGCTCCGAAAAATTAAAGGTTACTAAAATAAATTAGAACGAATCCTTAATATCCACAACACTTGGAACACTTTTAGGCATGGATAATCTACTAGTCTATTTATTAGCTATATTTTTCTGTTTTGGCAATGCCAAGCATACAACCCGATTCAACTTTATTACTCAGCACGTTATCTACTCGCCTACCCTCAAATAGAAATTCTTTTAGGCACGATTAGAGTAGATTCATCTATGAGACTTTGGACGTGATCAAATACGTCAGTCGAAAGGGTTTGATCTTCCGAGTTCAAAACTGCAATTAAAATCTCAAATACATCAAGAAATGACGAAGCTGTGAGCTAAACGTTTGTGCTTTTAAAAACAACAACTCAGAGGTGTACTACGAACCGCTATGCCGCGGCTAAAAATAACAGTAAGAGCTAGTTAGTATTGACCCTACAATACTGATAAACAGTATGTTTTCAAGGCGATATCGGTACAAAGATATCAGAAAATAGTATTACGATTTTAAACAAAAGGTTAAAGAGCAAAAGGGAAATAAATCTTAATTATCTGTATCCACATAATTATTCCTGCTATCGCTGATTAAACACGAAAAATAATTCACGTTAACTACTGGTTTTAGAGAAAAGTTTGGAACGAAGATTCGAATCTTGCACAACAGCGATATACGTGCGAGACAGGTTTCAAACGTTCAACGAGTTTTTTAACGTTATTAAAACCAAATCAACTTTAGGGTTAACACTTATCTTCCAGTTCACGTCGTATTACCTTATAAGACTGAAACAACTTTTCCAATCCAAGCATGTACTTCCAAATATTTGTTTAATGTTCTTGTTCAGTTACTTACTCGTCGTTTCGCCAGCCCTTCTTTTTTTCACAGGTACAACTTAATTACTGAAGGGCTATTCGAATTTATAGCTCTCAGCCAAGTTTACAAAATTCTCTCGAAGATATATATTACATTACGTGAATAGTTAGTTGCACGAGGTGAAGGCTTATATCAACATCAGTCTTCAAGTTCTTACACTGTCCACTAGAATGGGGTGCTCTCGCTAACGCAGAAGTAATCTTACAGGCTCATCAAGATAAATAAAATCGGAGTTCGATACGCGGTTGGCACAGTCAAATATAGTCCGTTATGTAGCTTTGCATTTAACAAGAGACAAGTGAGCACAACCGTTTGTCCAACTAATTTTATCATATTGAGCAATTATATATTTCTGCCTAAAACCTGGGAGTGAAATCAGTTACTTTTCTTGTTTATTATAGTGTCGTTAAAGAAACCGTTTGTACAACGATGAACTGACGATCAAACGAAATTCACCTACGGCATTCATATAACCGCTGTCGACCTGGAAATACCGGCTTTGAAGACCCACGGGGCTGCGGAAGTATTTTGGATTTCTTTTAAAGGGCCCTTCACGCGAAGCATCAAGTTTGATGGTGAAACAAGCTTTCTTTGGTTGCTTTACCAGTTTCAGCCCTTTGATGCTATCTTTAAAACTTTACTGACAGGAGCTAAGTGTACGATTCTTAACCCAAGATAACAAAAATTAGTACCTGAAAAGTACAGGTAACACATTTAAGACCTAATGACTACTTCAACTCATTTTGTACAACCTCACACATGCCATCCTTTAGAAAGTGTACTGACAGGAGCTAGGTGTAAGATTTTAACCAAGATAACAAAAAGTAGTACCTGAAAAGTACAGTCAAGACATAATCGCTGCCCATGTTTACTTTGTACAACCTCTCGACTGGCCTGAACGAGACCGAAACACTTAGAGAGACCAAAGTACAACAAAAATAAAAAGAAATTCAACGAATGAAGACATGCTTGATTGATTTTAATCAATTCAACGAATGAAGACATGCTTGACTGATTTTAATCCATTAATTTTAAACAATTATGTTATAACCTTTTTACGGTTTGTTTTACGTAATCAATGCCAGGGTAAAAATATTTCTTCCAATCTCAAAAATCCTGACTACTGTTAACACGCTACTAATAATCTACAATGTAAAATAAGACTTGTAACCATATAGAACAAAGTAATATTTGATTGGTGTTACATGTAAACAGCTATACTGGAGAAACTTGTTACCAAAGGAATTTGAACTTAAAACAAATAAAAAAGTCTCATAAAAGTAAAAACTATTATGAAATATATGTCGCCAGGAGACAACAGTTAAACTGTACTAGTTTTGTCTCAGTAATTTAGGTAATAGAAATATTTCGTGCACACTTGTACAAACAGACGCTATTGAAAACTATCTAAACAAGTTGACACGTGAAGACTGCTTTTATGAAAGTCTTTTAAAACCCGACAAGTACAAGCGATTGATCTCCCATCAAGACTTAACCCAAGGGCATAGGGGTCAGTGAAATCTCATAGTCAAAAGGCGACGGAGTCTCAGCTCAGTGAGGGTCAAAGCTATGTAGGGAACGGCCACTAAGAGAAATAATTTTGTTTGTTTCGGATATTTACAAGGGCTATCTGGGTTAGTAGTCCCTAATTTTAAAGTGGCTACAACAGCGCTGACATCCAGCCCTTGAGCCACTCTAATAATGTAATTTCAATGTCGCTCTTTTGACACAGACCCAAAGTGCGAGGCGCGATTTTAAGGCAACATGTAAGACCTCCGATTCACAGTCCAGAACGCTGACCACTGTCCAGTCAGTCACGTGATAAATTACTTTTGTTTTTTTCACATATTACGTCTAAAGATTTAATTGCTTGCTTGTTTGGAATTAAACACAAAGCTACACGATGGGTATCTAAACCCGGTTTGTAGCGGTGCGAGTTTACAGACTGTGGCACTGGGAGGGACGTGTAAAGAGAAACAAAACTAAGACACTTAGCACCTTTTCAGCAAAAGCTCGTTTCTCAAACACAACAAAAGTAAACAACTTAAGTAGAATGTATCTTTTATTGATTTCAATGCTGCAAGTGATAACAATTCTGATAGCACATATAAAGTAAAATTCGAATTTTAAAAACCTTCGACAGCATACAAATAGCCCTTCACGAAACATTGCGTTTAACAACAAACAAACAACTTACTCCATTCACTTTATAAAAAGATCCATAGTGGGACAGAGATAAGTGTATCGATTTTCAACACGGTTGATACCCCCGCTGAATATGCTCTACAATAAACATATAAATCATAATAAACAAACACATCATAATATTCAAGATATAAAACACTCGTTAATAAGTGGCCTTGACGTTCAGCTTTAACTTTTAGGTAGAAAAATAGAAAACTTCAACGAAATATTGGTTTTTGTTTTCTTTTTCGAATTTCGCGCACATTTACACGAGGGCTAACTGTATTAGCCGTCCCTAATTTAGCAATGTAAGAATAGAAGGAAGGCAGCTTGTTATCACCACTGACCGCCAACTCTTGGGCTACTCTTTTACCAACGAATTGTGGGTTTGATCGGGACACTATAATGGCCCTACGGCTGAAAGGGCGAGCATGTTTGGTGAGACGGAAATTCGAACCCGCGACCCTCGCATTACAAGTTAAGCGCCTTAACCACTTGGCCATGCAGCGCCAGAAGAATAGTAAACTTCAAGGAAATATTGGTTTTTGAATTTCATGCACAGCTACACGAGGGCTATTTGTTCTAGCCGTCCCTAATTTAGCAGTGTAAAACTAAAAGGAAGACAGCTAGTCATCACCACCAACTCTTGGGCTACTCTTTTATCAACAAATAGTGTGATTGACCGGGACATTATAACGCTCCCACGACTAAAATGGCGAGCATGTTTGGTGCGACGGGTATTCGAACCCGCAAGTCTCAGATTACGATCCGAGCGCTTTAACCACCTGGCCATGCTGGGCCCCGAAACATTGGACATCCGCCACCTTCATCCAAGCCATTCTTACCAAAAAAGCATCCACAACTAGAAACAAATTTCAAAGACATGTTCATGCAGAATACACAAGTCGAGAAGCTATTTAAGTCAATAGACAAATTTACACAGACACTCCATACAAAGAAGGATATAATGAAAACTCAATCATCACAAACGCACTTTTAAACATCAACTGATTTCTTCCAAACAAGCATGTTGAAACCTAGATATGTATTTCCAAGATAGCCTGGAGAACTAAGACAGACAAACAACCTGTTAGCGACTTTTGAAGATTTCGACACTCATTATCGAGTCAGTCTCATCACAGATATGGAACTGATGCTGTGTTCGACAGAATCTTCTATTACTGTCTCGTGTTCTCAACATTTTACTCCTACAAAGAAAAACAATCTTCGAAAACGACGACCACGAGACGTTTTCAGACTTACCATCGACCCTTTTAAAAATAGTCCATTATTCATTATGTATACTAATAATTTGTAATGTGAACATATTACCACATGCTATTTATAAAATTATTGTACCTTTTAAAAGTAATGGATTAATATGTTTCTAGTCTTATATTTTTGTGAGGTGATAAAACTGTATACTTTCCTTGTAAGTTTATTATGCAGCAGTTAGAAAATTGTGCACAATTACTATTTAATTATATGAATTTTACTAAGTAAGTGGTGTATTATATTCACACAAGTAAGCACCATTTCTCCAAGTTATATTAATAACCTTTTAGAAGTGTATGTAGCTGTAACATTCGCAATGTCCTAATAATATGATGTTAGTTTTGAATATGTAATACAACAGTTCTGCTTAGATTATATGCAGAAATTAATCTATTTTAGTAAATGTATGGTTTTAATCCTTACAATATTAATAACACAATGGATTATTTTGATCTATAAACCTTGTAACCATTACTGTGATCACACTTTGAAAGTTCCTTGGAAATAATATATTTCTACAACTGTTATTTTAACTCTTCAGAATTTGTCGAATCTCCCTTTAAATCAAAATGTACAGTTATTCAG
The DNA here is from genome assembly GCF_004210375.1 of Tachypleus tridentatus. Classification (NCBI taxonomy): domain Eukaryota; kingdom Metazoa; phylum Arthropoda; class Merostomata; order Xiphosura; family Limulidae; genus Tachypleus; species Tachypleus tridentatus. Next base: position 5,549,934 of record NW_027467782.1, on the reverse strand, counting down.
TTACACATTTTAACACTGAGTTATGCAACTATTTTTACGGGGACTGAAATAATTACAACTGAATACAAACCCTTATTGATGTAAGCTGTTTTTGGATGAATCAAATTACCAACACTACATTTTTTTTTCTTTCCTTGGCAGGTCATAAAAGTATTAGAGTGTCTGATCAAACTATGTTATCAAATTAATGGAATAAGTGTCTGATCAAACTATGCGATCGAATTGATGGAGTGAGTGTCTGATCAAATTAAGTGATCAAATTGATGGAAGGAGAGTCTAATCAAACTATGTGATGAAATTGATGGAATGAGGGTCTGATCAAACAATGTGATCAAATTCATGTAATGTTTGTGATCAAACCATGTGATGAAATTGATGGAATGAGTGTCTGAACAAACAATGTGATCAAATTAATGCAATGAGTGTCTGATCAAATTATGTTATGAAATTGATGGTATGAGTGTCTGATCAAATTATGTGATCGAAAAAATGGAGTGCGTGTCTGATCAAACTAGGTGATCAAATTGATGGAATGAGAGTCTGATCAAACTATGTAATCCAATTGATGGAATGAGTGTTTGGTCAAACAATGTGATCAAATTGATGGAATTTGTGTGATCAAAGCATGTGATCAAATTGATGGAATGAGTGTCTGATCAAACTATGTGATCAAATTATAGGAATGAGTGTCTGATCAAATTATGTGATCGAATTGATGGAATGAATGTCTGATCAAACTATGTGATCGAATTGATGGAATGAGTGTCTTATCAAACTTTGTGATGAAATTGATGGAATGAATTACTGATCAAACTATGTGATGAAATTGATGGAAAGAGTGTCTGGTCAAACTATGTGGTCTGATTGATGGAATGTCTGTCTGATCAAACTATGTTATCAAATTGATGGAATGTGTGTCTGATGAAATTGATGGAATGAGTGTTTGATCAAATTATGTGATCGAATAAATGGAATCAGTGTCTGATCATACTATGCGATCGAAATGATGAAATGAATGATTGATCAAACTATGTGATCCAATTGATGGAGTGCGTGTCTGATCAAACTAGGTGATCAAATTGATGGAATGTGTGTCTGATCAAACAATGTGATCGAATTAATGGAATGTGTGTGATCAAATTATGTTATCGAATTGATGGAAAGAATGTCTGTTAAAATTATGTGATCGAATTGATGGAATGAGTGTCTGATTAAATTATGTGATTAAATTGATGGAATAAGTGTTTGATCAAACGATGTGATCGAATTGATGGAATGAGTGTTTGATCAAATTATGTGATGAAATTGATGGAATGAATGTCTGATCAAACTATGTGATCGAATTGATGGAAGGAATGTCTGATCAATTTATGTGATGAAATTGATGGAATGAGTGTCTGATCAAACTATGTGATCGAATTAATGTAATGTTTGTCTCATCAAACTATGTGATGAAATTGATGGAATGAGGGTCTGATCAAACAATGTGATCAAATTCATGTAATGTGTGTGATCAAACCATGTGATCAAATTGATGGAATGAGTGTCTGAACAAACAATGTGATCAAATTAATGCAATGAGTGTCTGATCAAATTATGTTATGAAATTGATAGAAGGAGAGTCTGATCAAACTATGTGATCGAGTTGATGGAATGTGTCTCTGATCAAAAAATGAGATCAAATTGATGTAATGTGTGTGATCAAACCATGTGATCAAATTGATGGAATAAGTGTTTGATCAAACTATGTGATCAAATTAATGGAATAAGTGTCTAATCAAACTATGTGATGAAGTTGATGGAATGAGTGTCTGATCAAACTATGTGATGAAAATGATGGAAAGAGTGTCTGATCAAACTATGTGATCAAATTGATGGAATGTGTGTCTGATCAAACTATGTGATCAAATTGATGGAATGTGTGTCTGATGAAATTGATGGAATGAGTGTCTGATCAAACTATGTGATGAAACTGATGGAATGAGTGTCTGATCAAACTATGTGATCAAATTGATGGAATGAGTGTCTGATCAAACTATGTGATCGAATTGATGGAATGTGTGTCTGATCAAACTATGTGATCAAATTGATGGAATGAGTGTCTGATCAAACTATGTGATCTGATTGATGGAATGTGTGTCTGATCAAACTATGTTATCAAATTGATGGAATATGTGATCAAATTGTGTCTGATCAAACTATGTGATCAAATTGATGGAATGAGTGTCTGATCAAACTATGTGATGAAATTGATGGAATGAGTGTCTGATCAAACTATGTGATGAAATTGATGGAATGAGTGTCTGATCAAACTATGTGATGAAATTGATGGAATGAGTGTCTGATCAAACTATGTGATGATGGAAAGTGTCTGATCAAACTATGTGATCAAATTGATGGAATGAGGTTCTGATCAAACTATGTGATCGAATTGATGGAATGAGTGTCTGATCAAACTATGTGATCAATTTGATGGAATGAGTGTTTGGTCAAACAAGTGATCAAATTGTTAAAATAAGTGTCTGATCAAAATATGTGATCAAATTGATGGAATGTGTGTCTGATCAAACTATGTGATCAAATTGATGGAATGTGTCTGATCAAACTATGTGATCAAATTGATGGAATAAGTGTCTGATCAAACTATGTGATCAAATTAATGGAATAAGTGTCTAATCAAACTATGTGATGAAATTGATGGAAAGAGTGTCTGATCAAACTATGTGATCAAATTGATGGAATGTGTGTCTGATCAAACTATGTTATCAAATTGATGGAATGTGTGTCTGATGAAATTGATGGAATGAGTGTTTGATCAAACTAGGTGATCGAATTGATGGAATGAGTGTCTGATCAAACTATGTGATCAAATTGATGGAATGAGTGTCTGATCAAACTATGTGATCTAATTGATAGAATGTTTGTCTGATCAAACTATGTTATCAAATTGATGGAGTGTGTGTCTGATGAAATTGATGGAATGAGTGTTTGATCAAACTATGTGATCGAATTGATGGAATGAGTGTCTGATCAAATTATGTGATAAAATTGATGGAATGAGTGTCTGATCAAACTTTGTGATGAAATTGATGGAATGAGTGTCTGATCAAACTATGTGATGAAATTGATGGAATGTGTGTCTGATCAAACTATGTGATGAAATTGATGGAAAAAGTGTCTGGTCAAACTATGTGATCTAATTGATGGAATGTTTGTCTGATCAAACTATGTTATCAAATTGATGGAGTGTGTGTCTGATCAAACTAGGTGATCAAATTGATGGAATGAGAGTGTGATCAAATTATGTGATGAAATTGATGGAATGAGTGTCTGATCAAACTATGTGATGAAATTGATGGAATGAATGTCTGATCAAACTATGTGATGAAATTGATGGAATGTGTGTCTGATCAAACTATGTGATCGAATTGTTTGAAATAGTGTCTGATCAATCTATGTGATCAAATTGATGGAATGAGTGTCTGATCAAACTATGTGATCAAATTGATGGAATGAGTGTCTGATCAAACTATGTGATCAAATTGATGGAATGAGTGTCTGATCAAACTATGTGATCGAATTGATGGAATGAGTGTCTGATCAAATTATGTGATGAAATTGATGGAATGAGTGTCTGATCAAACTTTGTGATGAAATTGATGGAAAGAGTGTCTGGTCAAACTATTGATCAAAATTGATGGAATGTGTGTCTGATCAAACTATGTGATCAAATTGATGGAATGTGTGATCTGATCAAACTATGATGAAATTGATGGAATGAGTGTCTGATCAAACTATGTGATCGAATTGATGGAATGAGTGTCTGATCAAACTATGTGATCGAATTGATGGAATGAGTGTCTGATCAAACTATGTGATCAAATTGATGGAATGAGTGTCTGATCAAATTATGTGATCGAATTGATGGAATGAATGTCTGATCAAACTATGTGATCGAATTGATGGAGTGTGTGTCTGATCAAACTAGGTGATCAAATGGATGGAATGAGTGTGTGATCAAACTATGTGATCGAATTGATGGAATGAATGTCTTATCAAACTATGTGATGAAATTGATGGAATGTGTGTCTGATTAAACTATGTGATCGAATTGATGGAATAAGTGTCTGATCAAACTATATGATCAAATTGATGGAGTGTGTGTCTGACCAAATTATGTCTGATGAAATTGATGGAATGAGTGTCTGATCAAACTATGTTATCAAATTGATGGAATGTGTGTCTGATGAAATTGATGGAATGAGTGTTTGATCAAACTATGTGATCGAATTGATGGAATGAGTGTCTGATCAAACTTTGTGATGAAATTGATGGAATGAATGTCTGATCAAACTATGTGATGAAATTGATGGAATGAGTGTCTGATCAAATTATGTGATCAAATTGATGGAATGAGTGTCTGATCAAACTATGTGATCGAATTGATGGAATGAGTGTCTGATCAAACTATGTGATCAAATTGATGGAATGAATGTCTGATCAAACTATGTGATCGAATTGATGGAATGAGTGTCTGATCAAACTATGTGATCAAATTGATGGAATGAGTGTCTGATCAAAATTGATGTGATCAAAAATTGATGGAATGAGTGTCTGATCAAACTATGTGATCAAATTGATGGAATGAGTGTCTGATCAAACTATGTGATCAAATTGATGGAATGAGTGTCTGATCAAACTATGTGATCAAATTGATGGAATGAGTGTCTGATCAAACTATGTGATCAAATTGATGGAATGAGTGTCTGATCAAACTATGTGATGAAATTGATGGAATGAGTGTCTGATCAAACTATGTGATCAAATTGATGGAATGAGTGTCTGATCAAACTATGTGATCAAATGATGATCAAACTATGTGAAATTGATGGAATGAGTGTCTGATCAAACTATGTGATCAAATTGATGGAATGAGTGTCTGATCAAACTATGTGATCAAATTGATGGAATGAGTGTCTGATCAAACTATGTGATCAAATTGATGGAATGAGTGTCTGATCAAACTATGTGATCAAATTGATGGAATGAGTGTCTGATCAAACTATGTGATCAAATTGATGGAATGTGTGTCTGATCAAACTATGTGATCAAATTGATGGAATGTGTGTCTGATCAAACTATGTGATCAAATTGATGGAATGAGTGTCTGATCAAACTATGTGATCAAATTGATGGAATGAGTGTCTGATCAAACTATGTGATCAAATTGATGGAATGAGTGTCTGATCAAACTATGTGATCAAATTGATGGAATGAGTGTCTGATCAAACTATGTGATCAAATTGATGGAATGAGTGTCTGATCAAACTATGTGATCAAATTGATGGAATGAGTGTCTGATCAAACTATGTGATCAAATTGATGGAATGAGTGTCTGATCAAACTATGTGATCAAATTGATGGAATGAGTGTCTGATCAAACTATGTGATGAAATTGATGGAATGAGTGTCTGATCAAACTATGTGATCAAAATTGATGGAATGAGTGTCTGATCAAACTATGTGATCAAATTGATGGAATGAGTGTCTGATCAAACTGATGATCAAAATTGATCAAATTGATGGAATGAGTGTCTGATCAAATTGATGGAATGTGTCTGATCAAACTATGTGATGATGGAATGAGTGTCTGATCAAACTATGTGATCAAATTGATGGAATGAGTGTCTGATCAAACTATGTGATGAAATTGATGGAATGAGTGTCTGATCAAACTATGTGATGAAATTGATGGAATGAGTGTCTGATCAAACTATGTGATGAAATTGATGGAATGAGTGTCTGATCAAACTATGTGATGAAATTGATGGAATGAGTGTCTGATCAAACTATGTGATGGAATTGATGGAATGAGTGTCTGATCAAACTATGTGATCAAATTGATGGAATTGTGTCTGATCAAACTATGTGGAAATTGATGGAATGAGTGTCTGATCAAAAACTATGATGAATTGATGGAATGAGTGTCTGATCAAACTATGTGATCAAATTGATGGAATGAGTGTCTGATCAAACTATGTGATCAAATTGATGGAATGAGTGTCTGATCAAACTATGTGATCAAATTGATGGAATGAGTGTCTGATCAAACTATGTGATCAAATTGATGGAATGAGTGTCTGATCAAACTATCAAATTGATGGAATGAGTGTCTGATCAAACTATGTGATCAAATTGATGGAATGAGTGTCTGATCAAACTATGTGATCAAATTGATGGAATGTGTCTGATCAAACTATGTGATCAAATTGATGGAATGAGTGTCTGATCAAACTATGTGATGAAATTGATGGAATGAGTGTCTGATCAAACTATGTGATGAGTGTCTGATCAAACTATGTGATCAAATTGATGGAATGAGTGTCTGATCAAACTATGTGATCAAATTGATGGAATGAGTGTCTGATCAAACTATGTGATCAAATTGATGGAATGAGTGTCTGATCAAACTATGTGATCAAATTGATGGAATGAGTGTCTGATCAAAATTGATATGTGATGAAATTGATGGAATGAGTGTCTGATCAAACTATGTGATCAAATTGATGGAATGAGTGTCTGATCAAACTATGTGATCAAATTGATGGAATGAGTGTCTGATCAAACTATGTGATCAAATTGATGGAATGTGATCAAATTGATGGAATGAGTGTCTGATCAAACTATGTGATCAAATTGATGGAATGAGTGTCTGATCAAACTATGTGATCAAATTGATGGAATGAGTGTCTGATCAAACTATGTGATGAAATTGATGGAATGAGTGTCTGATCAAACTATGTGATGAAATTGATGGAATGTCTGATGTCTGATCAAATTGAAACTATGTCTGATCAAAATTGATGGAATTGATGGTGTCTGATCAAACTATGTGATCAAATTGATGGAATGAGTGTCTGATCAAACTATGTGATCAAATTGATGGAATGAGTGTCTGATCAAACTATGTGATCAAATTGATGGAATGAGTGTCTGATCAAACTATGTGATCAAATTGATGGAATGAGTGTCTGATCAAACTATGTGATCAAATTGATGGAATGAGTGTCTGATCAAACTATGTGATGAAATTGATGGAATGAGTGTCTGATCAAACTATGTGATCAAATTGATGGAATGAGTGTCTGATCAAACTATGTGATCAAATTGATGGAATGAGTGTCTGATCAAACTATGTGATCAAATTGATGGAATGAGTGTCTGATCAAACTATGTGATCAAATTGATGGAATGAGTGTCTGATCAAACTATGTGATCAAATTGATGGAATGAGTGTCTGATCAAACTATGTGATCAAATTGATGGAATGAGTGTCTGATCAAACTATGTGATCAAATTGATGGAATGAGTGTCTGATCAAACTATGTGATCAAATTGATGGAATGAGTGTCTGATCAAACTATGTGATCAAATTGATGGAATGAGTGTCTGATCAAACTATGTGATCAAATTGATGGAATGAGTGTCTGATCAAACTATGTGATCAAATTGATGGAATGAGTGTCTGATCAAACTATGTGATCAAATTGATGGAATGAGTGTCTGATCAAACTATGTGATCAAATTGATGGAATGAGTGTCTGATCAAACTATGTGATGAAATTGATGGAATGAGTGTCTGATCAAACTATGTGATCAAATTGATGGAATGTCTGATCAAAGTGTCTGATCAAACTATGTGATCAAACTAAATTGATGGAATGAGTGTCTGATCAAACTATGTGATCAAATTGATGGAATGAGTGTCTGATCAAACTATGTGATGGAAATTGATGGAATGGAATGTGTCTGATCAAACTATGTGATGTGATGGAAATTGATGGAATGAAGTGTCTGATCAAACTATGTGATCAAATTGATGGAATGAGTGTCTGATCAAACTATGTGATCAAATTGATGGAGTGTCTGATCAAACTATGTGATCAAATTGATGGAATGAGTGTGATCAAACTATGTGATCAAATTGATGGAATGAGTGTCTGATCAAACTATGTGATCAAATTGATGGAATGAGTGTCTGATCAAACTATGTGATCAAATTGATGGAATGAGTGTCTGATCAAACTATGTGATCAAATTGATGGAATGAGTGTCTGATCAAACTATGTGATCAAATTGATGGAATGAGTGTCTGATCAAACTATGTGATCAAATTGATGGAATGAGTGTCTGATCAAACTATGTGATCAAATTGATGGAATGAGTGTCTGATCAAACTATGTGATCAAATTGATGGAATGAGTGTCTGATCAAACTATGTGATGAAATTGATGGAATGAGTGTCTGATCAAACTATGTGATCAAATTGATGGAATGAGTGTCTGATCAAACTATGTGATCAAATTGATGGAATGAGTGTCTGATCAAACTGATCAAATTGATGGAATGTGTCTGATGATCAAATTGATGGAATGAGTGTCTGATCAAACTATGTGATCAAATTGATGGAATGAGTGTCTGATCAAACTATGTGATCAAATTGATGGAATGAGTGTCTGATCAAACTATGTGATCAAATTGATGGAAAGTGTCTGATCAAACTATGTGATCAAATTGATGGAATGAGTGTCTGATCAAACTATGTGATCAAATTGATGGAATGAGTGTCTGATCAAACTATGTGATCAAATTGATGGAATGAGTGTCTGATCAAACTATGTGATCAAATTGATGGAATGAGTGTCTGATCAAACTATGTGATCAAATTGATGGAATGAGTGTCTGATCAAACTATGTGATCAAATTGATGGAATGAGTGTCTGATCAAACTATGTGATCAAATTGATGGAATGAGTGTCTGATCAAACTATGTGATCAAATTGATGGAAAATGTGATGATCAAATTGATGGAATGAGTGTCTGATCAAACTATGTGATCAAATTGATGGAATGAGTGTCTGATCAAACTATGTGATCAAATTGATGGAATGAGTGTCTGATCAAACTATGTGATCAAATTGATGGAATGAGTGTCTGATCAAACTATGTGATCAAATTGATGGAATGAGTGTCTGATCAAACTATGTGATCAAATTGATGGAATGAGTGTCTGATCAAACTATGTGATCAAATTGATGGAATGAGTGTCTGATCAAACTATGTGATCAAATTGATGGAATGAGTGTCTGATCAAACTATGTGATCAAATTGATGGAATGAGTGTCTGATCAAACTATGTGATCAAATTGATGGAATGAGTGTCTGATCAAACTATGTGATCAAATTGAAATTGATGGAATGAGTGTCTGATCAAACTATGTGATCAAATTGATGGAATGAGTGTCTGATCAAACTATGTGATCAAATTGATGGAATGAGTGTCTGATCAAACTATGTGATCAAATTGATGGAATGAGTGTCTGATCAAACTATGTGATCAAATTGATGGAATGAGTGTCTGATCAAACTATGTGATCAAATTGATGGAAAGTGTCTGATCAAACTATGTGATCAAATTGATGGAATGAGTGTCTGATCAAACTATGTGATCAAATTGATGGAATGAGTGTCTGATCAAACTATGTGATCAAATTGATGGAATGAGTGTCTGATCAAACTATGTGATCAAATTGATGGAATGAGTGTCTGATCAAACTATGTGATCAAATTGATGGAATGAGTGTCTGATCAAACTATGTGATCAAATTGATGGAATGAGTGTCTGATCAAACTATGTGATGAAATTGATGGAATGAGTGTCTGATCAAACTATGTGATGAAATTGATGGAATGAGTGTCTGATCAAACTATGTGATCAAATTGATGGAATGAGTGTCTGATCAAACTATGTGATCAAATTGATGGAATGAGTGTCTGATCAAACTATGTGATCAAATTGATGGAAAATTGATGGAATGATGGAATGTCTGATCAAACTATGTGATCAAATTGATGGAATGAGTGTCTGATCAAACTATGTGATCAAATTGATGGAATGAGTGTCTGATCAAACTATGTGATCAAATTGATGGAATGAGTGTCTGATCAAACTATGTGATCAAATTGATGGAATGAGTGTCTGATCAAACTATGTGATCAAATTGATGGAATGAGTGTCTGATCAAACTATGTGATCAAATTGATGGAATGAGTGTCTGATCAAACTATGTGATCAAATTGATGGAATGAGTGTCTGATCAAACTATGTGATCAAATTGATGGAATGAGTGTCTGATCAAACTATGTGATCAAATTGATGGAATGAGTGTCTGATCAAATTGATGGAATGAGTGTCTGATCAAACTATGTGATCGAAATTGATGGAATGAGTGTCTGATCAAACTATGTGATCAAATTGATGGAATGAGTGTCTGATCAAACTATGTGATCAAATTGATGGAATGAGTGTCTGATCAAACTATGTGATCAAATTGATGGAATGAGTGTCTGATCAAACTATGTGATCAAATTGATGGAATGAGTGTCTGATCAAACTATGTGATCAAATTGATGGAATGAGTGTCTGATCAAACTATGTGATCAAATTGATGGAATGATGGAATGTCTGATGATCAACTATGTGATCAAATTGATGGAATGAGTGTCTGATCAAACTATGTGATGAAATTGATGGAATGAGTGTCTGATCAAACTATGTGATGAAATTGATGGAATGTGTCTGATCAAACTATGTGATCAAATTGATGGAATGAGTGTCTGATCAAACTATGTGATGAAATTGATGGAATGAGTGTCTGATCAAACTATGTGATGAAATTGATGGAATGAGTGTCTGATCAAACTATGTGATCAAATTGATGGAATCAAACTATGTGTCTGATCAAACTATGTGATGAAATTGATGGAATGAGTGTCTGATCAAACTATGTGATCAAATTGATGGAATGATGAAATTGATGTCTGATCAAACTATGTGATCAAATTGATGGAATGAGTGTCTGATCAAACTATGTGATCAAATTGATGGAATGAGTGTCTGATCAAACTATGTGATCAAATTGATGGAATGAGTGTCTGATCAAACTATGTGATCAAATTGATGGAATGAGTGTCTGATCAAACTATGTGATCAAATTGATGGAATGAGTGTCTGATCAAACTATGTGATCAAATTGATGGAATGAGTGTCTGATCAAACTATGTGATCAAATTGATGGAATGAGTGTCTGATCAAACTATGTGATCAAATTGATGGAATGAGTGTCTGATCAAACTATGTGATCAAATTGATGGAATGAGTGTCTGATCAAACTATGTGATCAAATTGATGGAATGAGTGTCTGATCAAACTATGTGATCAAATTGATGGAATGAGTGTCTGATCAAACTATGTGATCAAATTGATGGAATGAGTGTCTGATCAAACTATGTGATCAAATTGATGGAATGAGTGTCTGATCAAACTATGTGATCAAATTGATGGAATGAGTGTCTGATCAAACTATGTGATCAAATTGATGGAATGAGTGTCTGATCAAACTATGTGATCAAATTGATGGAATGAGTGTCTGATCAAACTATGTGATCAAATTGATGGAATGAGTGTCTGATCAAACTATGTGATCAAATTGATGGAATGAGTGTCTGATCAAACTATGTGATCAAATTGATGGAATGAGTGTCTGATCAAACTATGTGATCAAATTGATGGAATGAGTGTCTGATCAAACTATGTGATCAAATTGATGGAATGAGTGTCTGATCAAACTATGTGATCAAATTGATGGAATGAGTGTCTGATCAAACTATGTGATGAAATTGATGGAATGAGTGTCTGATCAAATGGAATATGTGATCAAAATTGATGGAATGAGTGTCTGATCAAACTATGTGATCAAATTGATGGAATGAGTGTCTGATCAAACTATGTGATCAAATTGATGGAATGAGTGTCTGATCAAACTATGTGATCAAATTGATGGAATGAGTGTCTGATCAAACTATGTGATCAAATTGATGGAATGAGTGTCTGATCAAACTATGTGATCAAAATTGATGGAATGAGTGTCTGATCAAACTATGTGATCAAATTGATGGAATGAGTGTCTGATCAAACTATGTGATCAAATTGATGGAATGAGTGTCTGATCAAACTATGTGATCAAATTGATGGAATGAGTGTCTGATCAAACTATGTGATCAAATTGATGGAATGAGTGTCTGATGTGATCAAATTGATGGAATAGTGTCTGATCAAAATGTGATCAAATTGATGGAGTGTCTGATCAAACTATGTGATCAAATTGATGGAATGAGTGTCTGATCAAAACTATGTGATGAGTGTCTGATCAAATTGATGGAATGAGTGTCTGATCAAACTATGTGATCAAATTGATGGAATGAGTGTCTGATCAAACTATGTGATCAAATTGATGGAATGAGTGTCTGATCAAACTATGTGATCAAATTGATGGAATGAGTGTCTGATCAAACTATGTGATCAAATTGATGGAATGAGTGTCTGATCAAACTATGTGATCAAATTGATGGAATGAGTGTCTGATCAAACTATGTGATCAAATTGATGGAATGAGTGTCTGATCAAACTATGTGATCAAATTGATGGAATGAGTGTCTGATCAAACTATGTGATCAAATTGATGGAATGAGTGTCTGATCAAACTATGTGATCAAATTGATGGAATGAGTGTCTGATCAAACTATGTGATGATGGAATGAGTGTCTGATCAAACTATGTGAATGAGTGTCTGATCAAACTATGTGATGAAATTGATGGAATGAGTGTCTGATCAAACTATGTGATGAAATTGATGGAATGAGTGTCTGATCAAACTATGTGATCAAATTGATGATCAAATTGATGGAAGTGTCTGATCAAACTATGTGATCAAATTGATGGAATGAGTGTCTGATCAAACTATGTGATCAAATTGATGGAATGAGTGTCTGATCAAACTATGTGATCAAATTGATGGAATGAGTGTCTGATCAAACTATGTGATCAAATTGATGGAATGAGTGTCTGATCAAACTATGTGATCAAATTGATGGAATGAGTGTCTGATCAAACTATGTGATCAAATTGATGGAATGAGTGTCTCTGATCAAACTATGTGATCAAATTGATGGAATGAGTGTCTGATCAAACTATGTGATCAAATTGATGGAATGAGTGTCTGATCAAACTATGTGATCAAATTGATGGAATGAGTGTCTGATCAAACTATGTGATGAAATTGATGGAATGAGTGTCTGATCAAACTATGTGATGAAATTGATGGAATGAGTGTCTGATCAAACTATGTGATGAAATTGATGGAATGAGTGTCTGATCAAACTATGTGATCAAATTGATGGAATGAGTGTCTGATCAAACTATGTGATCAAATTGATGGAATGAGTGTCTGATCAAACTATGTGATCAAATTGATGGAATGAGTGTCTGATCAAACTATGTGATCAAATTGATGGAATGAGTGTCTGATCAAACTATGTGATCAAATTGATGGAATGAGTGTCTGATCAAACTATGTGATCAAATTGATGGAATGAGTGTCTGATCAAACTATGTGATCAAATTGATGGAATGAGTGTCTGATCAAACTATGTGATCAAATTGATGGAATGAGTGTCTGATCAAACTATGTGATCAAATTGATGGAATGAGTGTCTGATCAAACTATGTGATCAAATTGATGGAATGAGTGTCTGATCAAACTATGTGATCAAATTGATGGAATGAGTGTCTGATCAAACTATGTGATGAAATTGATGGAATGAGTGTCTGATCAAACTATGTGATGAAATTGATGGAATGAGTGTCTGATCAAACTATGTGATCAAATTGATGGAATGAGTGTCTGATCAAACTATGTGATCAAATTGATGGAATGAGTGTCTGATCAAACTATGTGATCAAATTGATGGAATGAGTGTCTGATCAAACTATGTGATCAAATTGATGGAATGAGTGTCTGATCAAACTATGTGATCAAATTGATGGAATGAGTGTCTGATCAAACTATATGATCAAATGATGGAATTGATGGAATGAGTGTCTGATCAAACTATGTGATCAAATTGATGGAATCAAAGTGTCTGATCAAACTATGTGATCAAATTGATGGAAGTGTCTGATCAAACTATGTGATCAAATTGATGGAATGAGTGTCTGATCAAACTATGTGATCAAATTGATGGAATGAGTGTCTGATCAAACTATGTGATCAAATTGATGGAATGAGTGTCTGTCAAACTATGTGATCAAATGAGTGTGTGATCAAAATTGATGGAATGATGGAATGTGTCTGATCAAACTATGTGATCAAATTGATGGAATGAGTGTCTGATCAAACTATGTGATCAAATTGATGGAATGAGTGTCTGATCAAACTATGTGATCAAATTGATGGAATGAGTGTCTGATCAAACTATGTGATCAAATTGATGGAATGAGTGTCTGATCAAACTATGTGATGAAATTGATGGAATGAGTGTCTGATCAAACTATGTGATGAAATTGATGGAATGAGTGTCTGATCAAACTATGTGATGAAATTGATGGAATGAGTGTCTGATCAAACTATGTGATCAAATTGATGGAATGAGTGTCTGATCAAACTATGTGATCAAATTGATGGAATGAAGTGTCTGATCAAACTATGTGATCAAATTGATGGAATGAGTGTCTGATCAAACTATGTGATCAAATTGATGGAATGAGTGTCTGATCAAACTATGTGATCAAATTGATGGAATGAGTGTCTGATCAAACTATGTGATCAAATTGATGGAATGAGTGTCTGATCAAACTATGTGATGAAATTGATGGAATGAGTGTCTGATCAAACTATGTGATCAAATTGATGGAATGAGTGTCTGATCAAACTATGTGATCAAATTGATGGAATGAGTGTCTGATCAAACTATGTGATCAAATTGATGGAATGAGTGTCTGATCAAACTATGTGATCAAATTGATGGAATGAGTGTCTGATCAAACTATGTGATCAAATTGATGGAATGAGTGTCTGATCAAACTATGTGATCAAATTGATGGAATGAGTGTCTGATCAAACTATGTGATCAAATTGATGGAATGAGTGTCTGATCAAACTAATTGATGGAATGAGTGTCTGATCAAACTATGTGATCAAATTGATGGAATGAGTGTCTGATCAAACTATGTGATCAAATTGATGGAATGAGTGTCTGATCAAACTATGTGATCAAATTGATGGAATGAGTGTCTGATCAAACTATGTGATCAAATTGATGGAATGAGTGTCTGATCAAACTATGTGATCAAATTGATGGAATGAGTGTCTGATCAAACTATGTGATCAAATTGATGGAATGAGTGTCTGATCAAACTATGTGAAATTGATGGAATGAGTGTCTGATCAAACTATGTGATCAAATTGATGGAATGAGTGTCTGATCAAACTATGTGATCAAATTGATGGAATGAGTGTCTGATCAAACTATGTGATCAAATTGATGGAATGAGTGTCTGATCAAACTATGTGATCAAATTGATGGAATGAGTGTCTGATCAAACTATGTGATCAAATTGATGGAATGAGTGTCTGATCAAACTATGTGATCAAATTGATGGAATGAGTGTCTGATCAAACTATGTGATGAAATTGATGGAATGAGTGTCTGATCAAACTATGTGATCAAATTGATGGAATGAGTGTCTGATCAAACTATGTGATGAAATTGATGGAATGAGTGTCTGATCAAACTATGTGATGATGGAATTGATGGAATGATGGAATGAGTGTCTGATCAAACTATGTGATCAAATTGATGGAATGAGTGTCTGATCAAACTATGTGATGAAATTGATGGAATGAGTGTCTGATCAAACTATGTGATCAAATTGATGGAATGAGTGTCTGATCAAACTATGTGATCAAATTGATGGAATGAGTGTCTGATCAAACTATGTGATCAAATTGATGGAATGAGTGTCTGATCAAACTATGTGATCAAATTGATGGAATGAGTGTCTGATCAAACTATGTGATCAAATTGATGGAATGAGTGTCTGATCAAACTATGTGATCAAATTGATGGAATGAGTGTCTGATCAAACTATGTGATCAAATTGATGGAATGAGTGTCTGATCAAACTATGTGATCAAATTGATGGAATGAGTGTCTGATCAAACTATGTGATCAAATTGATGGAATGAGTGTCTGATCAAACTATGTGATCAAATTGATGGAATGAGTGTCTGATCAAACTATGTGATCAAATTGATGGAATGAGTGTCTGATCAAACTATGTGATCAAATTGATGGAATGAGTGTCTGATCAAACTATGTGATCAAATTGATGGAATGAGTGTCTGATCAAACTATGTGATCAAATTGATGGAATGAGTGTCTGATCAAACTATGTGATCAAATTGATGGAATGAGTGTCTGATCAAACTATGTGATCAAATTGATGGAATGAGTGTCTGATCAAACTATGTGATCAAATTGATGGAATGAGTGTCTGATCAAACTATGTGATCAAATTGATGGAATGAGTGTCTGATCAAACTATGTGATGAAATTGATGGAATGAGTGTCTGATCAAACTATGTGATGAAATTGATGGAATGAGTGTCTGATCAAACTATGTGATCAAATTGATGGAATGAGTGTCTGATCAAACTATGTGATCAAATTGATGGAATGTGTGTCTGATCAAACTATGTGATCAAATTGATGGAATGAGTGTCTGATCAAACTATGTGATCAAATTGATGGAATGAGTGTCTGATCAAACTATGTGATCAAATTGATGGAAATTGATGGAATGAGTGTCTGATCAAACTATGTGATCAAATTGATGGAATGAGTGTCTGATCAAACTATGTGATCAAATTGATGGAATGAGTGTCTGATCAAACTATGTGATCAAATTGATGGAATGAGTGTCTGATCAAACTATGTGATCAAATTGATGGAATGAGTGTCTGATCAAACTATGTGATCAAATTGAAATTGATGGAATGAGTGTCTGATCAAACTATGTGATCAAATTGATGGAATGAGTGTCTGATCAAACTATGTGATCAAATTGATGGAATGAGTGTCTGATCAAACTATGTGATGAAATTGATGGAATGATGGTGTCTGATCAAACTATGTGATCAAATTGATGGAATGAGTGTCTGATCAAACTATGTGATCAAATTGATGGAATGAGTGTCTGATCAAACTATGTGATCAAATTGATGGAATGAGTGTCTGATCAAACTATGTGATCAAATTGATGGAATGAGTGTCTGATCAAACTATGTGATCAAAAATTGATGGAATGAGTGTCTGATCAAACTATGTGATGAAATTGATGGAATGAGTGTCTGATCAAACTATGTGATCAAATTGATGGAATGAGTGTCTGATCAAACTATGTGATCAAATTGATGGAATGAGTGTCTGATCAAACTATGTGATCAAATTGATGGAATGAGTGTCTGATCAAACTATGTGATCAAATTGATGGAATGAGTGTCTGATCAAACTATGTGATCAAATTGATGGAATGAGTGTCTGATCAAACTATGTGATCAAATTGATGGAATGAGTGTCTGATCAAACTATGTGATCAAATTGATGGAATGAGTGTCTGATCAAACTATGTGATCAAATTGATGGAATGAGTGTCTGATCAAACTATGTGATCAAATTGATGGAATGAGTGTCTGATCAAACTATGTGATCAAATTGATGGAATGAGTGTCTGATCAAACTATGTGATCAAATTGATGGAATGAGTGTCTGATCAAACTATGTGATCAAATTGATGGAAATGTCTGATCAAACTATGTGTCTGATCAAACTATGTGATGAAATTGATGGAATGAGTGTCTGATCAAACTATGTGATCAAATTGATGGAATGAGTGTCTGATCAAATTATGTGATGAAATGATCAAATGAATGAGTGTCTGATCAAACTATGTGATCAAATTGATGGAATGAGTGTGTCTGATCAAACTATGTGATGAAATTGATGGAATGAGTGTCTGATCAAACTATGTGATGAAATTGATGGAATGAGTGTCTGATCAAACTATGTGATCAAATTGATGGAATGAGTGTCTGATCAAACTATGTGATCAAATTGATGGAATGAGTGTCTGATCAAACTATGTGATCAAATTGATGGAATGAGTGTCTGATCAAACTATGTGATCAAATTGATGGAATGAGTGTCTGATCAAACTATGTGATCAAATTGATGGAATGAGTGTCTGATCAAACTATGTGATCAAATTGATGGAATGAGTGTCTGATCAAACTATGTGATGAAATTGATGGAATGAGTGTCTGATCAAACTATGTGATGGAAAATTGATGGAATGAGTGTCTGATCAAACTATGTGATCAAATTGATGGAATGAGTGTCTGATCAAACTATGTGATCAAATTGATGGAATGAGTGTCTGATCAAACTATGATGAATGAGTGTCTGATCTATGTGATCGTATTGATGGAATGAGTGTCTGATCAAACTATGTGATCAAATTGATGAATGAGTGTCTGATCAAACTATGAAATGATGGAATGAGTGTCTGATCAAACTATGTGATCAAATTGATGGAATGAGTGTCTGATCAAACTATGTGATCAAATTGATGGAATGAGTGTCTGATCAAACTATGTGATCAAATTGATGGAATGAGTGTCTGTGTCTGATCAAACTATGTGATCAAATTGATGGAATGAGTGTCTGATCAAACTATGTGATCAAATTGATGGAATGAGTGTCTGATCAAACTATGTGATCAAATTGATGGAATGAGTGTCTGATCAAACTATGTGATCAAATTGAAATTGATGGAATGATGTGTCTGATCAAACTATGTGATCAAATTGATGGAATGAGTGTCTGATCAAACTATGTGATCAAATTGATGGAATGAGTGTCTGATCAAACTATGTGATCAAATTGATGGAATGAGTGTCTGATCAAACTATGTGATCAAATTGATGGAATGAGTGTCTGATCAAACTATGTGATCAAATTGATGGAATGAGTGTCTGATCAAACTATGTGATCAAATTGATGGAATGAGTGTCTGATCAAACTATGTGATGAAATTGATGGAATGAGTGTCTGATCAAACTATGTGATGAAATTGATGGAATGAGTGTCTGATCAAACTATGTGATCAAATTGATGGAATGAGTGTCTGATCAAACTATGTGATCAAATTGATGGAATGAGTGTCTGATCAAACTATGTGATCAAATTGATGGAATGAGTGTCTGATCAAACTATGTGATGAAATTGATGGAATGAGTGTCTGATCAAACTATGTGATCAAATTGATGGAATGAGTGTCTGATCAAACTATGTGATCAAATTGATGGAATGAGTGTCTGATCAAACTATGTGATCAAATTGATGGAATGTGTGTCTGATCAAATTATGTGATCAAAATGATGATGGAATGAGTGTCTGATCAAACTATGTGATCAAATTGATGGAATGAGTGTCTGATCAAACTATGTGATCAAATTGATGGAATGAGTGTCTGATCAAACTATGTGATCAAATTGATGGAATGAGTGTCTGATCAAACTATGTGATCAAATTGATGGAATGAGTGTCTGATCAAACTATGTGATCAAATTGATGGAATGAGTGTGTCTGATCAAACTATGTGATCAAATTGATGGAATGAGTGTCTGATCAAACTATGTGATCAAATTGATGGAATGAGTGTCTGATCAAACTATGTGATCAAATTGATGGAATGAGTGTCTGATCAAACTATGTGATCAAATTGATGTGTCTGATCAAAATGTGATGGAATGAGTGTCTGATCAAACTATGTGATCAAATTGATGGAATGAGTGTCTGATCAAACTATGTGATGAAATTGATGGAATGAGTGTCTGATCAAACTATGTGATCAAATTGATGGAATGAGTGTCTGATCAAACTATGTGATCAAATTGATGGAATGAGTGTCTGATCAAACTATGTGATCAAATTGATGGAATGAGTGTCTGATCAAACTATGTGATCAAATTGATGGAATGAGTGTCTGATCAAACTATGTGATGAAATTGATGGAATGAGTGTCTGATCAAACTATGTGATCAAATTGATGGAATGAGTGTCTGATCAAACTATGTGATCAAATTGATGGAATGAGTGTCTGATCAAACTATGTGATCAAATTGATGGAATGAGTGTCTGATCAAACTATGTGATCAAATTGATGGAATGAGTGTCTGATCAAACTATGTGATCAAATTGATGGAATGAGTGTCTGATCAAACTATGTGATCAAATTGATGGAATGAGTGTCTGATCAAACTATGTGATCAAATTGATGGAATGAGTGTCTGATCAAACTATGTGATCAAATTGATGGAATGAGTGTCTGATCAAACTATGTGATCAAATTGATGGAATGAGTGTCTGATCAAACTATGTGATCAAATTGATGGAATGAGTGTCTGATCAAACTATGTGATCAAATTGATGGAATGAGTGTCTGATCAAACTATGTGATCAAATTGATGGAATGAGTGTCTGATCAAACTATGTGATCAAATTGATGGAATGAGTGTCTGATCAAACTATGTGATCAAATTGATGGAATGAGTGTCTGATCAAACTATGTGATCAAATTGATGGAATGAGTGTCTGATCAAACTATGTGATCAAATTGATGGAATGAGTGTCTGATCAAACTATGTGATCAAATTGATGGAATGAGTGTCTGATCAAATTGATGTGATCAAATTGATGGAATGAGTGTCTGATCAAACTATGTGATCAAATTGATGGAATGAGTGTCTGATCAAACTATGTGATGAAATTGATGGAATGAGTGTCTGATCAAACTATGTGATCAAATTGATGGAATGAGTGTCTGATCAAACTATGTGATCAAATTGATGGAATGAGTGTCTGATCAAACTATGTGATCAAATTGATGGAATGAGTGTCTGATCAAACTATGTGATCAAATTGATGGAATGAGTGTCTGATCAAACTATGTGATCAAATTGATGGAATGAGTGTCTGATCAAACTATGTGATCAAATTGATGGAATGAGTGTCTGATCAAACTATGTGATCAAATTGATGGAATGAGTGTGTCTATGATCAAATTGATGGAATGTGATCAAATTGATGGAATGAATGTGTCTGATCAAACTATGTGATGAAATTGATGGAATGAGTGTCTGATCAAACTATGTGATGAAATTGATGGAATGAGTGTCTGATCAAACTATGATCAAATTGATGGAATTGATGGAATGAGTGTCTGATCAAATTATGGATGAGTGTCTGATCAAATCAAATTGATGGAATGAGTGTCTGATCAAACTATGTGATCAAATTGATGGAATGAGTGTCTGATCAAACTATGTGATCAAATTGAT
This sequence comes from Tachypleus tridentatus, assembly GCF_004210375.1. Lineage (NCBI taxonomy): Eukaryota > Metazoa > Arthropoda > Merostomata > Xiphosura > Limulidae > Tachypleus > Tachypleus tridentatus. Next base: position 5,528,575 of record NW_027467782.1, on the reverse strand, counting down.
GGAATGAGTGTCTGATCAAACTATGTGATCAAATTGATGGAATGAGTGTCTGATCAAACTATGTGATCAAATTGATGGAATGAGTGTCTGATCAAACTATGTGATCAAATTGATGGAATGAGTGTCTGATCAAACTATGTGATCAAATTGATGGAATGAGTGTCTGATCAAACTATGTGATGAAATTGATGGAATGAGTGTCTGATCAAACTATGTGATGAAATTGATGGAATGAGTGTCTGATCAAACTATGTGATGAAATTGATGGAATGAGTGTCTGATCAAACTATGTGATCAAATTGATGGAATGAGTGTCTGATCAAACTATGTGATCAAATTGATGGAATGAGTGTCTGATCAAACTATGTGATCAAATTGATGGAATGTGTGTCTGATCAAACTATGTGATCAAAATTGATGGAATGAGTGTCTGATCAAACTATGTGATCAAATTGATGGAATGAGTGTCTGATCAAACTATGTGATCAAATTGATGGAATGAGTGTCTGATCAAACTATGTGATCAAATTGATGGAATGAGTGTCTGATCAAACTATGTGATCAAATTGATGGAATGAGTGTCTGATCAAACTATGTGATCAAATTGATCAAATGTCTGATGATCAAATTGATGGAATGAGTGTCTGATCAAACTATGTGATCAAATTGATGGAATGAGTGTCTGATCAAACTATGTGATCAAATTGATGGAATGAGTGTCTGATCAAACTATGTGATCAAATTGATGGAATGAGTGTCTGATCAAACTATGTGATCAAATTGATGGAATGAGTGTCTGATCAAACTATGTGATCAAATTGATGGAATGAGTGTCTGATCAAACTATGTGATCAAATTGATGGAATGAGTGTCTGATCAAACTATGTGATCAAATTGATGGAATGAGTGTCTGATCAAACTATGTGATCAAATTGATGGAATGAGTGTCTGATCAAACTATGTGATCAAATTGATGGAATGAGTGTCTGATCAAACTATGTGATCAAATTGATGGAATGAGTGTCTGATCAAACTATGTGATCAAATTGATGGAATGAGTGTCTGATCAAACTATGTGATCAAATTGATGGAATGAGTGTCTGATCAAACTATGTGATCAAATTGATGGAATGAGTGTCTGATCAAACTATGTGATCAAATTGATGGAATGAGTGTCTGATCAAACTATGTGATCAAATTGATGGAATGAGTGTCTGATCAAACTATGTGATCAAATTGATGGAATGAGTGTCTGATCAAACTATGTGATCAAATTGATGGAATGAGTGTCTGATCAAACTATGTGATGAAATTGATGGAATGAGTGTCTGATCAAACTATGTGATGAAATTGATGGAATGAGTGTCTGATCAAACTATGTGATCAAATTGATGGAATGAGTGTCTGATCAAACTATGTGATGATCAATTGATGGAATGAAGTGTCTGATCAAACTATGTGATCAAATTGATGGAATGAGTGTCTGATCAAACTATGTGATCAAATTGATGGAATGAGTGTCTGATCAAACTATGTGATCAAATTGATGGAATGAGTGTCTGATCAAACTATGTGATCAAATTGATGGAATGAGTGTCTGATCAAACTATGTGATCAAATTGATGGAATGAGTGTCTGATCAAACTATGTGATCAAATTGATGGAATGAGTGTCTGATCAAACTATGTGATCAAATTGATGGAATGAGTGTCTGATCAAACTATGTGATCAAATTGATGGAATGAGTGTCTGATCAAACTATGTGATGAAATTGATGGAATGAGTGTCTGATCAAACTATGTGATCAAATTGATGGAATGAGTGTCTGATCAAACTATGTGATCAAATTGATGGAATGAGTGTCTGATCAAACTATGTGATCAAATTGATGGAATGAGTGTCTGATCAAACTATGTGATCAAATTGATGGAATGAGTGTCTGATCAAACTATGTGATCAAATTGATGGAATGAGTGTCTGATCAAACTATGTGATCAAATTGATGGAATGAGTGTCTGATCAAACTATGTGATCAAATTGATGGAATGAGTGTCTGATCAAACTATGTGATCAAATTGATGGAATGAGTGTCTGATCAAACTATGTGATCAAATTGATGGAATGAGTGTCTGATCAAACTATGTGATCAAATTGATGGATATGTGATCAAATTGATGGAATGAGTGTCTGATCAAACTATGTGATCAAATTGATGGAATGAGTGTCTGATCAAACTATGTGATCAAATTGATGGAATGAGTGTCTGATCAAACTATGTGATCAAATTGATGGAATGAGTGTCTGATCAAACTATGTGATCAAATTGATGGAATGAGTGTCTGATCAAACTATGTGATCAAATTGATGGAATGAGTGTCTGATCAAACTATGTGATCAAATTGATGGAATGAGTGTCTGATCAAACTATGTGATCAAATTGATGGAATGAATGTGTCTGATCAAACTATGTGATCAAATTGATGGAATGAGTGTCTGATCAAACTATGTGATCAAATTGATGGAATGAGTGTCTGATCAAACTATGTGATCAAATTGATGGAATGAGTGTCTGATCAAACTATGTGATCAAATTGATGGAATGAGTGTCTGATCAAACTATGTGATCAAATTGATGGAATGAGTGTCTGATCAAACTATGTGATCAAATTGATGGAATGAGTGTCTGATCAAACTATGTGATCAAATTGATGGAATGAGTGTCTGATCAAACTATGTGATCAAATTGATGGAATGAGTGTCTGATCAAACTATGTGATCAAATTGATGGAATGAGTGTCTGATCAAACTATGTGATCAAATTGATGGAATGAGTGTCTGATCAAACTATGTGATGAAATTGATGGAATGAGTGTCTGATCAAACTATGTGATGAAATTGATGGAATGAGTGTCTGATCAAACTATGTGATCAAATTGATGGAATGAGTGTCTGATCAAACTATGTGATCAAATTGATGGAATGAGTGTCTGATCAAACTATGTGATCAAATTGATGGAATGAGTGTCTGATCAAACTATGTGATCAAATTGATGGAATGAGTGTCTGATCAAACTATGTGATCAAATTGATGGAATGAGTGTCTGATCAAACTATGTGATCAAATTGATGGAGTGTCTGATCAAATATGTGTGTCTGATCAAACTATGTGATCAAATTGATGGAATGAGTGTCTGATCAAACTATGTGATCAAAAATTGATGGAATGAGTGTCTGATCAAACTATGTGATCAAATTGATGGAATGAGTGTCTGATCAAACTATGTGATCAAATTGATGGAATGAGTGTCTGATCAAACTATGTGATCAAATTGATGGAATGAGTGTCTGATCAAACTATGTGATCAAATTGATGGAATGAGTGTCTGATCAAACTATGTGATCAAATTGATGGAATGAGTGTCTGATCAAACTATGTGATCAAATTGATGGAATGAGTGTCTGATCAAACTATGTGATCAAATTGATGGAATGAGTGTCTGATCAAACTATGTGATCAAATTGATGGAATGAGTGTCTGATCAAACTATGTGATCAAATTGATGGAATGAGTGTCTGATCAAACTATGTGATGAAATTGATGGAATGAGTGTCTGATCAAACTATGTGATGAAATTGATGGAATGAGTGTCTGATCAAACTATGTGATCAAATTGATGGAATGAGTGTCTGATCAAACTATGTGATCAAATTGATGGAATGAGTGTCTGATCAAACTATGTGATCAAATTGATGGAATGAGTGTCTGATCAAACTATGTGATCAAATTGATGGAATGAGTGTCTGATCAAACTATGTGATGGAAAATTGATGGAATGAGTGTCTGATCAAACTATGTGATCAAATTGATGGAATGAGTGTCTGATCAAACTATGTGATCAAATTGATGGAAATGATCAAACTATGTGAAATTGATGGAATGTGTCTGATCAAACTATGTGATCAAATTGATGGAATGAGTGTCTGATCAAACTATGTGATCAAATTGATGGAATGAGTGTCTGATCAAACTATGTGATCAAATTGATGGAATGAGTGTCTGATCAAACTATGTGATCAAATTGATGGAATGAGTGTCTGATCAAACTATGTGATCAAATTGATGGAATGAGTGTCTGATCAAACTATGTGATCAAATTGATGGAATGAGTGTCTGATCAAACTATGTGATCAAATTGATGGAATGAGTGTCTGATCAAACTATGTGATCAAATTGATGGAATGAGTGTCTGATCAAACTATGTGATCAAATTGATGGAATGAGTGTCTGATCAAACTATGTGATCAAATTGATGGAATGAGTGTCTGATCAAACTATGTGATGAAATTGATGGATCAAATGTGTGATCAAACTATGTGATCAAATTGATGGAATGAATGTGTCTGATCAAACTATGTGATCAAATTGATGGAATGAGTGTCTGATCAAACTATGTGATCAAATTGATGGAATGAGTGTCTGATCAAACTATGTGATCAAATTGATGGAATGAGTGTCTGATCAAACTATGTGATCAAATTGATGGAATGAGTGTCTGATCAAACTATGTGATCAAATTGATGGAATGAGTGTCTGATCAAACTATGTGATCAAATTGATGGAATGAGTGTCTGATCAAACTATGTGATCAAATTGATGGAATGAGTGTCTGATCAAACTATGTGATGAAATTGATGGAATGAGTGTCTGATCAAACTATGTGATCAAATTGATGGAATGAGTGTCTGATCAAACTATGTGATCAAATTGATGGAATGAGTGTCTGATCAAACTATGTGAATTGATGGAATTGATCAAATGGAATGGAAGGAGTGTCTGATCAAACTATGTGATCAAATTGATGGAATGAGTGTCTGATCAAACTATGTGATCAAATTGATGGAATGAGTGTCTGATCAAACTATGTGATCAAATTGATGGAATGAGTGTCTGATCAAACTATGTGATCAAATTGATGGAATGAGTGTCTGATCAAACTATGTGATCAAATTGATGGAATGAGTGTCTGATCAAACTATGTGATCAAATTGATGGAATGAGTGTCTGATCAAACTATGTGATGAAATTGATGGAATGAGTGTCTGATCAAACTATGTGATCAAATTGATGGAATGAGTGTCTGATCAAACTATGTGATCAAATTGATGGAATGAGTGTCTGATCAAACTATGTGATCAAATTGATGGAATGAGTGTCTGATCAAACTATGTGATCAAATTGAATGGAATGAGTGTCTGATCAAACTATGTGATCAAATTGATGGAATGAGTGTCTGATCAAACTATGTGATCAAATTGATGGAATGAGTGTCTGATCAAACTATGTGATCAAATTGATGGAATGAGTGTCTGATCAAACTATGTGATCAAATTGATGGAATGAGTGTCTGATCAAACTATGTGATCAAATTGATGGAATGAGTGTCTGATCAAACTATGTGATCAAATTGATGGAATGAGTGTCTGATCAAACTATGTGATCAAATTGATGGAATGAGTGTCTGATCAAACTATGTGATCAAATTGATGGAATGAGTGTCTGATCAAACTATGTGATCAAATTGATGGAATGAGTGTCTGATCAAACTATGTGATCAAATTGATGGAATGAGTGTCTGATCAAACTATGTGATCAAATTGATGGAATGAGTGTCTGATCAAACTATGTGATCAAATTGATGGAATGAGTGTCTGATCAAACTATGTGATCAAATTGATGGAATGAGTGTCTGATCAAACTATGTGATCAAATTGATGGAATGAGTGTCTGATCAAACTATGTGATCAAATTGATGGAAATTGATGAAAATGGAAAGTGTCTGATCAAACTATGTGATGAAATTGATGGAATGAGTGTCTGATCAAACTATGTGATCAAATTGATGGAATGAGTGTCTGATCAAACTATGTGATCAAATTGATGGAATGAGTGTCTGATCAAACTATGTGATCAAATTGATGGAATGAGTGTCTGATCAAACTATGTGATCAAATTGATGGAATGAGTGTCTGATCAAACTATGTGATCAAATTGATGGAATGAGTGTCTGATCAAACTATGTGATCAAATTGATGGAATTGATGGAATGAATGAGTGTCTGATCAAACTATGTGATCAAATTGATGGAATGAGTGTCTGATCAAACTATGTGATCAAATTGATGGAATGAGTGTCTGATCAAACTATGTGATGAAATTGATGGAATGAGTGTCTGATCAAACTATGTGATGAAATTGATGGAATGAGTGTCTGATCAAACTATGTGATCAAATTGATGGAATGAGTGTCTGATCAAACTATGTGATCAAATTGATGGAATGAGTGTCTGATCAAACTATGTGATCAAATTGATGGAAAATTGATGGAATGAAGTGTCTGATCAAACTATGTGATCAAATTGATGGAATCTGATGTGTCTGATCAAACTATGTGATCAAATTGATGGAATGAGTGTCTGATCAAACTATGTGATCAAAAATTGATGGAATGAGTGTCTGATCAAACTATGTGATCAAATTGATGGAATGAGTGTCTGATCAAACTATGTGATCAAATTGATGGAATGAGTGTCTGATCAAACTATGTGATCAAATTGATGGAATGAGTGTCTGATCAAACTATGTGATCAAATTGATGGAATGAGTGTCTGATCAAACTATGTGATCAAATTGATGGAATGAGTGTCTGATCAAACTATGTGATCAAATTGATGGAATGAGTGTCTGATCAAACTATGTGATCAAATTGATGGAATGAGTGTCTGATCAAACTATGTGATCAAATTGATGGAATGAATGTCTGATCAAACTATGTGATGAAATTGATGGAATGAGTGTCTGATCAAACTATGTGATCAAATTGATGGAATGAGTGTCTGATCAAACTATGTGATCAAATTGATGGAATGAGTGTCTGATCAAACTATGTGATCAAATTGATGGAATGAGTGTCTGATCAAACTATGTGATCAAATTGATGGAATGAGTGTCTGATCAAACTATGTGATCAAATTGATGGAATGAGTGTCTGATCAAACTATGTGATCAAATTGATGGAATGAGTGTCTGATCAAACTATGTGATGAAATTGATGGAATGAGTGTCTGATCAAACTATGTGATCAAATTGATGGAATGTGTGATCAAACTATGTGATCAAATTGATGGTGATCAAATTGATGGAATGAGTGTCTGATCAAACTATGTGATCAAATTGATGGAATGAGTGTCTGATCAAACTATGTGATCAAATTGATGGAATGAGTGTCTGATCAAACTATGTGATCAAATTGATGGAATGAGTGTCTGATCAAACTATGTGATCAAATTGATGGAATGAGTGTCTGATCAAACTATGTGATCAAATTGATGGAATGAGTGTCTGATCAAACTATGTGATCAAATTGATGGAATGAGTGTCTGATCAAACTATGTGATCAAATTGATGGAATGAGTGTCTGATCAAACTATGTGATCAAATTGATGGAATGAGTGTCTGATCAAACTATGTGATCAAATTGATGGAATGAGTGTCTGATCAAACTATGTGATCAAATTGATGGAATGAGTGTCTGATCAAACTATGTGATCAAATTGATGGAATGAGTGTCTGATCAAACTATGTGATCAAATTGATGGAATGAGTGTCTGATCAAACTATGTGATCAAATTGATGGAATGAGTGTCTGATCAAACTATGTGATCAAATTGATGGAATGAGTGTCTGATCAAATATGATCAAATTGAATGAATGTGTCTGATCAAACTATGTGATCAAATTGATGGAATGAGTGTCTGATCAAACTATGTGATCAAATTGATGGAATGAGTGTCTGATCAAACTATGTGATCAAATTGATGGAATGAGTGTCTGATCAAACTATGTGATCAAATTGATGGAATGAGTGTCTGATCAAACTATGTGATCAAATTGATGGAATGAGTGTCTGATCAAACTATGTGATCAAATTGATGGAATGAGTGTCTGATCAAACTATGTGATCAAATTGATGGAATGAGTGTCTGATCAAACTATGTGATCAAATTGATGGAATGAGTGTCTGATCAAACTATGTGATCAAATTGATGGAATGAGTGTCTGATCAAACTATGTGATCAAATTGATGGAATGAGTGTCTGATCAAACTATGTGATCAAATTGATGGAATGAGTGTCTGATCAAACTATGTGATGGAAATTGATGGAATGAGTGTCTGATCAAACTATGTGATCAAATTGATGGAATGAGTGTCTGATCAAACTATGTGATCAAATTGATGGAATGAGTGTCTGATCAAACTATGTGATCAAATTGATGGAATGAGTGTCTGATCAAACTATGTGATCAAATTGATGGAATGAGTGTCTGATCAAACTATGTGATCAAATTGATGGAATCAAATTGATGGAGTGTGTGATCAAATTGATATGTCTGATGAAATTGATGGAATGAGTGTCTGATCAAACTATGTGATGAAATTGATGGAATGAGTGTCTGATCAAACTATGTGATGAAATTGATGGAATGAGTGTCTGATCAAACTATGTGATCAAATTGATGGAATGAGTGTCTGATCAAACTATGTGATCAAATTGATGGAATGAGTGTCTGATCAAACTATGTGATCAAATTGATGGAATGAGTGTCTGATCAAACTATGTGATCAAATTGATGGAAATTGATGGAATGAAGTGTCTGATCAAACTATGTGATGAAATTGATGGAATGAGTGTCTGATCAAACTATGTGATGAAATTGATGGAATGAGTGTCTGATCAAACTATGTGATCAAATTGATGGAATGAGTGTCTGATCAAACTATGTGATCAAATTGATGGAATGAGTGTCTGATCAAACTATGTGATCAAATTGATGGAATGAGTGTCTGATCAAACTATGTGATCAAATTGATGGAATGATCAAATTGTGTCTGATCAAACTATGTGATCAAATTGATGGAATGAGTGTCTGATCAAACTATGTGATCAAATTGATGGAATGAGTGTCTGATCAAACTATGTGATCAAATTGATGGAATGAGTGTCTGATCAAACTATGTGATCAAATTGATGGAATGAGTGTCTGATCAAACTATGTGATCAAATTGATGGAATGAGTGTCTGATCAAACTATGTGATCAAATTGATGGAATGAGTGTCTGATCAAACTATGTGATCAAATTGATGGAATGAGTGTCTGATCAAACTATGTGATCAAATTGATGGAATGAGTGTCTGATCAAACTATGTGATCAAATTGATGGAATGAGTGTCTGATCAAACTATGTGATCAAATTGATGGAATGAGTGTCTGATCAAACTATGTGATCAAATTGATGGAATGAGTGTCTGATCAAACTATGTGATGAATTGATTGATGGAATGAGTGTCTGATCAAACTATGTGATCAAATTGATGGAATGAGTGTCTGATCAAACTATGTGATCAAATTGATGGAATGAGTGTCTGATCAAACTATGTGATCAAATTGATGGAATGAGTGTCTGATCAAACTATGTGATCAAATTGATGGAATGAGTGTCTGATCAAACTATGTGATCAAATTGATGGAATGAGTGTCTGATCAAACTATGTGATGAAATTGATGGAATGAGTGTCTGATCAAACTATGTGATCAAATTGATGGAATGAGTGTCTGATCAAACTATGTGATCAAATTGATGGAATGAGTGTCTGATCAAACTATGAATGATCAAATTGATGGAATGAGTGTCTGATCAAACTATGTGATCAAATTGATGGAATGAGTGTCTGATCAAACTATGTGATCAAATTGAAATTGATGGAATGAGTGTCTGATCAAACTATGTGATGAAATTGATGGAATGAGTGTCTGATGATGAAAATGGAATATGTGATCAAAATTGATGGAATGGAATGAGTGTCTGATCAAACTATGTGATCAAATTGATGGAATGAGTGTCTGATCAAACTATGTGATCAAATTGATGGAATGAGTGTCTGATCAAACTATGTGATCAAATTGATGGAATGAGTGTCTGATCAAACTATGTGATCAAATTGATGGAATGAGTGTCTGATCAAACTATGTGATCAAATTGATGGAATGAGTGTCTGATCAAACTATGTGATCAAATTGATGGAATGAGTGTCTGATCAAACTATGTGATCAAATTGATGGAATGAGTGTCTGATCAAACTATGTGATCAAATTGATGGAATGAGTGTCTGATCAAACTATGTGATCAAATTGATGGAATGAGTGTCTGATCAAACTATGTGATCAAATTGATGGAATGAGTGTCTGATCAAACTATGTGATCAAATTGATGGAGTGTCTGATGTGTCTGATCAAACTATGTGATCAAAATTGATGGAATGAGTGTCTGATCAAACTATGTGATCAAATTGATGGAATGAGTGTCTGATCAAACTATGTGATGAAATTGATGGAATGAGTGTCTGATCAAACTATGTGATCAAATTGATGGAATGAGTGTCTGATCAAACTATGTGATCAAATTGATGGAATGAGTGTCTGATCAAACTATGTGATCAAATTGATGGAATGAGTGTCTGATCAAACTATGTGATCAAATTGATGGAATGAGTGTCTGATCAAACTATGTGATCAAATTGATGGAATGAGTGTCTGATCAAACTATGTGATCAAATTGATGGAATGAGTGTCTGATCAAACTTGATGTGATCAAAATTGATGGAATGAGTGTCTGATCAAACTATGTGATCAAATTGATGGAATGAGTGATCAAATTGATGGAATGAGTGTCTGATCAAACTATGTGATCAAATTGATGGAATGAGTGTCTGATCAAACTATGTGATCAAATTGATGGAATGAGTGTCTGATCAAACTATGTGATCAAATTGATGGAATGAGTGTCTGATCAAACTATGTGATCAAATTGATGGAATGAGTGTCTGATCAAACTATGTGATCAAATTGATGGAATGAGTGTCTGATCAAACTATGTGATCAAATTGATGGAATGAGTGTCTGATCAAACTATGTGATGAAATTGATGGAATGAGTGTCTGATCAAACTATGTGATCAAATTGATGGAATGAGTGTCTGATCAAACTATGTGATCAAATTGATGGAATGAGTGTCTGATCAAACTATGTGATCAAATTGATGGAATGAGTGTCTGATCAAACTATGTGATCAAATTGATGGAATGAGTGTCTGATCAAACTATGTGATCAAATTGATGGAATGAGTGTCTGATCAAACTATGTGATCAAATTGATGGAATGAGTGTCTGATCAAACTATGTGATCAAATTGATGGAATGAGTGTCTGATCAAACTATGTGATCAAATTGATGGAATGAGTGTCTGATCAAACTATGTGATCAAATTGATGGAATGAGTGTCTGATCAAACTATGTGATCAAATTGATGGAATGAGTGTCTGATCAAACTATGTGATCAAATTGATGGAATGAGTGTGTCTGATCAAACTATGTGATCAAAATTGATGGAATGGATGTGTCTGATCAAACTATGTGATTGAAATTGATGGAATGAGTGTCTGATCAAACTATGTGATCAAATTGATGGAATGAGTGTCTGATCAAACTATGTGATGAAATTGATGGAATGAGTGTCTGATCAAACTATGTGATCAAATTGATGGAATGAGTGTCTGATCAAACTATGTGATCAAATTGATGGAATGAGTGTCTGATCAAACTATGTGATCAAATTGATGGAATGAGTGTCTGATCAAACTATGTGATCAAATTGATGGAATGAGTGTCTGATCAAACTATGTGATCAAATTGATGGAATGAGTGTCTGATCAAACTATGTGATCAAATTGATGGAATGAGTGTCTGATCAAACTATGTGATCAAATTGATGGAATGAGTGTCTGATCAAACTATGTGATCAAATTGATGGAATGAGTGTCTGATCAAACTATGTGATCAAATTGAAATTGATGGAATGAGTGTCTGATCAAACTATGTGATCAAATTGATGGAATGAGTGTCTGATCAAACTATGTGATCAAATTGATGGAATGAGTGTCTGATCAAACTATGTGATCAAATTGATGGAATGAGTGTGTCTGATCAAACTATGTGATCAAATTGATGGAATGAGTGTCTGATCAAACTATGTGATCAAATTGATGGAATGAGTGTCTGATCAAACTATGTGATCAAATTGATGGAATGAGTGTCTGATCAAACTATGTGATCAAATTGATGGAATGAGTGTCTGATCAAACTATGTGATCAAATTGATGGAATGAGTGTCTGATCAAACTATGTGATCAAATTGATGGAATGAGTGTCTGATCAAACTATGTGATGAAATTGATGGAATGAGTGTCTGATCAAACTATGTGATGATGAAATTGATGGAATGATGGAATGTCTGATCAAACTATGTGATGAAATTGATGGAATGAGTGTCTGATCAAACTATGTGATCAAATTGATGGAATGAGTGTCTGATCAAACTATGTGATCAAATTGATGGAATGAGTGTCTGATCAAACTATGTGATCAAATTGATGGAATGAGTGTCTGATCAAACTATGTGATCAAATTGATGGAATGAGTGTCTGATCAAACTATGTGATCAAATTGATGGAATGAGTGTCTGATCAAACTATGTGATCAAATTGATGGAATGAGTGTCTGATCAAACTATGTGATCAAATTGATGGAATGAGTGTCTGATCAAACTATGTGATCAAATTGATGGAATGAGTGTCTGATCAAACTATGTGATCAAATTGATGGAATGAGTGTCTGATCAAACTATGTGATCAAATTGATGGAATGAGTGTCTGATCAAACTATGTGATCAAATTGATGGAATGAGTGTCTGATCAAACTATGTGATCAAATTGATGGAATGAGTGTCTGATCAAACTATGTGATCAAATTGATGGAATGAGTGTCTGATCAAACTATGTGATGAAATTGATGGAATGAGTGTCTGATCAAACTATGTGATGAAATTGATGGAATGAGTGTCTGATCAAACTATGTGATCAAATTGATGGAATGAGTGTCTGATCAAACTATGTGATCAAATTGATGGAATGAGTGTCTGATCAAACTATGTGATCAAATTGATGGAATGAGTGTCTGATCAAACTATGTGATCAAATTGATGGAATGAGTGTCTGATCAAACTATGTGATCAAATTGATGGAATGAGTGTCTGATCAAACTATGTGATCAAATTGATGGAATGAGTGTCTGATCAAACTATGTGATCAAATTGATGGAATGAGTGTCTGATCAAACTATGTGATCAAATTGATGGAATGAGTGTCTGATCAAACTATGTGATCAAATTGATGGAATGAGTGTCTGATCAAACTATGTGATCAAATTGATGGAATGAGTGTCTGATCAAACTATGTGATCAAATTGATGGAATGAGTGTCTGATCAAACTATGTGATCAAATTGATGGAATGAGTGTCTGATCAAACTATGTGATCAAATTGATGGAATGAGTGTCTGATCAAACTATGTGATCAAATTGATGGAATGAGTGTCTGATCAAACTATGTGATCAAATTGATGGAATGAGTGTCTGATCAAACTATGTGATCAAATTGATGGAATGAGTGTCTGATCAAACTATGTGATCAAATTGATGGAATGAGTGTCTGATCAAACTATGTGATCAAATTGATGGAATGAAGTGTCTGATCAAACTATGTGATCAAATTGATGGAATGAGTGTCTGATCAAACTATGTGATCAAATTGATGGAATGAGTGTCTGATCAAACTATGTGATGAAATTGATGGAATGAGTGTCTGATCAAACTATGTGATGAAATTGATGGAATGAGTGTCTGATCAAACTATGTGATCAAATTGATGGAATGAGTGTCTGATCAAACTATGTGATCAAATTGATGGAATGAGTGTCTGATCAAACTATGTGATCAAATTGATGGAATGAGTGTCTGATCAAACTATGTGATCAAATTGATGGAATGAGTGTCTGATCAAACTATGTGATCAAATTGATGGAATGAGTGTCTGATCAAACTATGTGATCAAATTGATGGAATGAGTGTCTGATCAAACTATGTGATCAAATTGATGGAATGTCTGATCAAACTATGTGATGAAATTGATGGAATGAGTGTCTGATCAAACTATGTGATCAAATTGATGGAATGAGTGTCTGATCAAACTATGTGATCAAATTGATGGAATGAGTGTCTGATCAAACTATGTGATCAAATTGATGGAATGAGTGTCTGATCAAACTATGTGATCAAATTGATGGAATGAGTGTCTGATCAAACTATGTGATGAAATTGATGGAATGAGTGTCTGATCAAACTATGTGATCAAATTGATGGAATGAGTGTCTGATCAAACTATGTGATCAAATTGATGGAATGTGTCTGATCAAACTATGTGATCAAATTGATGGAATGAGTGTCTGATCAAACTATGTGATCAAATTGATGGAATGTGTCTGATCAAACTATGTGATCAAATTGATGGAATGAGTGTCTGATCAAACTATGTGATCAAATTGATGGAATGAGTGTCTGATCAAACTATGTGATCAAATTGATGGAATGAGTGTCTGATCATGTGATCAAATTGAAATATGTGATCAAATTGATCAAATGATGGAATGAGTGTCTGATCAAACTATGTGATCAAATTGATGGAATGAGTGTCTGATCAAACTATGTGATCAAATTGATGGAATGAGTGTCTGATCAAACTATGTGATCAAATTGATGGAATGAGTGTCTGATCAAACTATGTGATCAAAATATGATCAAACTAAATTGATGGAATGAGTGTCTGATCAAACTATGTGATCAAATTGATGGAATGAGTGTCTGATCAAACTATGTGATGAAATTGATGGAATGAGTGTCTGATCAAACTATGTGATGAAATTGATGGAATGAGTGTCTGATCAAACTATGTGATCAAATTGATGGAATGAGTGTCTGATCAAACTATGTGATCAAATTGATGGAATGAGTGTCTGATCAAACTATGTGATCAAATTGATGGAATGAGTGTCTGATCAAACTATGTGATCAAATTGATGGAATGAGTGTCTGATCAAACTATGTGATCAAATTGATGGAATGAGTGTCTGATCAAACTATGTGATCAAATTGATCAAATGAGTGTCTGATCAAACTATGTGATGGAATGATGGAATGAGTGTCTGATCAAAAACAAATTGATATGTGATCAAACTATGTGATCAAATTGATGGAATGAGTGTCTGATCAAACTATGTGATGAAATTGATGGAATGAGTGTCTGATCAAACTATGTGATCAAATTGATGGAATGAGTGTCTGATCAAACTATGTGATCAAATTGATGGAATGTGTGTCTGATCAAACTATGTGATCTATGTGAAATTGATGGAATGAGTGTCTGATCAAACTATGTGATCAAATTGATGGAATGAGTGTCTGATCAAACTATGTGATCAAATTGATGGAATGAGTGTCTGATCAAACTATGTGATGAAATTGATGGAATGAGTGTCTGATCAAACTATGTGATCAAATTGATGGAATGAGTGTCTGATCAAACTATGTGATGAAATTGATGGAATGAGTGTCTGATCAAACTATGTGATCAAATTGATGGAATGAGTGTCTGATCAAACTATGTGATCAAATTGATGGAATGAGTGTCTGATCAAACTATGTGATCAAATTGATGGAATGAGTGTCTGATCAAACTATGTGATCAAATTGATGGAATGAGTGTCTGATCAAACTATGTGATGAAATTGATGGAATGAGTGTCTGATCAAACTATGTGATGAAATTGATGGAATGAGTGTCTGATCAAACTATGTGATCAAATTGATGGAATGAGTGTCTGATCAAACTATGTGATCAAATTGATGGAATGAGTGTCTGATCAAACTATGTGATGAAATTGATGGAATGAGTGTCTGATCAAACTATGTGATGAAATTGATGGAATGAGTGTCTGATCAAACTATGTGATCAAATTGATGGATGAAATTGATGGAATGAGTGTCTGATCAAACTATGTGATCAAATTGATGGAATGAGTGTCTGATCAAACTATGTGATCAAATTGATGGAATGAGTGTCTGATCAAACTATGTGATCAAATTGATGGAATGAGTGTCTGATCAAACTATGTGATCAAATTGATGGAATGAGTGTCTGATCAAACTATGTGATCAAATTGATGGAATGAGTGTCTGATCAAACTATGTGATCAAATTGATGGAATGTGTCTGATCAAACTATGTGATCAAATTGATGGAATGAGTGTCTGATCAAACTATGTGATCAAATTGATGGAATGAGTGTCTGATCAAACTATGTGATGAAATTGATGGAATGAGTGTCTGATCAAACTATGTGATGAAATTGATGGAATGAGTGTCTGATCAAACTATGTGATCAAATTGATGGAATGAGTGTCTGATCAAACTATGTGATCAAATTGATGGAATGAGTGTCTGATCAAACTATGTGATCAAATTGATGGAATGAGTGTCTGATCAAACTATGTGATCAAATTGATGGAATGAGTGTCTGATCAAACTATGTGATCAAATTGATGGAATGAGTGTCTGATCAAACTATGTGATCAAATTGATGGAATGAGTGTCTGATCAAACTATGTGATCAAATTGATGGAATGAGTGTCTGATCAAACTATGTGATCAAATTGATGGAATGAGTGTCTGATCAAACTATGTGATCAAATTGATGGAATGAGTGTCTGATCAAACTATGTGATCAAATTGATGGAATGAGTGTCTGATCAAACTATGTGATCAAATTGATGGAATGAGTGTCTGATCAAACTATGTGATGAAATTGATGGAATGAGTGTCTGATCAAACTATGTGATCAAATTGATGGAATGAGTGTCTGATCAAACTATGTGATCAAATTGATGGAATGAGTGTCTGATCAAACTATGTGATCAAATTGATGGAATGAGTGTCTGATCAAACTATGTGATCAAATTGATGGAATGAGTGTCTGATCAAACTATGTGATCAAATTGATGGAATGAGTGTCTGATCAAATTGATATGTGATCAAATTGATGGAATGATGTGTCTGATCAAACTATGTGATCAAATTGATGGAATGAGTGTCTGATCAAACTATGTGATCAAATTGATGGAATGAGTGTCTGATCAAACTATGTGATCAAATTGATGGAATGAGTGTCTGATCAAACTATGTGATGAAACTATTGATGGAATGAGTGTCTGATCAAACTATGTGATCAAATTGATGGAATGAGTGTCTGATCAAACTATGTGATCAAATTGATGGAAATTGATGGATTGATGAATGTGTCTGATCAAACTATGTGATGATGGAAATTGATGGAATGAGTGTCTGATCAAACTATGTGATCAAATTGATGGAATGAGTGTCTGATCAAACTATGTGATCAAATTGATGGAATGAGTGTCTGATCAAACTATGTGATCAAATTGATGGAATGAGTGTCTGATCAAACTATGTGATCAAATTGATGGAATGAGTGTCTGATCAAACTATGTGATCAAATTGATGGAATGAGTGTCTGATCAAACTATGTGATCAAATTGATGGAATGAGTGTCTGATCAAACTATGTGATCTGATCAAAATTGATGGAATGAAGTGTCTGATCAAACTATGTGATCAAATTGATGGAATGAGTGTCTGATCAAACTATGTGATCAAATTGATGGAATGAGTGTCTGATCAAACTATGTGATGAAATTGATGGAATGAGTGTCTGATCAAACTATGTGATGAAATTGATGGAATGAGTGTCTGATCAAACTATGTGATCAAATTGATGGAATGAGTGTCTGATCAAACTATGTGATCAAATTGATGGAATGAGTGTCTGATCAAACTATGTGATCAAATTGATGGAATGAGTGTCTGATCAAACTATGTGATCAAATTGATGGAATGAGTGTCTGATCAAACTATGTGATCAAATTGATGGAATGAGTGTCTGATCAAACTATGTGATCAAATTGATGGAATGAGTGTCTGATCAAACTATGTGATCAAATTGATGGAATGAGTGTGTCTGATCAAACTATGTGATCAAAATTGATGGAATGAGTGTCTGATCAAACTATGTGATCAAATTGATGGAATGAGTGTCTGATCAAACTATGTGATCAAATTGATGGAATGAGTGTCTGATCAAACTATGTGATCAAATTGATGGAATGAGTGTCTGATCAAACTATGTGATCAAATTGATGGAATGAGTGTCTGATCAAACTATGTGATCAAATTGATGGAATGAGTGTGATGGAATGAGTGTCTGATCAAACTATGTGATCAAATTGATGGAATGAGTGTCTGATCAAACTATGTGATCAAATTGATGGAATGAGTGTCTGATCAAACTATGTGATGGAAAAGTGTTGATGGATCAAAATGGAATGTCTGATCAAACTATGTGATCAAATTGATGGAATGAGTGTCTGATCAAACTATGTGATCAAATTGATGGAATGAGTGTGTCTGATCAAACTATGTGATGAAATTGATGGAATGAGTGTCTGATCAAACTATGTGATGAAATTGATGGAATGAGTGTCTGATCAAACTATGTGATCAAATTGATGGAATGAGTGTCTGATCAAACTATGTGATCAAATTGATGGAATGAGTGTCTGATCAAACTATGTGATCAAATTGATGGAATGAGTGTCTGATCAAACTATGTGATCAAATTGATGGAATGAGTGTCTGATCAAACTATGTGATCAAATTGATGGAATGAGTGTCTGATCAAACTATGTGATCAAATTGATGGAATGAGTGTCTGATCAAACTATGTGATCAAATTGATGGAATGAGTGTCTGATCAAACTATGTGAAATTGATGGAATGAGTGTCTGATCAAACTATGTGATGAAATTGATGGAATGAGTGTCTGATCAAACTATGTGATCAAATTGATGGAATGAGTGTCTGATCAAACTATGTGATCAAATTGATGGAATGAGTGTCTGATCAAACTATGTGATCAAATTGATGGAAAGTGTCTGATCAAACTATGTGATCAAATTGATGGAATGAGTGTCTGATCAAACTATGTGATCAAATTGATGGAATGAGTGTCTGATCAAACTATGTGATCAAATTGATGGAATGAGTGTCTGATCAAACTATGTGATCAAATTGATGGAATGAGTGTCTGATCAAACTATGTGATCAAATTGATGGAATGAGTGTCTGATCAAACTATGATGATGATCAAAATTGATGGAATGAGTGTCTGATCAAACTATGTGATCAAATTGATGGAATGAGTGTCTGATCAAACTATGTGATCAAATTGATGGAATGAGTGTGTCTGTGTCTGATCAAACTATGTGATCAAATTGATGGAAATTGATGGAATGAGTGTCTGATCAAACTATGTGATCAAATTGATGGAATGTGTGTCTGATCAAACTATGTGATCAAATTGATGGAATGAGTGTCTGATCAAACTATGTGATGAAATTGATGGAATGAGTGTCTGATCAAACTATGTGATCAAATTGATGGAATGAGTGTCTGATCAAACTATGTGATCAAATTGATGGAATGAGTGTCTGATCAAACTATGTGATCAAATTGATGGAATGAGTGTCTGATCAAACTATGTGATCAAATTGATGGAATGAGTGTCTGATCAAACTATGTGATCAAATTGATGGAATGAGTGTCTGATCAAACTATGTGATCAAATTGATGGAATGAGTGTCTGATCAAACTATGTGATCAAATGATGATGGAATCAAATTGATGGAAGTGTCTGATCAAACTATGTGATCAAATTGATGGAATGAGTGTCTGATCAAACTATGTGATCAAATTGATGGAATGAGTGTCTGATCAAACTATGTGATCAAATTGATGGAATGAGTGTCTGATCAAACTATGTGATCAAATTGATGGAATGAGTGTGTCTGATCAAACTATGTGATCAAATTGATGGAATCAAACTATGTGTCTGATCAAACTATGTGATCAAATTGATGGAATGAGTGTCTGATCAAACTATGTGATCAAATTGATGGAATGAGTGTCTGATCAAACTATGTGATCAAATTGATGGAATGAGTGTCTGATCAAACTATGTGATCAAAATTGATGGAATGAGTGTCTGATCAAACTATGTGATCAAATTGATGGAATGAGTGTCTGATCAAACTATGTGATCAAATTGATGGAATGAGTGTCTGATCAAACTATGTGATGAAATTGATGGAATGAGTGTCTGATCAAACTATGTGATCAAATTGATGGAATGAGTGTCTGATCAAACTATGTGATCAAATTGATGGAATGAGTGTCTGATCAAACTATGTGATCAAATTGATGGAATGTCTGTGTCTGATCAAATATGTGATCAAACTATGTGATGAAATTGATGGAATGAGTGTCTGATCAAACTATGTGATGAAATTGATGGAATGAGTGTCTGATCAAACTATGTGATGAAATTGATGGAATGAGTGTCTGATCAAACTATGTGATGAAATTGATGGAATGAGTGTCTGATCAAACTATGTGATCAAATTGATGGAATGAGTGTCTGATCAAACTATGTGATCAAATTGATGGAATGAGTGTCTGATCAAACTATGTGATCAAATTGATGGAATGAGTGTCTGATCAAACTATGTGATCAAATTGATGGAATGAGTGTCTGATCAAACTATGTGATCAAATTGATGGAATGAGTGTCTGATCAAACTATGTGATCAAATTGATGGAATGAGTGTCTGATCAAACTATGTGATCAAAAATGTTGATGGAATGAGTGTCTGATCAAACTATGTGATCAAATTGATGGAATGAGTGTCTGATCAAACTATGTGATGATGGAAATTGATGGATCAAATTGATGGAATGAGTGTCTGATCAAACTATGTGATGAAATTGATGGAATGAGTGTCTGATCAAACTATGTGATCAAATTGATGGAATGAGTGTCTGATCAAACTATGTGATCAAATTGATGGAATGAGTGTCTGATCAAACTATGTGATCAAATTGATGGAATGAGTGTCTGATCAAACTATGTGATGAAATTGATGGAATGAGTGTCTGATCAAACTATGTGATGAAATTGATGGAATGAGTGTCTGATCAAACTATGTGATCAAATTGATGGAATGAGTGTCTGATCAAACTATGTGATCAAATTGATGGAATGAGTGTCTGATCAAACTATGTGATCAAATTGATGGAATGAGTGTCTGATCAAACTATGTGATCAAATTGATGGAATGAGTGTCTGATCAAACTATGTGATCAAATTGATGGAATGAGTGTCTGATCAAACTATGTGATCAAAATTGATGGAATGAGTGTCTGATCAAACTATGTGATCAAATTGATGGAATGAGTGTCTGATCAAACTATGTGATCAAATTGATGGAATGAGTGTCTGATCAAACTATGTGATCAAATTGATGGAATGAGTGTCTGATCAAACTATGTGATCAAATTGATGGAATGAGTGTCTGATCAAACTATGTGATGAAATTGATGGAATGAGTGTCTGATCAAACTATGTGATCAAATTGATGGAATGAGTGTCTGATCAAACTATGTGATCTGAAATTGATGGAATGAGTGTCTGATCAAACTATGTGATCAAATTGATGGAATGAGTGTCTGATCAAACTATGTGATGAAATTGATGGAATGAGTGTCTGATCAAACTATGTGATGAAATTGATGGAAAGTGTCTGATCAAACTATGTGATGAAATTGATGGAATGAGTGTCTGATCAAACTATGTGATCAAATTGATGGAATGAGTGTCTGATCAAACTATGTGATCAAATTGATGGAATGAGTGTCTGATCAAACTATGTGATCAAATTGATGGAATGAGTGTCTGATCAAACTATGTGATCAAATTGATGGAATGAGTGTCTGATCAAACTATGTGATCAAATTGATGGAATGAGTGTCTGATCAAACTATGTGATCAAATTGATGGAATGAGTGTCTGATCAAACTATGTGATCAAATTGATGGAATGAGTGTCTGATCAAATCAAATTATGTGATCAAAATTGATGGAATGAGTGTCTGATCAAACTATGTGATCAAATTGATGGAATGAGTGTCTGATCAAACTATGTGATCAAATTGATGGAATGAGTGTCTGATCAAACTATGTGATCAAATTGATGGAATGAGTGTCTGATCAAACTATGTGATCAAATTGATCAAACTATGTGATCAAATTGATGGAATGAGTGTCTGATCAAACTATGTGATGAAATTGATGGAATGAGTGTCTGATCAAACTATGTGATGAAATTGATGGAATGAGTGTCTGATCAAACTATGTGATCAAATTGATGGAATGAGTGTCTGATCAAACTATGTGATCAAATTGATGGAATGAGTGTCTGATCAAACTATGTGATCAAATTGATGGAATGAGTGTCTGATCAAACTATGTGATCAAATTGATGGAATGAGTGTCTGATCAAACTATGTGATCAAATTGATGGAATGAGTGTCTGATCAAACTATGTGATCAAATTGATGGAATGAGTGTCTGATCAAACTATGTGATCAAATTGATGGAATGAGTGTCTGATCAAACTATGTGATCAAATTGATGGAATGAGTGTCTGATCAAACTATGTGATCAAATTGATGGAATGAGTGTCTGATCAAACTATGTGATGAAATTGATGGAATGAGTGTCTGATCAAACTATGTGATCAAATTGATGGAATGAGTGTCTGATCAAACTATGTGATCAAATTGATGGAATGAGTGTCTGATCAAACTATGTGATCAAATTGATGGAATGAGTGTCTGATCAAACTATGTGATCAAATTGATGGAATGAGTGTCTGATCAAACTATGTGATGAGTGTCTGATCAAAAATTGATGGAATGAGTGTCTGATCAAACTATGTGATCAAATTGATGGAATGAGTGTCTGATCAAACTATGTGATCAAATTGATGGAATGAGTGTCTGATCAAACTATGTGATGTGAAATTGATGGAATGAGTGTCTGATCAAACTATGTGATCAAATTGATGGAAAAGTGTCTGATCAAACTATGTGATCAAATTGATGGAATGTGTCTGATCAAACTATGTGATCAAATTGATGGAATGAGTGTCTGATCAAACTATGTGATCAAATTGATGGAATGAGTGTCTGATCAAACTGATGTGATCAAATTGATGATGATCAAACTATGTGATGAAATTGATGGAATGAGTGTCTGATCAAACTATGTGATCAAATTGATGGAATGAGTGTCTGATCAAACTATGTGATCAAATTGATGGAATGAGTGTCTGATCAAACTATGTGATCAAATTGATGGAATGAGTGTCTGATCAAACTATGTGATCAAATTGATGGAATGAGTGTCTGATCAAACTATGTGATCAAATTGATGGAATGAGTGTCTGATCAAACTATGTGATCAAATTGATGGAATGAGTGTCTGATCAAACTATGTGATCAAATTGATGGAATGAGTGTCTGATCAAACTATGTGATCAAATTGATGGAATGAGTGTCTGATCAAACTATGTGATCAAATTGATGGAATGAGTGTCTGATCAAACTATGTGATCAAATTGATGGAATGAGTGTCTGATCAAACTATGTGATCAAATTGATGGAATGAGTGTCTGATCAAACTATGTGATGAAATTGATGGAATGAGTGTCTGATCAAACTATGTGATCAAATTGATGGAATGAGTGTCTGATCAAACTATGTGATCAAATTGATGGAATGAGTGTCTGATCAAACTATGTGATCAAATTGATGGAATGAGTGTCTGATCAAACTATGTGATCAAATTGATGGAATGAGTGTCTGATCAAACTATGTGATCAAATTGATGGAATGAGTGTCTGATCAAACTATGTGATCAAATTGATGGAATGAGTGTCTGATCAAACTATGTGATCAAATTGATGGAATGAGTGTCTGATCAAACTATGTGATCAAATTGATGGAATGAGTGTCTGATCAAACTATGTGATCAAAATTGATGGAATGAGTGTCTGATCAAACTATGTGATCAAATTGATGGAATGAGTGTCTGATCAAACTATGTGATGAAATTGATGATGATGTGTCTGATCAAACTATGATCAAATTGATGGAATGAGTGTCTGATCAAACTATGTGATGAAATTGATGGAATGAGTGTCTGATCAAACTATGTGATGAAATTGATGGAATGAGTGTCTGATCAAACTATGTGATCAAATTGATGGAATGAGTGTCTGATCAAACTATGTGATCAAATTGATGGAATGAGTGTCTGATCAAACTATGTGATCAAATTGATGGAATGAGTGTCTGATCAAACTATGTGATCAAATTGATGGAATGAGTGTCTGATCAAACTATGTGATCAAATTGATGGAATGAGTGTCTGATCAAACTATGTGATCAAATTGATGGAATGAGTGTCTGATCAAACTATGTGATGAAATTGATGGAATGAGTGTCTGATCAAACTATGTGATCAAATTGATGGAATGAGTGTCTGATCAAACTATGTGATCAAATTGATGGAATGAGTGTCTGATCAAACTATGTGATCAAATTGATGGAATGAGTGTCTGATCAAACTATGTGATCAAATTGATGGAATGAGTGTGTCTGATCAAACTATGTGATCAAATTGATGGAATGAGTGTCTGATCAAACTATGTGATCAAATTGATGGAATGAGTGTCTGATCAAACTATGTGATCAAATTGATGGAATGAGTGTCTGATCAAACTATGTGATCAAATTGATGATGAATGAGTGTCTGATCAAACTATGTGATCAAATTGATGGAATGAGTGTCTGATCAAACTATGTGATCAAATTGATGGAATGAGTGTCTGATCAAACTATGTGATCAAATTGATGGAATGAGTGTCTGATCAAACTATGTGATCAAATTGATGGAATGAGTGTCTGATCAAACTATGTGATCAAATTGATGGAATGAGTGTCTGATCAAATTGATGGAATGAGTGTCTGATCAAACTATGTGATGAAATTGATGGAATGAGTGTCTGATCAAACTATGTGATCAAATTGATGGAATGAGTGTCTGATCAAACTATGTGATCAAATTGATGGAATGAGTGTCTGATCAAACTATGTGATCAAATTGATGGAATGAGTGTCTGATCAAACTATGTGATCAAATTGATGGAATGAGTGTCTGATCAAACTATGTGATCAAATTGATGGAATGAGTGTCTGATCAAACTATGTGATCAAATTGATGGAATGAGTGTCTGATCAAACTATGTGATCAAATTGATGGAATGAGTGTCTGATCAAACTATGTGATCAAATTGATGGAATGAGTGTCTGATCAAACTATGTGATCAAATTGATGGAATGAGTGTCTGATCAAACTATGTGATGAAATTGATGGAATGAGTGTCTGATCAAACTATGTGATCAAATTGATGGAATGAGTGTCTGATCAAACTATGTGATCAAATTGATGGAATGAGTGTCTGATCAAACTATGTGATCAAATTGATGGAATGAGTGTCTGATCAAACTATGTGATCAAATTGATGGAAATTGATGGAATGAGTGTCTGATCAAACTATGTGATCAAATTGATGGAATGAGTGTCTGATCAAACTATGTGATCAAATTGATGGAATGAGTGTCTGATCAAACTATGTGATCAAATTGATGGAATGAGTGTCTGATCAAACTATGTGATCAAATTGATGGAATGAGTGTCTGATCAAACTATGTGATCAAATTGATGGAATGAGTGTCTGATCAAACTATGTGATCAAATTGATGGAATGAGTGTCTGATCAAACTATGTGATCAAATTGATGGAATGAGTGTCTGATCAAACTATGTGATCAAATTGATGGAATGAGTGTCTGATCAAACTATGTGATCAAATTGATGGAATGAGTGTCTGATCAAACTATGTGATCAAATTGATGGAATGAGTGTCTGATCAAACTATGTGATCAAATTGATGATGATCAAATGTGAGAAATTGATGGAATGAGTGTCTGATCAAACTATGTGATGAAATTGATGGAATGAGTGTCTGATCAAACTATGTGATCAAATTGATGGAATGATCAAATTGATGGAATGAGTGTCTGATCAAACTATGTGATCAAATTGATGGAATGAGTGTCTGATCAAACTATGTGATGAAATTGATGGAATGAGTGTCTGATCAAACTATGTGATCAAATTGATGGAATGAGTGTCTGATCAAACTATGTGATCAAATTGATGGAATGAGTGTCTGATCAAACTATGTGATCAAATTGATGGAATGAGTGTCTGATCAAACTATGTGATCAAATTGATGGAATGAGTGTCTGATCAAACTATGTGATCAAATTGATGGAATGAGTGTCTGATCAAACTATGTGATCAAATTGATGGAATGAGTGTCTGATCAAACTATGTGATCAAATTGATGGAATGAGTGTCTGATCAAACTATGTGATCAAATTGATGGAATGAGTGTCTGATCAAACTATGTGATGAAATTGATGGAATGAGTGTCTGATCAAACTATGTGATCAAATTGATGGAATGAGTGTCTGATCTGTGTCTGATCAAACTATGTGATCAAATTGATGGAATGAGTGTCTGATCAAACTATGTGATCAAATTGATGGAATGAGTGTCTGATCAAACTATGTGATCAAATTGATGGAATGAGTGTCTGATCAAACTATGTGATCAAATTGATGGAATGAGTGTCTGATCAAACTATGTGATCAAATTGATGGAATGAGTGTCTGATCAAACTATGTGATCAAATTGATGGAATGAGTGTCTGATCAAACTATGTGATGAAATTGATGGAATGAGTGTCTGATCAAACTATGTGATGAAATTGATGGAATGAGTGTCTGATCAAATATGTGATCAAATTGATGGAATGAGTGTCTGATCAAACTATGTGATCAAATTGATGGAATGAGTGTCTGATCAAACTATGTGATCAAATTGATGGAATGAGTGTCTGATCAAACTATGTGATCAAATTGATGGAATGAGTGTCTGATCAAACTATGTGATCAAATTGATGGAATGAGTGTCTGATCAAACTATGTGATCAAATTGATGGAATGAGTGTCTGATCAAACTATGTGATCAAATTGATGGAATGAGTGTCTGATCAAACTATGTGATGAAATTGATGGAATGAGTGTCTGATCAAACTATGTGATCAAATTGATGGAATGAGTGTCTGATCAAACTATGTGATCAAATTGATGGAATGAGTGTCTGATCAAACTATGTGATCAAATTGATGGAATGAGTGTCTGATCAAACTATGTGATCAAATTGATGGAATGAGTGTCTGATCAAACTATGTGATGAAATTGATGGAATGAGTGTCTGATCAAACTATGTGATCAAATTGATGGAATGAGTGTCTGATCAAACTATGTGATCAAATTGATGGAATGAGTGTCTGATCAAACTATGTGATCAAATTGATGGAATGAGTGTCTGATCAAACTATGTGATCAAATTGATGGAATGAGTGTCTGATCAAACTATGTGATCAAATTGATGGAATGAGTGTCTGATCAAACTATGTGATCAAATTGATGGAATGAGTGTCTGATCAAACTATGTGATCAAATTGATGGAATGAGTGTCTGATCAAACTATGTGATGAAATTGATGGAATGAGTGTCTGATCAAACTATGTGATCAAATTGATGGAATGAGTGTCTGATCAAACTATGTGATCAAATTGATGGAATGAGTGTCTGATCAAACTATGTGATCAAATTGATGGAATGAGTGTCTGATCAAACTATGTGATCAAATTGATGGAATGAGTGTCTGATCAAACTATGTGATCAAATTGATGGAATGAGTGTCTGATCAAACTATGTATGTGAATCAAATTGATGATCAAAATGAGTGTCTGATCAAACTATGTGATCAAATTGATGGAATGAGTGTCTGATCAAACTATGTGATCAAATTGATGGAATGAGTGTCTGATCAAACTATGTGATCAAATTGATGGAATGAGTGTCTGATCAAACTATGTGATCAAATTGATGGAATGAGTGTCTGATCAAACTATGTGATCAAATTGATGGAATGAGTGTCTGATCAAACTATGTGATCAAATTGATGAATGAGTGTCTGATCAAACTATGTGATGAAATTGATGGAATGAGTGTCTGATCAAACTATGTGATCAAATTGATGGAATGAGTGTCTGATCAAACTATGTGATCAAATTGATGGAATGAGTGTCTGATCAAACTATGTGATCAAATTGATGGAATGAGTGTCTGATCAAACTATGTGATCAAATTGATGGAATGAGTGTCTGATCAAACTATGTGATCAAATTGATGGAATGTGTCTGATCAAACTATGTGATCGAATTGATGGAATGAAGTGTCTGATCAAACTATGTGATCAAATTGATGGAATGAGTGTCTGATCAAACTATGTGATCAAATTGATGGAATGAGTGTCTGATCAAACTATGTGATCAAATTGATGGAATGTGTGTCTGATCAAACTATGTGATGAAATTGATGGAGTGTCTGATCAAACTATGTGATCAAATTGATGGAATGAGTGTCTGATCAAACTATGTGATCAAATTGATGGAGAGTGTGTCTGACCAAATTATGTGATGAAATTGATGGAATTAGTGTCTGATCAAATTTTGTGATGAAATTGATGGAATGGATGTCTGATCAAACTATGTGATGAAATTGATGGAATATGTGTCTGATCAAATTATGTGATCGAATTGATGGAATGAGTGTCTGATCAAACTATGTGATCAAATTGATGGAATGTGTGTCTGATCAAATTATGTGATGAAATTGATGGAATGAGTGTCTGATCAAACTATGTGATGAAATTGATGGAATGAGTGTCTGATCAAACTATGTGATCAAATTGATGGAATGAGTGTCTGATCAAACTATGTGATGAAATTGATGGAATGAGTGTCTGATCAAATTATGTGATCAAATTAGTGGAATGAGTGTCTGATCAAACTATGTGATCAAATTGATGGAATGAGTGTCTGATCAAACTGTGATGAAATTGATGGAATGTATGTCTGATCAAACTATTTGATGAAATTGATGGAAAGAGTGTTTGGTCAAACTATGTGATGAAATTGATGGAATGAGTGTTTGATCAAATTATGTTATCAAATTGATGGAACGTGTGTGTGATCAAACTATGTGATGAAATTGATGGAATGAGTGTCTGATCAAACTATGTGATCAAATTGATGGAATGATTGTGTGATCAAATTCACCTTCGTGTTACCAAAAAAAAAACAGTAGTTGGACTTTGTCAAATTCATTTTGTGCCATAGGTTAAACATGTATTCAGATGTCAATTTTACAACTTTTAAGTATTTTTAAACAAATTAACGATCCAGAGGAATTTGTCTTTAATTTTTAAAACTTCCATCAGTTCTAACTCATCGAAACACACTTGTCACCGAACATTAACTTAGTACTAGTCTGATCCGCTGATTGTTATGAAGGCTTTTTTTGTATTTCAAGTAGCATCCTGCCTTTTTAAAACACATAATTTGTTTGTTTGATGTTAACTGCAAATCTAAACAGTAAACCGTCTTAACTCTGTTTATCGAGGGCATCGAAACCCGAATATAGAATTATAAGCGTTCAAACTTATCTCTAAACCATTGGAGGAGAGAAAACAGCTTAACTTGAAACTCTATTTATCTGATTTCATGACTGAAACGTTTAAAAACCTAACAAGGAAAACGTCTGAAAAATGATCAGAATATGTTTATCTTTTCCTCTTTTTCATCACATGTCGGTGTTCTACTTGTTAACTTATCCAGTTAAACAATACAGATAGTTAAAGTGGAAAAGTGGACACAAACATGTGAAGGTGTATATTACTGAACTTGATTATTGTTATAATACAAATTGTAAGTTGTTATAAAGTGTTTTTTCTTAATTAAAGGAGAAAATGTTACGTTGATTATCTTTTAAACGAGTGTAACGTCTCTCTTTAACATGTTTACACGTGCTAACTGATGCTTTTACACATGTTTACATATAATGGATGGTTCTCTTATACATGTTTACATGTGGTAAATGATTCACTCACACTTGTTTACATGTTGTAAATGAACCTCTAATGTGTGTTGGTATATGGTAAATGATCATGCTACACATGTTTATATGTGGTAAATAATCTTTGTACAAAATGTTTATCTAGTTTATATAAAGTTATGCATATCTATAAATATTAATGAACGTCAAACAAATTTTAAAATAAACCTCGTTTTCGACTCAAGAAATAAGGATAATTCTTTATAAACTATGATATGACACGACTACTAATAACACTTCGGGCTAATACATTTTGGGTTTAAAATATCTAGACATTCATTATGCTTCTACTGAATTAGTTGTTTTCAGGGAAGAGATATTTATAGAAATAACATGAAATATTCCAGCAAATTCAAATTTGACTAATTTGCTACAAATGTTTTTACTTTGCAATTTATTTTTGGAAACGAAAAAAACAGCAGCAAAAGTCTTTCCTAAAAACGAAACTAAATTTGTGGAGGGTCATATCATGAGCTCATAATATTTAATAGTTTAGACGATTTGATTTTTCGTTATGGTTGGGGACCGCCATGGCAAATCGCGTTAAGGCGTACGACTCCTAATCTGAGGGTCGCGGGTTCGCATCCCAGCCGCCCTAAACATGCTCGCCCTTTCAGCCGTGGGGGCGTTATAATGTGACGGTCAATCCCACTATTCGTTGGTAAAAAAAGTAGCCCAAGAGTTGACGGTGGGTGGTGATGACTTTCTGCTTTCCCTCGAGTAGCTTTTCACGAAATTCAAAAACAAACATCGTTTACTTTGTAAACACTAAAATACTAGTTTTTCGATTAAAATGTTTCTGATTCATCTTAAAAATTAGATCATCTGACGGAAGTTTCATATTCAACGCAAAATTTCTAAGTTTCTGAGAAAATATACCACAATAAAATGACACATTTCATAATACTTAGCCCTAGTTTTCTATCACCACTCACAGTTAAATTACTGTATTCAAAAAGCCAGCATAGGAGTTTAAATCCAATAAGATTTTCAGAACACTTACACTGTATATAGACTAATAATGTAAAAATAACATACAACCATAAGTTTTAGTACTTAAAACGCTAAAATCCAGGGTAGATTCCTGCAGAGGACGCTGCAAGCGGCTCAATGTGATTTTGATTTAAAACAAACGTATTCATTTTGACTAATATACTATAACATATCTCAACTCACAACCTTTGAAACACGAATTGAATAAGTAAGCAAATAAGTAACTGGGTTGAAGAGCATTCAAAATTCATGACAAGCACCTTTAAATGATTTTATGGTTTAAATGATTTTAACAATTGTTTGTTTGTTTTGTGAATTTCGCGCAAAGCTACACGCTATCCGTCCCTAATTTAGCAGTGTCAGACTAAAGGGAAGGTAGCTTAGTCGTCACTACCACCACCAACATTTGTGCTACTCTTTTACCAATGAATAGTGGGATTAACCGTCACATTATAGCGCCTATATGTTTGGTGTGACGGGGATTAAATCCGCGAACCTCAGATTACGAGTCGGGTCTAGAAATTGGGATAAGATTACTGCATTAATTCTAAGAAATCTGGTTAAGGAAAATTGAGAAGTTAAAAAAATGATAAGACTTCTGAGACAGAAAACATTCTTCCAATGGCTTTGAAGGAAGTTAAAAATCGGATATATGAGTTATTTACTATAATTTTTGTCAGTCCTTGAATAGTTGGAATTTAACTAATGGAATTCCTCCTTTTAAGGGAGGTGATAAAACTATTCCAATAATTATAGATCCATTAGTCCTACATCAGTTGTGGAAAAAAGATTTTAAAATATCTTAAAACAAGCGTTGCTAGGTCATTTAACTAAGTTTAAAATTTTTTTGGATGTTCAACATAGCTTCGCTGAGGGAAAATATTTTCTAACAATTCTTTTGACTATCTTTGAAAAAGTTAATGGTTATGATTTTCAGAAAGCATTTGACACATAAAAAATCTTGTAAAATTGTTTATGAACCTGTGAAGGATAGGTTAGTTAGTTGGATGGGAGAATGGCTGGGTGGAAGAGAGCAGAACGTTGTTATAAATGAAGTTCAGTCTAACTGTATTAACATCACAAGTGAGGTACCACAAAATTCAGTCTTAGGACTTTTGTTCGTTTTGATTTACATCAATGTCAGAGATGAAGAAGTGGTCAATAAGCTATTTAAATGATGTCAAGGTTTTGGGTGTTGCTAACTGTGAAGAGGATGCAGCTGATTTGGAAGACGATTTACATCATTTAGTGAGTTGGACAAATATAATGGCAGATGGGTTTTAATTATGATTAATCTAAGATAATACATGTGGGTTATCATAATTTGAATTGTAGCTATAACTTTGGTGGGAATAACCAGTGTTATGAAAGAAAAGGGATATTGGTGTAATAATTGATCAGACTCTAAAGACATCCAAGCAGTGTGCTGTTGCTAGTGGTAAGGCAAATAAAATTTTAGGTTGTATCTAAAGAAATGTTGAATATAAGTCTAAAGTGGTTATCATTTCATTACATAGGTGGAGTGCAACATTTTGAATACTGTGTTCAGTCATGGGCTTCTTACCTTAGAAAAGGTATTGAATTATTGAAAATGGTTCATAGATTGGTTACTGCAACGGTGACTGGGATGGCGGGGTTGTCATGTAATAATAGATTAAAATATTTTAAATCGTTTTCTCTTGGAGAAACGAAGAGTTAGAAGAGATCTGAGCGAGATGTTTATAAAGATAATATAAAAATAAAAATCATATAATGGCAAAACATGGTGGGAAATAGAGAAAGTGATAATGTGAGGTAATATGTAGAAAATAATACCAGTGTAGAGAAATTAAAACACGTGTGATACTAACAATGAAAAGTAAGTTGGATTGTAAATTTAACCTTGGAAATTGTTGTGGGACAGAGATTTGGCATCGAAGTATGTAATAATGTAAGCTTTTTAAGTTCCCTGTTCCAATAGATATATATGAAATTATCTTTGATGTACGTTAACGTCAGCTATATTCATAGATGGTGCCACGTCTTATATATATAACCCAATAAAAAAATAAAGAATATTACATTTTCTATAACACATCATACATGCAGTGTATAAAAGGCCGTATAAACGTCTTACATGTCTCGGACAGAGTTATAGTATTACTTGTGGTGAAATTAAATGAAAAAAAAATGGCCATACTTATTACAATAATACATAAACTGAACTGAAGCTTCTGCTTCAACAGCCACAACAATGCTGATAAGAAGAGCCTTTGAGGTATATTAACTTCCTTGTTTGATCCGTGACCTTTGAACTTCGGTTCTTAAGACACTTCTTCAGCCAATGACCTATGCTAATTAATTATATGAAACACTGTGAAAGAACATAAGGATCTCGGTGTTGAAAGCGGGTGAAAGAAAGTATCCTTTTTGCCACAACTTTGGCCATTACCTCTTCCTACAAAGTCACACTGACCATTGCACAGTGCATACCTTGTTTAAAGATACAAATATTGAGTTCTCATAGCTTATAGACAGTTTTGGTAAGATTATAACGGGGAATGTAATAATACCTTATGTTATAAATAAATTGTGTGGAAGCTAGGTCTTTTCTGTTGTTTATTATAGCATCAACCCAAGCATTTTATTTTTAAGTTCATTATCCGGACAAAGGACCTCAGCTTGTATAAATCACATAAAACTTTTCTTATTTCTCTTTATTTAATAACGTTTTCAGATTAAATACAAAATAACACATTATTTTTCAAAAGTCTTGAAGAACAAAATTTATTCAAAATTAGGCTTAAAAAACTATGATAGGGTGAATGATGTACAAATATGATTCGCAATTTTTACCTCTAAGCAAACACTTGAAATTATTTTATGGTTTATTTGTTTGCAATTAGGCACAAAGCTACATAATGGGCTATCTGTACTCAGCCTAGTAGAGTACTAAAAAACCTGGATTTTAGAGATGTGAGTCCACAGATATCCATCTGTGCCACTAGGGGGCTTATTTCACATCTCTTTGAAGGCTAGCGTAAACAAATGAGTTATATTATCATATTAAATTATTATGGTGCCATGATTCATGTCTTAGAAATTTAATTTGGTAAAAAAGAATACTCATTTTAGTAGATTAACAAGTAGTTTTGGAAATTTATTGCTTGAGTTTTGTTTTCCTTCATTTTGAGGTCGTTTTGTTTGACCCCTTTCGAATATTCACACAAAAACTGCATAGCGTACAATTCGACCCTAATTTTGATGGGAAAGACTAGAAAGAAGACAGCTAATAAATGAACTTCAACGTTACCACTTCTAACCCTTGGTTTACTCTAATCAAATAGGAGGATTTGACTGTCACTCTTTTAATGCATCCATGAATTGAAAGTGAGGAACGCGATTCATTTTAATTTGTTTTAAACAGGGGACGATACACTGACCACTGAGTGGACAATGAGAGACGTTATATTACACTCGATAATAATTTTAACGGGCAGTGATAAATATCAGTTTATATCGAAACTTCACTAACTTGAATAGCAATAGAAGCAAAATATTTTTGATATCGAAACAGCAAACACTATTCCAGACGATTTCATTAACACATGTTACGTTTTTTACTTATTGTATTTGATAAATAACTGCTACTCATAATACACGACCCGCGTGCTCGACTTCAATCAAACATACTTCGACAAACAGCTGCCATCTATCGGTATATTTTTAGATACTACCTTTGCAAAGCAAAAATTAGTTTAAGTTAAATAAGCAATTTATTTTGTATAATGACGATTATGAATTAGACGGCTAACTGAAAGACACTAGAAACGATCATACCCTATCATAAAAAAACAACTGTAAACTATAGTGTGTTTAATATATTATATTCGTAATTTCCAACAAGTAAACATACATATAATGTTTCCTCTTTCTAAGTGTGAAATTTACCCTTCTGATTTCAATTTCACATGACTTTTACATTATCACATAATACTACAAAACTCCTTTTATTTTCACATGTGTTAACTTAAATTGCATTTTAGAGGTAAATTACGTTGAGAGCTTAATTTTAACAACAGGTAATGAGTAAAACTGAGCTTAATTCTTACTAAACTATCTACTGAAGATCAAGTATTTGTAAACCAGTTGAGGACTTACAAGATGTCGTACATTTTGTAAAGACCAAATGACACCAAAGAACTGGAAATCACAGACAGCCTTTGGATGTGTTCAGAAGGTTTCAGCAGGGCCCGGCATGGCCAAGCGTGTTAAGGCGTACGACTCGTAATCTGAGGGTCGCGGATTCGCATCCCCGTCGCTTCAAACATGCTCCCCTCCCAGCCGTGGGGTCGTTATAATGTGGCGGTCAATCCCACTATTCGTTGGTAAAAGAGTAGCTCAAGAGTTGGCGGTGGGTGGTGATGACTAGCTGCCTTCCCTCTGGTCTTACACTGCTAAATTAGGGACGGCTAGAGCAGATAGCCCTCGAGTAGATTTGTGCGAAATTCAAAAACAAAACAACGAAACAGGTTTCATCACAAGACGTAACATACGTAACTTTAATTTGTTTAGAATAAAACGAACTAATTATATCTTACCATATTGACAGTAATGTAACAGACATTAATTAATAAATAATTGTACCTATATTGTTTTATAACTTTTTCTTTGGGGGGGGGGTGATATTAACCTTCTTGTCCGATAGGTTACGTTCTGTATCGTGAACACTGACATCTTATTGTTTAATAAATATAGAGTTTATCTTAATTAGACTATAAGGTTAACATTCTCACACTGGAAGAAATGTGAGATCATGATGAGATGTTACTTCTGCAAGTCATTTATCGAAGTTGTTTAATGATAAAAAATGAGGACAATGGTATACTGACTGTCTCTACTTATAACTAACATGAGAAGAGA
Source organism: Tachypleus tridentatus (assembly GCF_004210375.1). Classification (NCBI taxonomy): domain Eukaryota; kingdom Metazoa; phylum Arthropoda; class Merostomata; order Xiphosura; family Limulidae; genus Tachypleus; species Tachypleus tridentatus. Next base: position 5,492,493 of record NW_027467782.1, on the reverse strand, counting down.
TGTGAGTACTTTATATATACCAATTGACTAATTGCAATGAAGCTAGAAACGTTCACAACTGCTAGAAATTTACAGATGTCTAAATGGTATAAAAATGTTCTTGTCACCTTCACTATTTTTACTACATTAAAACTATTAAGCACAAAAAAATAAAACCTTTAAGCCAGCCATTATTATTCCTATAACTGTTGAGAGTGAATTGATAGCCATTAGCAAGTGAATTTTTAACTATTAAGCTTTATCCAAAATGCATTTAAACTTACTGCCTTCACACCATTCAGATGCAACTCGTTTTATAGACCAAACATTCTGTTAGAACAATAAAACTCTTAGTTAAAGATGACTTATATTAAATGTTTATATTTGTGTCCTACCATTATCACTATTAACCAAAATGATGCATCATCACTGTCAATTTCCTTTGAAATCTTATACGTCTCAATTAGGTCTTCTTAAGCCTTCTTCCAAGAGAAAATAACTTGAGAGATTTCAATCTCTTCTTGTATGACAACTCTTCAGGCCCAGTCATCGTTCTGGTAACCCTTTTCTCAACTGTTACCAATTACATTTTGACCTCTTTGGACTTTTATTCAATATTCTAAAGACGCAACCTAAAATCTTATTTGCAATACTGCTGCCATTATTAACCTGTTTTGGTGGCTTTGGAGATTGTTACAGTTATTTCCATCCAAATTATACTTATAATTCAAATTACCACAACCTACATGTACTAACTTGAGTTTTATTATAATAAAACCAACCCATCTGCTAATTAACTAAATCATCTAAATCGTTCTATAAACTAGCAGCATCCTCTTCACAGCCAAAACACTCAAGATCTTAGATGCTACTGACGTCGACTTGTTACTTATTATTCATAAGTCCATTAATTTGTTTGTTTGTTTGTTTTAAATTTCGCCTAAAGCTACTCAAGGGCTATCTGCGTTAGCCGTCCCTAATTTAGTAGTGTAAAACTAGAGGCAAGGCAGCTAGTCATCACCACCAACTCTTTTACCAACGAATAGTTGGATTGACCGTCACATTATAACATCCCCACGGCTGAAAGGGCGAGCGTGTTTGGCGCGATGGGGATGAGAACCCACGACCCTCAGATTACGAGTCGCACGCCTTAACACGCTTGGCCATGCCAGGCCAAGGCGGATTTTCCTTACCCGATTTACCCAACATTTAATCCAGAAAGATAAAGGCTATTCTGAGACATTTTTCATAGTACCAAACGAGTCATGATTGAAAGACACGCCAGTTGCCGCCATTTTTGGTCACCATAAACTGTTGCCCCTTTCCACTAAACATATTAAAGTAGTTTTTGTCCTCACAGGTGAACATTAACATAAATTTGTAACCGTCGAGAAGAAATATGTTTGCCAACCATGTTGATAACCGTAAATCCGATATTGTAACGTTTAAAATGGAGATGGTATGTTCATTAAAGTAATGACTATCTAAAAGTCCTGTAACTGGATGTGTATATATTTAATCTAAAAATAAGTTATAAACAGTAGACTTTATGTTTTGAAGCGGAACGGAAAATGATTTAGGTTCTATGTATCTAAATAGCTATTAAACCAGATCGTTTTGAAATACATTGTCATGAGCAGAGTACTGCAGATACTGATGTTTACACACGTGGAAAACATATGTTGAATTTGGTCATCAGGCGTAATGCAGAATAAATCTTCACTTTACATCAAACCATCAAGTTATTATTGTTCTGCAAAAATATCATTCATATGAGTACAGACAATCGATGTTTTTAATTGTGTGAATATCCCTTGTTTCTATGTATCAGTGTTTGATCCTTTCTTTCTCTAATTAATTAAAGCTAGGATCATCCTTACCCACAGAGAACAGCTTACATCTCTTAGCTTCAATACTGAAACTTAAGTTTTTACGCAGGCTTTGTATTTATACAGATGTCGAGATAATAACAATAAACGAATTTATCATTTACATGAACATTTACACGAAAGACCAAAGGATGAAGAAAGAAACTGACATATTTTGTTTGTTATCACACGGACAGAATGGATTCAACGATGTTTGTTACCACATGGACAGAATGGATTCAACGATCTTTGTTATCACATGGACAGAATGGAATCAACGATGTTTGTTATCACATCGACAGAATGGATTCGGTGTTGGGAAAGGATTAATTCTGAGCTACCACAATAATTCAAAATATGACACAAAATGTCTGTCAGAATAGGGTCATTTTTCTGTTTCTCTGGTGGCCCGGCACCATAATAACTCAACTTATGACACAAAATGTCTGTCAGAATAGGGTCATTTTTCTGTTTCTCTGGTGGCCCGGCACCATAATAATTCAACTTATGACACAAAATGTCTGTCAGAATAGGGTCATTTTTCTGTTTCTCTGGTGGCCCGGCACCATAATAATTCAACATATGACACAAAATGTCTGTCAGAATAGGGTCATTATTCTGTTTTTCTGGTGACCCAGCATGACCAGGAGGTTATGGTCCTCGAGTCGTAATATTATGATTGCAGGGTCGAATCCCCATCACTCCAAATATGCTCACCCTTTTAGCCGGGAGGGCAAAGTGTTATAATGTTACGGTCAATCCCACTATTCGTTGGTAAAACAGTAGCCCAAGAGTTGGATGTGGGTGGTGATGACCAGCTGCCTTTCCTTTAGTCTTACGGGTAGCGCAGGTGTGGCTTTGCTCGAAATTCAAACCATACCAAACCAAACCTGTTGTTTAAGTGAAGGTTTCTCTAATTATTCTAGTTAGACTATAGATCTGAATAACTCACGTGCCCCCTTCTAAGTGAAAAATCAATGTAACAAGTACCTCAGTTTTCACAGCAGCTAACAAGTACCTCAATTTTCACAGCAGTTAAATATTTATTTCCAAGATCATTAAACACATAAGGTCCGTGTTTCAAATAAAATACTTCTGTGTTTATCACGCCCACAGTCATAATTTTATGACTAGAAAATTATCCTCTCTTGATATTCATTTCTTCCAGAGTTTGAGATTCAAAATAAATAATTATATAACTAAAGGGTTATTGTGTTCAGTCATAAGAAACTTCTTCAAAATACTAGACACGAGTCAGATATGTTTGTCTTGCACATACGGACGTCATGAACTAGATTCTGAATAATGTTAAATACTGACACATTTAAATTGAATATCATGAAGATGTCACATTAATGTGGTGTACAGGGAATGAAATTCACCTTAAAACTCACTATGTACGATCATGATATCGGTTGATGAACTGCTTACAAACTGTGGTCTGCCAGGGATAGTGAACACAACTGATCATCTCGAGATAAACTGTTACAAACTGTGGTCTGCCAGGGATAGTGAACACAACTGGTCGTCTCGAGATAAACTGCTTACAAACTGTGGTCTGCCAGGGATAGTGAACACGACTGGTCATCTCGAGAAAAGATACACAAATTAGAAATAAATGAAACTGGATTTATCCTGTGTTGAATCAAAAATGAGAAAATCGTAAGTTAGACTCACTTGTGAATTGCCTTATAACGCCTTGGCCACGCTCTTTTTACTTCCCGCGAGAGAATTAGTCTTGCAGGAATATACTTTTATAATTCAAGATATTAAACTGTATAATAATATTCCAAAGTGTTTCATTTTCCCTAAACAGACTTTAAGTGTTTATGTTGTTGTGTCGGTTGTTGTCAAATCTCGGCATATTTCCTTGAGGTTTCAGTTTATTATCGATTGACAAATATGTTTAGGATTATTTTCTGTTGATATTTTACAAAGTAAATCATCTTATTTCAGAGTAAGACTTACCACCTTGACAAAGAAAATGACGAATTTTAGGTCTGTCGCTGACAGAGACACCTAATGTTTTTAGGTCTATCGCTGACAGAGACACCTGATGTTTAAAAACGAGAGTATGTTATTGACAATATTGTTAGCACACATACTTGTTTGAAATTCGTGTAAAAGAACTTCGTATTTATGTTCCATTCTGAAAGTTCACTCTCGAAGGTGACGGGAAAAACTTTGAATCAATATAGATTATAACGTTGTATGCTATTTATTTACTATTTTATAAACCTAATTAGTTGTTTTTTTTTATTCGTAAAGTTCCTTACAGTACGAGGCTTGGTCAGGAGGTTAGGGGAACTGGAATTGTAATATGAGGGTCGCAGATTCGAATCCCTCTAACACCATATTAAATTAACTATGAACCTTCGTGGAAGGTTAGTACATATTAAATGAACCATGAGTCCTTGTGGAAGGTTCGTACATATTAAATGAACCATGAATCCTTGTAAGAGGTTCGTACATATTAAACGGACTATGAACCCTTGTGGGAACTTACTACATATTAAACGGACTATAAACCCTTGTGGGAACTTACTACATATTAAATGAACCATGAACCCTTGTGGGAACTTACTATATATTAATTGAACCATGAACCCTTGTGGGAACTTACTACATATTAAATGAACCATGAATCCTTGTGGAAACTTACTACATATTAAATGAACCATAAACCCTTGTGGGAACTTACTACATATTAAACGGACTATAAACCCTTGTGGGAACTTACTACATATTAAATGAACCATGAACCCTTGTGGGAACTTACTTCATATTAAATGAACCATGAATCCTTGTGGGAACTTACTATATATTAAATGAACCATGAACCCTTGTGGGAACTTACTACATATTAAATGAACCATGAACCCTTGTGGGAACTTACTACATATTAAATGAACCATGAACCCTTGTGGGAACTTACTACATATAAAATTAACCATGAATCCTTGTGGGAACTTACTACATATTAAATGAACCATGAATCCTTGTGGGAACTTACTACATATTAAATGAACCATGAACCCTTCTGGGAACTTACTACATATTAAATGAACTATGAATCCTTGTGGGAACTTACTACATATTAAATGAACCATGAACCCTTGTGGGAACTTACTACATATTAAATGAACCATGAACCCTTGTGGGAACTTACTACATATTAAACGGACTATAAACCCTTGTGGGAACTTACTACATATTAAATGAACCATGAACCCTTGTGGGAACTTACTACATATTAAATGAACCATGAACCCTTGTGGGAACTTACTACATATTAAATGAACCATGAATCCTTGTGGGAACTTACTACATATTAAATGAACCATGAATCCTTGTGGGAACTTACTATATATTAAATGAACCATGAACCCTTGTGGGAACTTACTACATATTAAATGAACCACGAATCCTTGTGGGAAGCTAGTACATATTAAACGGACTATAAATCCTTGTGGGAACTTACTACATATTAAATGAACCATGAACCCTTGTGGGAACTTACTACACATTAAATGAACCATGAACCCTTGTGGGAGGTTCGTACATATTAAACGGGCTATAAACCCTTGTGGAAACTTACTACATATTAAACGGACTATAAATCCTTGTTGGAACTTACTACATATTAAATGAACCATGAACCCTTCTGGGAACTTACTGCATATTAAATGAACCATGAACCCTTGTGGGAACTGACTACATATTAAACGGACTATAAACCCTTGTGGGAACTTACTACACATTAAATGAACCATGAACCCTTGAAAGAGGTTCGTACATAGTAAATGAACCATGAATCATTGTGATAGAGTACGTACATCTCCACTGTAAACATTTCAGCTGAATCACTTCTCATATTAAGTGAAATATACTCAATGTCCAATATTAAGCCTCCACGTGGTTGTCAGAACACAGATAGACCATTGTGTAGCTTTATACTTAATTTCAAACAAACAAACAAGTGTACGAAGTTCTGTAGCTTCATTCTTTTTGATGCCAGATTATTTGGTGATAAGCCCTATAGGATTGACTTTCTTTGATGCAATATTTGGTATTAAGCACAATAGGTTTACATTCTTTTTGATGTAAAATTCCGCATTAAACCCTATAGGTTTGATGTAATTTTCGGTATGAAGTCCTGTAGTTTTGATTCTTTTTTATGTAATGTTTGGTGTTAAACCCAATTGGTTTAAGTGTTTTTATGTAATGTTTGGTATTAAACCCAATAAGTTTAAATCCTTTTTATGTAATGTTCCGAAATAAACACAATAGATTTGATTCGTTTTGATGTAATGTGTCGTATTAAACCCAATATGTTTGATTCTCTTTGGTGCAATTTTCCGTATAAAGTTCTACAGGTTTGATTCTTTTCAATGTAATATTTGGTATTAAACTCAATAAGTTTGATTCTTTGTGATGTAATATTCGGTATTAAGCCCAATAGGTTTGAATATTTTTATGTAATGTTTGGTATTAAACCAAATAAGTTTGATTCTTTGTGATGTAATATTCGGCATTAACCCAATAGGTTTAAGTGTTTTTATGCAATATTCGGTATTAAACCCAAGAGGTTTGAATATTTTTATGTAATGTTTGGTATTAAACCCAATAGGTTTGAATATTTTTATGTAATGTTTGGTATTAAACCAAATAAGTTTGATTCTTTGTGATCTAATATTCGGTATTAACCCAATAGGTTTAAGTGTTTTTGTGCAATATTCGGTATTAAACCCAATAGGTTTGAATATTTTTAGGTAATGTTTGGTATTAAACCAAATAAGTTTTGTTTTTTTTATCTTTACTTTTTCTAATGATCTATTTCAAAGTGCTTTGCGAAGGGAGGGAAATAAGATAAAATTAAAGCTGTCTGTGGCTCAGATCTTGAGTGGTTTACCTTTTACCTCCTTTAATAATGATGCCAGGTTTAATACCTTGTCCAATTAAGTTTGTTTGTTTGTTTTGGAATTTCGCACAAAGCTACTCGAGGGCTATCTGTGCTAGCCGTCCCTAATTTAGCAGTGTAAGACTAGAGGGAAGGCAGCTAGTCATCACCACCCACCGCCAACTCTTGGGCTACTCTTTTACCAACGAAAAGCGGGATTGACCGTCACATTATAACGCCCCCACGGCTGAAAGGGTGAGCATATTTGGTGCGACCGGGATTCGAACCCGCGACCCTCAGATTACGAAGCACACGCCTTAACGCGCTTGGCCATGCCAGGCCCGTCCAATTAAGTGATATCGAAAACATGGACATGAAAGCTCACCCTGTTTTGGTCTGTCATTGTGTACCTTACGAAAAAGAAACATGAAAAACTCAACATAAGAATTATATATTTTTAAAAGAGTTATTGTTGCCTTGAAAGTATTGAAAGTTTACCAGATGTGTTCCAGTTTCTTGGCGTGTTTTAAAATAAAAGATACACACACACACACATATATATGTACGTCCAACTCTCCCATTAGAAGGTTATTTCTAAACCTAAAACCATTCACACCAGAGGTATTGCACAATTGCACAAACAGAATATAAACATCACCTTGATCGACCACAACGTACCAACTTCCCATGAATATATACTTTGTAACATCAAATCACAATCACTACCCGATATAACTCTTTTAGAGATATATATATATTCCCCCAGGTCACCCCTGACACTACATTTCTATACTCCATTATTAACACATTTAACAATGTAGTTATACTCGGCGACCTTAATGCGTCGCATCCAACACTCCGCGGATACACTACAAACACTTCCGGCAGAATTCTAGCCAACTTTGTGCACACACACAACCTAAATGTAATCAATAACAACTCACCGACACATACACATCATAATGGAACTTAAAGTGTAATTGATCTAGCGATCGCTACCCCATCAATCACACACCTAATACATAACTTCAAGGTACATGATAATATCGGTGGAGATCATAACCCTTTATCTTTCCAATTAAGTAACCCCAGCTGGAATAATTCCACCAGAACTGCAGTCACTAAAACCCCTAACAATTCTTACAACTTTTCTAAGACTAATTGGCTATCCTTTAACCGTACCTTAAACGCACTCCTCCCTGAATACTTAAAAGTCACAAATACCAAGGATGACATTGAACGTTACTATCAAGAAATTTCCACTTCCATATAAAAAACCATTCAGCAAATAGTCCCAACCAAACCTTTACAAAACACACCTAACACCTGGAAACTCACACCCGAAATCCATTCTCTAATAATCGCAAAAAGAAAACTTCGCCGCGAATACATCGTTACACGCAACCCATTACTTAAACCACAAATTAACAAAGTAAAAAACAACTTAGAACGCCTCATAAGAACACAACAAAAGGAAAACTGGAGCAACTTTTGTAACAAACTCGATAACCTTAAACCTAACACCGCCTCCTTTTGGAAAACTTTTAAAAATATATGTCGCGAAAATACTGACACCGGAGTAATCTCATACGATAATACTACCGCCAACAATGACAGGGAAAAAACTGACCTATTCGCCAAATACTTCCAACACACCTTCTGTACGCCACTACACATAAATTTCAACAGGCATCACGAGACCAAAGTAAACTCTACCATCACAGACAATAATGAATTTTTTCAGTCAAGTTTCCAGTCGACCTTACTCATATCCACACGACTAATAATATAACATCCCCAATAACTATACCGGAGATCAAGCTATACATTAGAAAACTTAAAAATAAAACACCTGGGGAAGACTGCATACCAAATATCATTCTAAAAAATGCTTCTAACGAACTCCTCTCACATCTTACTAATCTGTTTAACCTCTCCTTTTACTCAGGTTATCTACCTAATGAAAGGAAATCTGATATTATTACTCTAATCTCCAAGAAAGGATCTCTTTCGCACCACCCTAGTGATTTTAGACCAATTAGTTTAGTAAATTGTATTGGTAAACTAATGGAAAAAAGCATCACTTCCAGATTGCTCTGGAAACTAGAAAACGAAAACATTTTATCCAATATTCAGAATGCAGGCCGCAAAATAGGCAAACTGCAAATCACCTTGTACGACTTGTGGAAACAAGCTTCACAGGGTTCAATAAACTTCAAGCCACAGTCGCGATATTCTTAGACATACAAAAAGCTTTCGATACAGTCTGGCACAATGGCCTAAGATACAAACTCTTAAAGTTTAAAATACCCCCCACTTTCCTTAGATGGATTTCAAATTTCCTTGAAAACATAACAACTAGAGTTAGGATAAACTCAAATCTTTCCCAGTCATTCACCTTTAACGCAGGAGTCCCACAGGGATCAGTTCTTAGTTCCCTACTATACTCACTCTTTGTTAACAATTTACCGCAGCCGATCACGTCATCTACCTATACATCACAATATGCCGACGACATTGCCTTATGGTCCACTTCATGGGACCCTCCCTAGCGGCTAAAAAAATACAAAAAGCATTAGAAAAAATTACCCATTGGTGCAATAAATGGAAAGTCACACTCAATCCCTCTAAAACCCAGGCTATAATCCTCCACCGTCGACTTAACAAAGATTAAAACCAGTAAAGCTTGCAAAACTGTATCTTTATAATACCCCTACCTCTTTCTCTAACACCGCTAAATTCCTTGGTATTACAATCAACACACGACTTACTTTCCCATTTCAAAAATATTAGAAAGAAAGTGCTAACCAGAATATCATATCTCTGCAAAATTAGTCACTACACCCACAGTTGCAGGTCTCAAACTATTTTACATTTTTACAAAACATTCATTAGACCTTTCATAGAATATGGAGCCATGGTAACATGCAACATTAACAAGAACCAAGTACTACTATTACTGAGACTCCAAAATCGAGTTATACGACTCGCACATCGCCTGCCACACTACACTCCTGTTGAATATGATCAGACACACACTAAAATCCTACCAATTTCTAAACGATTAATTAAACTTGCCACCAAATACTTTAAAAAATCCACTCATCGTAACGCACTGACTTCCGACTTTAAAAACATAGCAGCTACTCCCAAATCCTGGTGTAAATACTTATCCCCATATAACTTCATTCTCAGTCAGTCTAACACAATATAACTCTTGTTTGTTTGCTTGTTTTTCTCTAACATATCTTGTTGTTGTTTTTTTGTTAAGTCTCGTTTCAGGTCCAATCCATCTCCCATGACCAGCACATCTCAAGGGCACTAGGCGGGCTTTATTCGGTCCCGTCTAGTGAATGTGGATTTTCTCGGGGTACTCCCGTTTCCCCCACACCTAAATTTGAGGCATTGGATCTTTAGATCCCTGCCAGGGCACTTTGATTCATCGATCAATGCCCGGCCCTGAAATGACCCGTTTGAATGTTGTTTGTATTTTATCCGGCTTGCTTCTTGTCGTATTCCTCCGTTTCTCTTCTTGGGGGGTACTTTGCCTTCGCCTTGTAGCCTGCCACGCTTACCAGACAAGCATTTACATGAATTAATTAATCGGTCTATCAGTTTGATCCAATAACGTTATTATTTTTCAAACTCATACCAGGTGCAGGGTTGAAGGAGAACTGTTAGTCTTCGAGCACCCCAGGGGATTAATATTTCTTAGGAAACATTAATTTTAAACCTAAACACCTGCAGAAATAGAGAGAGACATATATATGTCTAACGAATCACTTCTTTGTGGCCCGGCATGGCCAAGCGTGTTAAGGCGTGCAACTCGTAATCTGAAGGTCGCGGGTTCGCATCCCAAACATGCTCGCCCTCCCAGCCGTGGGGGCGTTGTAATGTTACAATCAATCCCACTATTCGTTGGTAAAAGAGTAGCCCTATGAGAGCATTAGTTGCGAGAATAATGGCGTGAGACTGCCCATTAAGCGAAGTGTAAACATTTCAGCATAAAATTAATTCGTTCTTCGTGAACCGTCGATAAGATACAAAAAAATTCCAGATCAGACAGAAGGCTCAGTACTGTTTATAAGTTTGTAAAACTTTTGTATATAAATAATGATTTATTACAGCTAATGAGTTGTAATGACACTGTTTATTCTTATGTATTCTATGGTGGATGGTGTTAAAAAGATTGTTTTGGAATTTCGCACCAAGCTACTCGAGGGCTATCTGCGCTAGCTGTCCCTAATTTAGCAGTGTAAGACTAGAGGGAAGGCAGCTAGTTATCGCCACCCACCGCCAACTCTTGGGCTACTCTTTTACCAACGAATAATGGGATTGACCGTAACATTAGAACGCCCCCCACGGCTAAAAGGGCGAGCAAGTGAACCCGCGACCCTCGGATTACGAGTCGCACACCTTAACACGCTTGGCCATGCCGGGCCCAAGAACAAAGTGTGATGGGGATGCGAACCCGCAACCCTCGGCTTAGGAGTCCAATACCCAAACCATCTGGGTTAAAAAGATGACTTCCCTCTAGTTTATCACTTTACAGTTGGGGATTGCAAGAGCAGATATCCCTAGAGTATCGTTGAAAGAAATGAAATGTAAGAACTAACCACAACAACAAACAGCTTAGTATCTTGTTTTATAAAATTGAGATAGAATTAGTAACAATTTCAAAATATCCTTTAATAAACAACTTGTTTTTTTATTTTTGTATTACCCTCATTTAAACGTGTTTATTTTGGTTTCATCATTGTTCAAAAGTTTTGCAGGGTTTTGTTTAATTTTCGTCAAATAATTGTTTTCCCATAAACTTTGTTAATGACTTTTTCTATCTTTTGGGTTTTATTATCTTTGAATTTTTTGGAATTACCGTGTTTTTAATATAATTTGTTTCCGACCCGATGTTGGAAATACATGTTTTAATAAATGTAAATATGTAGATACTATCTCTAGGACTAGCCATTAAAAAATGACATAAAATGTAAAGTTCCATTATGCCTTTTTTTCTATGATGAATTTTCTTAATGAACACATACATAATCAAATGAAACTTGACTATATTTCCACTTATCCAATCAGTTACTATTTCTGGCTGGCATCTGGAATAATAAGGCGCCTCATCTGACGCTTTATGATAAGGACAAATACAATTAGTAGACAAATACAGTTAGTTGGCGTATAAAGTGGCTGAACCCTGATGTAATTATAAAGAGATAATGAGGAGGAAGGAAATCAGCTCGGGGTTTTAGAACTATAAAAGAACTATTTTATATCTTTACAAACACTTCTTTAGATAAACGTATCCTTATTCGTCTTGAATCACCAGTTGTTGAGGATCATAATGTAATTGTACAACTTCTCTTTTGAGTGGTCATCCAATAATTGAATATTGATTTTCTAAATGAAATTGCTTTGCTCTATATACTTTTGAAGATGTTTCGAATGTCACGAAGATCCCAAACTCGATCTTTACTATAACAATATAGCTTTAATTCCTAAAACCAGACTGTTCTTGTGTTAAAAAACAACAAATTAATCAAACTAGACATTAAAGTTTTTACTTGCACAGTAATTTATTTGTAAAATTAAAAAAATATATATAAGTTAAATTTTTGTAATAATTCTACACGGTTCGGTGGAAACAACTCCACAATTTTCCAGATGATGAAGTAAATATAAAGCTTCTCATCAACATGAGGCCCCAGCATGGCCAGGTGGTTAAGGCGCTTGAGACGTACTCCGAGGGTTGCGGGTTCGAATCCCTGTCACACCAAACATGCTCGCCCTTTCAGCTGTGGGACAGTAATAATGTGACGGTCAATTCCAGCCCAAGAGTTGGCGGTGGGTAGTGATGACTAGCCGCCTTCCCTCTAGTCTTACACTACTAAATTAGGGACGGCTAGCGCAGATAGCCCTCGTGTAGCTTTGCGCGAAATTCAAAAACCAAACAAACTTAAACCAATAATATTTTATTGATCTGACACGAAGATCTAAACTTAACAATTTGCAACTAATTATGACATTTTCTGAATTATCTTCTCATTATCAATGTTAACATGAAATTATTATACCATAAAACAAGTTTGACAACTTATATGGTGAATGTATTTATACATAATTTATAGTCAGATGGATATATATTTTTTTTATTTTAAAGAGAAATATATGCACCTGTAATAACTGTTACAATACCTGTACTCGTAATAACGTTACAAGCTCAGAGTATGTGATGTTACACTTGTTAAGGCACTGATTGTCAGACCAAAATGACAATAACAGTTGTGCACTTTGAAAACGGAGGTAAACAGGATTTTTCGCCAAAACGCATTCGTGTTTAATAATTTTTTTGAAAGATCTGCATGTTCTGCAAGTGCAACATGTGCAAAATCCTATAAAAGTGACGGGTTCTCGGTTTCCATAGCTCAGTGTTAAGCCACCGACACGCAATACAGTTGCGCCAAGACTGACTGAAGCACAACGCAACAACGTCATTGGTCGCTTGGAAGCAGGCGAATCTCGATCAGATGTTGCCAGATCTGTGAACGTCCACCCAAGCACCATCACAAGGCTATGGAATCGTCACCAATAACATGGATCAACTCGTGACCGTTCACGATCTGGCAGACCTCGTGTGACCACGTCCGCACAAGATCGCTACATCCGGTTACGTCACCTTCGGGATAGGACCACCACTGCGACGTCTACTGCCTCAAACATACCAAGGCTGCGTAGAATTTCCGATCAGACCGTACGCAACCGTCTACGAGATGCAGGAATCCGACCTCGACGTCCAGTCAGAGGCATCATCCTCACCCAGCAACATCGTCAAGCACGGCTGCAATGGACTCAGGCACATCGGGTATGGTATCATCGACGATGGAGGCATGTTTGGTTCAGCGATGAATTGCGTTTTATGCTTTGTAGGCAGGATGGAAGGACTCGTGTTGACCGTCGCCGAGGTGAACGTTTTGCTGAAAAACACAGATTTGGTGGTGGCAGCGTCATGATGTGGGCTGCCATCGCCTACAATGCCAGAACAGACCTTTTGCACATTCGAGGGAATCTTACGGCTCAACGATACGTCGACGAGATTCTTAGGCCCCATGTGCAACCCATCATGATGAACGTCAACCACGTTTTCAACATGACAACGTCCGTCCTCACACAGTCCGACTCACCACTATCTTCTTGAGACACCACAACATCAACGTTCTGGCCTGGCCCTCCAGATCACCAGATTTAAACCCCATCAAACATCTTTGGGACGAGTTGGACCGACGTCTGCGACGGCGACAACCTCAACCGCAGACTCTACCTCAGCTTGCAGCAGCTTTGCAGGCTGAGTGGACAGCCATTCCACAGGATGTGATTCGTCATCTCATCGCTTCCATGGGCAGGAGATGCCAAGCAGTTATTGATGCTCACGGGGGCATACTCGTTATTGACGTTGAGTGACGTTAAAATTCAACTAGTGAGCGTGGACTTTACCTTTGCAGACTTTGGATGTTCAGCAGTGAATGTACAAAGTTTCAAAATGTCTTACAGAACGACACGGAATAAACTTGTTAACAATTTATCTCAAATTTTGCCTTTTGCGCTTCTTTTTTGAAAAGTTTAGTTCATTTTCAGCTTTTAAAGGACATACTTCTCTAATCAGTGATTGACACCCATGTTGATGTAGTAGCAGGAAGTAGAAATAGTTCATCCTCAACTGTTAAAGGACACACTTCTCTAATCAGTGATTGACACCCATGTTGATGTAGTAGCAGGAAGTAGAAACAGTTCATCCTCAGCTACTAAAGGACACACTTCTCTAATCAGTGATTGACACCCATGTTGATGTAGTAGCAGGAAGTAGAAATAGTACATCCTCAGCTATTAAAGGACACACTTCTCTAATCAGTGATTGACACCCATGTTGATGTGGTAGCAGGAAGTAGAAATATACTCTTCAAAAAAAAGAAATGCAAAAGGGATATTTTTGATTTTAAAGAGAAATATATGTAATAACGTTACAAGCTCAGAGTATGTGATGTTACACGTGTTAAGGCACTGATTGTTAGACCAAAATGACAACAACAGTTGTGCATTTTGAAAACAGAGGAAAACATCGGATTTTTCGCCAAAACGCGTTCGTGTCCAATAAAGTTTTTGAGAGATCTGCATGTCCTGCAAGTGCAACATGTGCAAAATCCCTATAAAAGTGACGGGTTCTCGGTTTCCATAGCTCAGTGTTAAGCCACCGACATGCAATACAGTTACGTCAAAACTGACTGAAGCACAACGCAACAACGTCATTGGTCGCTTGGAAGCAGGCGAATCTCGAACATATGTTGTCATAGCTGTGAATGTCCACCCAAGCACCATCACAAGGCTATGGAATCGTCAGCAACAACATGGATCAACTCGTGACCGTCCACGATCTGGCAGACCTCGTGTGACCACGCCTGCACAAGATCGCTACATCAGGTTTCGTCACCTTCGGGATAAAACCACCACTGCGACGTCTACTGCCTCAACAGACCTTTTGCACATTCGAGGGAATCTTACGGCTCAACGATACGTCGACGAGATTCTTAGGCCCAATGTTCAACCCATCATGGTGAACGTCAATGACGTTTTCAACATGACAACGCCCGTCCTCACACAGCCCGACTCACCACTGTCTTTTTGAGACACCACAACATCAACGTTCTTCCCTGGCCCTCCAGATCACCAGATTTAAACCCATCGAACATCTTTGGGACGAGTTGGACCGACGTCTGCGACGGCGACAACCTCAACCGCAGACTCTACCTCATCTTGCAGCAGCTTTGCAGGCTGAGTGGCCAGCCATTCCACAGAATGTGATTCGTCATCTCATCGCTTCCATGGGCAGGAGATGCCAAGCAGTTATTGATGCTTACGGGGGGCATACTCGTTATTGACGTTGAGTGACGTTAAACTTCAACTAGTGAGCGTGGACTTCGCCTTTGCAGACTTTGGATGTTCAGCACTGAATGTGCAAAGTTTTACACATTTCATACAGAACTACCCGGAATAAACTTGTTAACAATTTGTCTCATGTTTTGCCTTTTGCGTTTCTTGTTTTGAAGAGTATATATTCAACTATGCTTATTTTATCCATAGTCTGATGTGAGTGTTTAAACCCTTCAAATTTATATTATTTCGTTTGACTAGAAACTACAATTCTCAGATGTTCATAATTTGTATGTTTACCTGGTAGCTAGACCAACATATTTCGTATTATTTGTGAAACTGAAATCATAATCTAATTTGTATAACAGAACCAGTTAACTTTTATGACCTTATCTTTCTCGTGTTATTTGTAATTCTACTAGTTCAAAACGTCAGTTTTTGGTTTTACTGGTGGTGTTCACATGTGTCTGTCTTCTAACTCAAAATTCCATGCTTATATTTTATTGGTAGTGTTTGGACGTGTCTGTGTTCTAGCTCAAAAGTGAAGTTTTATTTTTACTGGTAGTGTTCATATGTTTCTGTATTCTTGTTCCAAACATCAAGTTCTGGTTTCACTGGTAGTGTTCGCATGTGTCTGCATTCCAGGTTAACAACATTGGTTCAGGTGTTGTTCGAAATAAATGGCTGCAAGTAAAGGTCGAAAATAATGAACATAATGAAATGTTTGAAACATAACAGTTGAGAACAGCAAGTTTGAACGTTAGTAGATATATTTAACCTAATTTTGTTTAATTATAAGCTCGGAAATAGAAGTTGTGTATATTTTTTGTATTCATGAGATCTCGTAGTGCTTGAGCCGCAAGTCGTAGCTGGCTGTGGTACTGTTTGTCATTTAGTATAAGCTAGAATGTTTTAAACTAGAAAGCCTGTAAATTATTTTATAGAGTATAAAAGTGTTGAAAAATGTGTTTGTTTGTTGGACTTAAAGCCACTTTGAGCTGTCTAGTATAGGTGTACAAACAGAAATACTGTTTTATACTATATTTTTTTAATTTTGTAATTTAAATGTTCGGTAGTAGGAGTTGCGGGTCCTAAAGATAGTATTGACATGAAAAGGTTTAATAACTTAGGTCAAGAATACCAAGAATACCTTAGGCCAAGAATTTTCATTTTAAGCTATGAGACATTGTGGAGTGATTAGAGTTGTTTCAACAGCATAATTGGATAAAAGAAAGTGGTTGAGGCGTGGTAATCCGACGGTCGCGGGTTCGACCACCAGAGCAACGGTCAATCCCACTATTTGATATAGAAGCAAAAGTTGACTGGTGGGAGTTTACACTTTCTGGTGCTGTCAAATTCAGTAGGAAGTGGTTTATGGTAAGTTAATCTCTTACCTTACTGGACCTGTATCATTTTCAGGTCACGCATTTACTTACTCATAATTTAGCAACCACAAACTAGAAGAAAGATAGCTAAACACCATCCAACTCTTAGACTATTTTCACCAGCAAATAATGACCACATATAATGTGGACAAGTATGGTGACGGATTCGAACCCATCATTCAGAGTCGGAAACACAAGATCATACCAAGTAGCTGTATATAAGTTAAGAAAAGTTTGCAGCGATTCACAAACTACCTGATCTCAAAATGAAGGTTCACGTGCGTATTCAGTGGTTTTATAGAAGTGGAATATTTAGAGACAAGGATTAATAAAATTTAATGTAATCATGATGCTAATATCTGGTGTATATTACTCACTCTACACACACTTCTGGTTTCGGTTTATGAAACAACGGTTTATCTGCTTACACGTTTTAGGCCAAACTAAAAGAAGAACTGTATCTGAGCTGGATAACTTGGTTTACATAGAGTTAGCCATAAACATTATGACGAGTTGTATGTCTGACTGCAATGCATCCAAGAGAGAGAACCTAAAACTTTGCACACATAGTAAGAAGGGGATAGTGTGGGTGTGCACTGAAGGTACTTATGTGTCAGATTTGACTCAAAAATGTTCTTTATCCTAATTATTCTGCTTTGTAAAGGTCTATAGGAAAGAAAGTATCATTTTTCTCTCTCTTACTCAGTACAGTATTTTCAACATAAACTTGAGAACTCTAAACATTTGAAGAGTAAACTAAGTTTTGGAAACAGAAAACAGAGAATACTGCAGAATTTGAAGACTGAAAAATTCAGATAAAATCACAGTAATAAAATAATCGAATCTGAGAAACTAAAGTAAATCTATTTGTTTTTTAAAGGGTTGGACTGAATTAAGATTGGAAAATCGTAAAATAAAAATCATTAAAGAATTGGTGCATTGGGGTAGCGATAAAATTAATTGAAATAAAGGGAGACACTTAACTGGTATAGTAAGATCTTAGTGGATCCACTCCTTACTATGTTTTAGTACTGTATATAGTGTCCAGGTTAAATGGGTTATAACTAAAATATTCCTGGTTGACCAAGTATGATAATGATTGAAAATGTTTCATGACCAATGCTGTCAGTGAACAAAGGTCATGGAGTGACATTATTCACTGGACAAAAATGTAAGTTGAAATTCTTGATATGAGTATGCTTTCTTTGTACACACCCCACTAAATGATCAAGAAAAAAAGATGTTTAACATTACAGATATCAATCTTGAGGTAAAAAAGGACTGGAAGGTTAAACACTAACCATTAGTGGAAGAGAATATTATATTGTTTGAAATGGTGAGTTGTACCAGTGATGAATATTAGTTGTCTGTTCTCTTTATTATACTTTTAAAATTAAACAATAAGATATCCTCTTATAAACACTCTCAAACTCCTATATTTTGTTTTTTCTTTAACTAATTTTTTTTTTTTACCCAGTGTTTTCCTTACATCATTGCAATATGTTACTGATTTGCATGTTTGTTTGTTTTCTTTAATTAATTTTTTTACCTAGTGTTTTCCTTATCATCATTACAATATGTACCTGATTTGCATGTTTGTTTGTTTTTTTTCTCTTTATCATTTAATACTGAAACTTATGTTAGTGAACTTTCTATTTGTCTTTCCTACAAGAAAACATCTCTTAAATAGCAACTTCTGTAACATTTTAAGAAATAAAAATCATTCAATGTTTTTAGGCAAAAATATAATATCTACTATTTCTAAACGATTTGGTTTAGATTTGAATTTTTTCAAAATTGCAAATAAACTTTAAGAATATAATATAACAAGCTAGAAACTTAACATCTCCCTCTGAATGCATTAATTAAAATAAAAACTACATGTACTTTAGACTTCAAAGGTTTTATTACATGCATTAATGATCTAATGATTTCATTCATATATAATTTCAGTCAGACAATATGGTGAGTGGATGGTGGATAATATTCTAAACATATCAGACAGAATGTTTTTGTTTTGTTATAGCAAAGCAACAATGGGCTATCTGCTGTGTCCACCAAGGGGAACCAAAACCCTGATTTTAGCATTATAAATTCAAACACTTACCTCTGTCCTACTAGGGAACAGACAATGAACACTTGTATAACAGCTGTTATGGGTGAATACCTTTTCTAAGTTAGCATTCACAAACTTCATATTATAAAAACTGTTGTTATAACAAACTACTGACATCAATAGTATTCCAACCACTACTGTAGTTGTTGTATGCCAGTGAGCCTTATAAGCTATTAAATGCAATGGTAGCCCACATCAAGATCTTTTGTCAAGGTTAAAATAGTCTTCTTGTTTTCAAATTATAAATTCTCTAAAAAAAAGATTCCTAATTCTTTTAGCTTGTTTCACCACAGTCAAATACATTAGAATACTGAAGGTTTTCAATGTGTGTAAATAATCATACTTAAATAATTTTAAACCTTTACACCACCATTATTTTCTAATGGGATTCCAAACATATTTATATATGGTGTCTTTGTTGTTAATATTTGCAATAATTTTATCAAGATACAAATAATAGTTGATACTATGGAATAAGAACCAGAATCTCATTTGATTAAGTAAGTGGTTCAAAAGTTGTATGAAGTTTAAAGTTAGGCAATTGAAAACAGATGTTTCATTTCAAAGAGAATAACTGATATTTACCTGTAAGACAGGAGTATTTTGCAGTGAAAACAATATTTTATTGTTAAAAGGCTCAATGCATACAAAGATTCATTAAAATTAATCATCATATCATATTATTTACAATAGGAAAATAATTAAATGTTTAAAAATTACCTTTCAAAATTATACAAGAGTGTACACGTTATCTTGTATAATTATACGAGAGTAGACAAAGTGTTGGGGTGGGTAGTGATGACTAGTTGCTTTCCTACAGTACTTAATCAGGGACGACTAGCGCAGATAGCCCTCATGTAGCTTTGCACGAAATTCAAAGCAAACCAAATTAAAACCAACTGGTCGTTTGCCTTCACTTTTTTCCTTCAGTATATAATTATTTATTGTTTCTATCAGTTTACATGCTATTCTATCCATGATTCCGATAGCATGTGACCCAATTAAACACGTTACTTTTGGCCTTCTGCCAAATGAATAATTTTTTGTGTTTTTTATGCGAGGGAGAGTAGTAAGCTTGAGTAATTACTGCCTCCAGTCGGCACTGCAAGTTCACGCTGAGTGATTTAGTGATTTCGATATTAGTTGTAACCTGTTATCTTGAACTCGCAAAGTTGGAGAGAAATTCAGATTCTTTTAAAACAAATCTTAGTCAAAGTGACGCCTGGTAGAAATTGATGAAATAACATTTAATTTCGTTTTGACCCCGATTGTCTCAGTATTTAAATTTATAAAACTATAAACATAACCCATATAGCCCTTTTCACTAAAGTTTCTGCTACATTTACGATTTCAAACAATCGTTTATAAACTCACACTCAGTGAACATGCGCAAGTTAAAGAATTTTGTGAAAACCTATTCTGACCTTCAAGACACGTGTTACTGAAAACCTAGTTTATAGAACATGAAATATAATACTTAAAGGATTGTTGTTTATAAATGTTTTTACCATACCCCAGTTTATATCAATTTGCCACGCTATGAAAACATTTAGTAAAATGAGGGTTTACATTTCTACGTTTTAAACAACAACTAGTTTAGTGTTAACTCTAACGTATACCTTACAAAATCAAATATTGGCCTTTATGAGGGTTTTAAGCATAGCAGCAACATATATCTATAGACTATGATCTAATTTGTCTTAATTTAACATTTTAATTAAATAATTATACAAAACATCTTTAGTTAGCATACTTGAACGTCATATAAAATAATTAAGATTCAAATCGAATTAAATGTTTGTCTTGAAAACTTATCCAACACGTAATCGAACAGTTTTGTGAAACGTTAGGATTAGTGTATTTAACTATTTACGTCACTCGGAAAGGGTTCACTGCGTCTCATAATGATGGACGTGCGAGAGTGTGGAGACGTCGAGGAGAGCGATTTTCCGTAATGGTTCTGTAATGGTCTAAGCAGGCATATGCTTGGGTGGCCGCTCCGACTTACTCATACTCAACAGGGGTGCTCTGAATGCACGACAATATAGAGACGAAATTCTGGAACCCATTGTGAGGCCTTTTGCCGGTGCTGTCGGCGATGGGTTCATTTTCATGCAGGTTAACGCGCTAGCCCCCGTCGCCTAACTGTGCACGCGTATGGACTTCCTTGATGAGGAAGACATATAGACTTTTGAGTGGTTCGCCAGATCTCCAGATTTAAATCCGATTGAACATTGTTGGGATATGTTGTCGAGGTGTGTTATTGAACGGCACCACTCAGAATGTACAGGAACTCCGACAAGCCCTGCTAGACAAGTGGGCTCCCATACCCCAAGATAACATTGATAGACTGATTCGAAGTGTGCCAAATCGGTGTCAAAAGTGTATCACAGCCCGTGGAAGTCACATTAGATATTGAATGTTTCAAACATTTCTTGAATAAACGCATGTAAACTGTTTAAAGTATTGTATCGTATGGGATATCAGTTTTTTGTGATACTAGTCATTTTTTTTAAATTTTATTTCTCCATGTTTTACACTTCATCACACATTAAAAATGGATATAGATGGAACTGAAATAAGACAAAATATCTAAAAAATAAAAGTATTCTCACATTTGGAACACTGAGATAAATTATATAAGAAAACGTACTTGTTCTTTTAATTTTTAGCAGTTTTTTTATAGCCGTAAGGAATTTCAGCTTAAACAGCAATACAGAGGTTCCATCTGGTCAATGAAGATATACTTAGAATATTTCACTTCTGTATTTTGCAGTTTTATGAGCGTTTTTTTTTTACCATTAACCGGTGGTAGATGGATCTTCACCAAACTCGGTATGGTGGTTCATTGGGTCCATGGGGGGAAACACATAGATCTTTTTGAGGCTTACGGTTTTTATGAGCGTTTCTTTTACAACTACTTCGCCCCTTATTGACCGATCAACACTGAATTTGTCTACGAAGGTTTGTTGAGTCGATGTGAGGATACGTTCAAATTTTCGGTTTTACATTTTGTCTTTGGCAGTCTTTATGGGCGTTTTATACAATTACATATAAGGGAAGCAACTTTTCAAGTCCTTGAATAACCATGAATTTACATAACTTACGTCACTACTTTTTCACTTTTAACACGATAAATATGATACGCATAAGTAAAATACATAGGTAAATTCAGGATTTATAACGCAACAGTTTACCCTCTAGTAATAGAGCGCAGACAGCTCACAGTATAACTGTAGGCTCAAAACAGATAAACATAACATAGAAGCAAAATGGAGTATTCAGATCCTAACTTTAAAGGCTCAAGTCCCAGTTCTTTCAAAAATTACAAATTTCAAGTAAATGGCAATGGACATCTTCAGATCCAAAGTTTTAAGACTCGAGTCAGATGTTTTTCCAAATTTACAAATTCCTCGTAAAAGACGACAGTTTAATACAAACTCTTTATTTCTCAGGGTCGTCGTTACGTCGTATTAACTCTATAAACCTTCTATCAATAATTACTTGTTTTCCATGCAATATCTCATGATTATCAAAAACCATAACAATGGCTGAAAATATACTGCACGTAGTAAGTTGATACTACTGCCCTCTATAAATCATGTTCTTAATAATAATATCTGTATTTCAGTTTGGAGTCGCCACAGCTGAAAGCAGAGGGTCAAACGGTATAAAATATCTATTCTTTAGGTCTGTATTTTTATTACTGTGTGATATGTATACTTTCATAGAGTTTAAAAACATCCTTTTAATTAAAAACTTTAAAACCAAAATACGTTTTACCTTTCTCACGTTTGTTCTTCAGACTGGATTTCTTAATGGAAAATTAAAACGACAGTTAGAAAATCGTTTGGGATTAGAAATTGCTTTAAGAATATCGTCAAAACAAAAAATATGATTCTTATATATAAATCTTACATCCCTGTATGTACCAGTTTCTGTTAGTCACATCTTAGTTTGTACCAGTTTCAACTAGTTACATCTTAGTTTGTACCAGTTTTAACTAGTTACATCCTATTTTGTAATTACTTCTGTTAGTTGCATCCAACTTTTTATCTTTTTCTGCTAGTTACATCTTAGCTTGTACCTCTTTTTTCTAGTTGCATCCTAGTTTGTAACTATTTCTGTTAGATACATCCTAGTTTGTAACTATTTCTGTCAGTTACATTCTATTTTGTTGTTTTTTTTCTGACAGCCTTATCCTAGTGTGTACATGTTTGTATCAACCTCAACAAGATTCTAACTAAGTGTACATTTTTCAAACCAAATTGTAAGTTAATATGATATTTGTAGGTGGTTTTTTCTATAATAGATTATGAATTGTTAAAGTTCAACGTTCAACACAATAAATTGCATGACAGATGGAGTAAAACTAGTGAGGTTGGTGTTTGAAACCAAAAGCAGTGTGTTATGATTTACTTTCATTTCTTTGACATCCACAGTACCAACATACGAGTATTATGTGATCTCATCCCTCTATGACCTTTGATCTTGTCTTGAATATGATAACGTTTATTGTCACGATAAAACAGACTACACTGATTTAAATGTGCTTTACTGTTTCGGTTGTTATTTATGTTTTCTCTTACAGTAGGTAAGTTATGTCTAGCAATGTGTTAACTGGTTCTTCTTTTTTTTGTATTTAGGAGTTGTGTACAGTTATCGAACAACATATCACATTGAGTTTTGACGTTAATGAGTTATTGGAGGTTCCTTTGTTTTCCACTTTTTACCAGCGCACTGTCACCCCTCTCTTCCCTAAATGGCAGTATGGGCTGATATGTGAACTCCATGTGACAACCATATTTTATCTTTTTTTTTAAGGAACCGTTCTTCAAATGACATCGATTTAGCAGGTTTTGTTGTCTGGCTTAATAGTTTCACTTCAAATAAAAACAAAACAAGCAAACCACCTAAAAGGTACCAATTTGATAATTTAATCAGGAGAATTACAAATAGATATTACAAAAATTGACCTCAAGTCATAACAAAATTTTATACTCTTAATACATCAAGTGATTTATTACGACTTTCTCAATCTATTCAAGTATACACAGAATAAAATTTTGAAGGATAGAGTTACCCTTGGAATTTTTTCATGCAGTCTTTCAAAATAACATTATTTAACATGATTAATTAGGCTTGAAGAAAATAAGATAATTCTACTTTATTTTCCAATTGAAATTTGAGATTTATATCTAGAAGTTAGACGTATATAATAAATAAATATATTGTGAGCTTAGAATCAAAATATTTTTAATTTTCGTTTGTTTTGAAATTCGCACAAAGCTACTCGAGAGCTATCTGTGCTAGCCGTCCCTAATTTAGTAGTGTAAGACTAGAGGGAAGGCAGCTAGTCATCACCACCCACCGCCAACTCTTGGGCTACTCTTTTACCGACGAATAGTGGGATTGACCGTCACATTATAACGCCCCACGGCTGGGAGGGCGAGCATGTTTAGCGCGACTCGGATGCGAACCCGCGACCCTCAGATTCCGAGCGCAAGCCTTATCGCGCTCGGCCATGCCAGGCCTTTCATTTTCGAGAAAGGAACTTCAGAAATCGATCTCAAATTGAAGTTACTTGCTCTATCAGAGAGTAAGACGTTTAGGGTCAGTAATATGATTATGTACTAAAAAAAGACCTACTGTTACAAATATGATCATATAATAAAGGTAGATCTAGTTTTAGGAATATGATCATGAGCTAAAGGAAAATCCAGTGTTAGCAATACGATCATGTACTACAGGAAGACCTAGTGCTAATAAATATGATCATGTACTAAAGTAAGATCTAGTGTTAGTAATATGATCATGAACTATGGATAGATCTACTCAATTATCATATTACTAACTAGAGTAAGAACTAGTCAAGGTTCATATCACTAACACTAGAGTAAGAACTAGTCAAGGTTCATATCACTAACACTAGTTCTTACTTTAGTACATGATCATATGACTAACACCATGTGTTTCTTTCGTATATGATCATATTTTTAACATTAGTAACATTATTATGTACTAAAGGAGAATATAGTGTTAGTAATATCATCATCTACTGAAAGAACCTAGGGTTAGTAATATTATCACGTACTGAACATCTGGAGTTAATAATATGATCACGCACTAAAGTAAGACCTGGTGTTAGTAATATGATCATGTACCACAGGAAGATCTAGTATTAGTAATATGTTCATGTTATAAAGGAAGACCATGTGTTAGTAAAACGATTATGTACTAAAGTAAAATCTAGAGTTCGAAAAATGATTATGCAGTAAAGTAAGATCTTGTGTCAGTAATATGATCACATACTAAAGTAAGATCTAGTGATAGTAACACGATTACGTACTAAGGTAAGATCAAGTGTTAGAAATGTGATCCTGAACTAAAGGAAGACCTAATGTTAGTACCGTGATCATGTACTAAAGGAAGATTTATGTTAGTAATATGATCTGTACTAATCGAAGATATAGTGCTAGGAATATTATGATGTATTAAAGGAAACCTAATCTAAGTAATATTCCTAGCACTATACCTAATCTAAGTAACCTAATCTAAGTAATATGATCATTTAACAAAGTAAGATCTAGTGTTAAAAATACGATCATGTACTGAAGATCTAGATTTAGTAATATGATCATTAACTAAGGATAGATCTAGTGATAGTAATATGATCATGTAATAAAGGAACGCCTAGTGTTATTCATATAATCATGTACTAAACTAAGACCTAGTACTAGTAATGCGAGATTTTTGTCAGTAATATGATCATCTAGTAAAAAGTGTTCTTGTGTTAGTTTTGTGATCATGTACTAAAGGAAGATCTAGTGTTAGTAATATCAAAATGTACTAAAGGATGATCTCGTGTTGGTAATATGATCATGTAGTAAATGAAGACCTGGGGTTAGTAATATAATGATGTAGTAAAGGAAGACCTTGTGTTAGTAATATAATCATGTACTAAACAAAGAACTAGTGTTAGTTATATTACCATGTATCAAAGTTAGTAATATCATCATGAACTAAAGATCTAGTCTTAGTAATATAATAATGTACTAAAGAGAAACCAATGTGATCATTGTGATTACATTGATCAATTATGATCATGTAATAAAGGAACACCTAGTGTTATTCATATGATGATGTACAAAACTAAGACCTAGTATTAGTAATAAGATCATCTACCAACGCGAGATTTTTGTCAGTAATATGATCATCTAGTAAAGAGTGTTCTTGTGTTAGTTTTATGATCATGTACTAAAGTAAGATCTAGTGTTATTCAAATGATTATTTAGAAAAGTAAAACCTAGTGTTAGTAATATGATCATATACTAAAGGAAGATCTAATGTTTGTGATATGATCATGAATTAATATAAGATGCAGTGTTATTAATAAGATCACGTACTAATGAAAGGCCTACTGTTACCAAGATGATCACGTACTAAAGGAAGTTCTAATGTTAATAACACGATCATTTACTAAATGAAGATGTATTGTTAGTAATATGATCATGAACTAACGTAAGATCTAGGGTTAATAATATGACCATTTAGTGAGGACGACCTAGTGTTAGTAATATGATCACGTACTAGAGTATGATTTATTGTGATAAGTCACGTACCAAAGGAAGACCTAGTATTAGTGATATGATCATGTGTTAAAGGATGATCTAGTGTTAGTGATATGATCATGTAGTATAGGAAGACCTAGAGTTAAAATATGATAATGTACTAAAGGAATATCCAATGTTAATAATAAAATCTTGTACTAAAGATCTAGTGCTAGCAACATCATAACGTACAAAAGGAACATCTGGTGTTAGTAATATGATCATGTACAAAAGAAAGATCAAGTATTAGTAAAATGATCATGAAGTAAAGTAAGATCTAGTATTGGTAATATCATCATGAACTAAAGAAAGACCTTGTGTTAGTAATATCATCATGTAATAAAGGAAGACGTAATACGGTCATGTATTAAAGGAAGAACTAGAGTTAGTAATATCATCAAGTACTAAAGGAAGACCAGGTTTGAGTAATATGATAATGTACTAGAATAAAATCTAGTGTTACTAATTTGATCATGTACTAAAGGAAGACCTAGGGTTAATTAGGTGATCATGCACTAAAGTGAGATACATTGTTAGTAATATGATCATGACCTATATTAAGATACAGATATAGTGTGAGTAATATGATCATGAACTAAAGTAAGATCTAGTGTTAGTAGTGTGATCACGTATTGAAGATATATAGTTAGA
Organism: Tachypleus tridentatus; assembly: GCF_004210375.1. Taxonomy (NCBI): domain Eukaryota; kingdom Metazoa; phylum Arthropoda; class Merostomata; order Xiphosura; family Limulidae; genus Tachypleus; species Tachypleus tridentatus. The sequence goes on along the minus strand of NW_027467782.1, from coordinate 5,465,059 downwards.
AATATGATCATGTTCTAAAGAAAGAACTAGTGTTAGTAGTGTGATCACGTATTGAAGATATATAGTTAGAAATATGATCATGTTCTAAAGAAAGAACTAGTGTTACTAAAATGATCATGTACTAAAGAAATATCTTGTGTTAAAATATGATCAAGTTCTATAGATCTAGTCTTACTAATATAATCACGTACTAAAGGAAGATCTAGCGATCGTAACATGATCATGTACTAATGAAAAAAACGTGTTAGTAATACGATCACGTACCAAAGGAGACCTTCTGTTAGTAATATGATCACGTACTCAAAGAAACCTTCTGTAAGTAATATGACCATCAAATAAAGGAAGATATGGTGGTAGTAATATGATCATTAACTAAAAAAAGTCCTGATGTAGTAATATGATCATTAACTAAAGAAGTCCTGATGTAGTAATATGATCCTGTACTAAAAAAAATCTTGTTTCAGTTATATGATCATGAACTAAGGTAAGATCTGGTGTTAGTAAAATGATAATGTACTAAAGGAAGACCTAAGGTTAAAAATATGATCATGTTCTCAAAGAATATTAAATATTATGAATGTGATCATGTACTAGAGGAAGATCTAGAGTTAGTAAAATGATCATGTGGGAAATTAAGACCGAGTGTTTGTAATATGATAATGCACTAAAGGAAGATCTAGTGTTCGCAATATAGTCAGGTACTAAAGATCTATTGTTAATAATATGGTCACGTACTAAAGGAAGATTTAGCGTTGGAAATATGACCACGCACTAAAGGAATACCTTGTGTTAGTGATACGATCATGTAGTAAAGGTAGATGTGGTGTTAGTAATATAATCAAGTACTAAAGGAAGATCTGGTATTAGTAATGTGATGATGTACTAAAGAAAGACCAGGTGTGAGTAATATGATCATGTATTGAAGGATTCTCTAGTGTTAGTAATATGATGATGCACTAATGTAAGAACGAGTGTAGTAATACGATGGTGTACTAAAGGAAGCCAAGTGTTAAAATACGATTATGTACTAAAACAAGATCTAGATTTAGTAATATAATCATGTACTGAAAGAAGACCTGGTGTTAGTAATATTGTCATTTTCTAAAGGAAGATCTGGTGTTAGTAATATAATCATGAATTAACGGAAGACCTAGTGTTAAAAATATTATCATATACCAAACAAAGATCAAGTGTTAGTAATAAGATCACGTACTAAAGAAGGATCTAGTCACTAGATCAATTATACGTTGACAATCCAAGAAATACTTCACATTTAAATGTTAAAAAAGTCTATGAATCTAGTGTTAGTAATATGATCACATAGACTTTTTAACATTTAAATGTGAAGTATTTCTTGGGATTGCCAACGTATAATTTCCAATGTTTGACAGTTGATTCGTTTGAGTTTTGGGAAGCTCGAAATCTTCACCAAGTGCCTTTGTTTATTTCTTGGAAGGTCGAAGTGTAGGAGTTATGCCAGCAATCAGCCGCTGAAATGAAAAAAAAAAAACGAATTCAATAGTTGAGGTATAACTTCCTAATCTGAATATTAACCTCATTTATCATCATAAATATTATATCTGGAAATATTAACATAAATGATATTTATACGTAAAGAAACTGGTGTATTTCAGTAATATTTTATTTGCCAACTTTGAGACTGTCTCTATAGTCAATATAAGTGTTGAAAATCTACTACAATATGATCATATACTAAAGGAGGATCTAGTGTTAGTAATATGATTATGTACTGAAGGAAAACATGATAATAAGTTTCAGTATAAATAATTTATCAATAATATTTAAAATTTTACTTTTGATAAAGACGAAAAGCAACTCACGTCCTTAAGAGAACCTGGTGTTACCAGCATAAAATGAAAAGCATATAACGGAATCCATAACATTGAAGCCAGGGCTATCCCCCAGCCTAAGACTTCTCCCCACCAAGGATAAACGTAAGTCTCTGCATACACCAAAGGCTTGTATCTCAAAACTGAAAACAGGAATATTCCCTAAAGGAAATATGTATTTAGAATTAGAAAAAGACATTCTCTGGTTCTCTGAATGAAACTGAAATAAAATTGAACATCATTTGTGTGTATATATATATATATATTAGCTACTAAAGATAAGGTATTTATTTATATGTTTTGATACTGTGAGAAACGTAACTGAGTTAACATAATGCCAGTTTTATCGAGTAAGTGAGAAAAATGATCTGTTATCACAATTAACATATAGTATTCTCACTTGCTGAATGTTCAAGGTTCATTTCGTTACTTACAGTGAACAAATGTACAAATCCAGGTCCTCCATTATCCTTAAATACTTTTATAACTCCACCATAGGTGAGGGTCAATACAGTTTACCGTAACTGAGATATGGCGTGGCTGTTTATGTCAATGTCAGTGGCCGAAATAAATAATACTATTATGCAATCTGTTGTGCTGAAATACAACTAGTTCTCAATATCAGAAGTGGCGATTGAGGCTCATTAAATGTATCGCCATCTATTGAATGACACCTCAAACAAAATCAATAAAAAATTCACACTTCTGGTTTGGTTTGTTTTGAGTTTCGTGCAAAGCTACATGAGGTGTATATGCGCTAGTCGTCCATAATTTAGCGGTGTAAGACTACAGGGAAGGCAGCCAGTCATCATCACCCTCCTCCAACTCGTGAGCTTCTCTTTTACAAACGAATAATGGAATTGACCGTTACATTATTACGTCCCCACGACTGAAAGGACGAACATATTTGGTGTGACGGGAATTCGAACCCACGACCCTAAGATTACGAGTCGATTGTCTTAAGCACCTGACCGTATCGGTCCTACATTTTGTGTATTCAAGATTTAAACAATTATAAAAATAATTGTGGTATGTGTAGCCATCATTTCTTTATCACATAATTATAAATAAAAGTACTGTGTGCTCAACATGAACAGGACTTTCAGTATGTCAAGATCCTGATTAAATACTTATTGATAAATGTTTTAAATGTAATACAAAAATTGCGGTTGTTAAAACTAAATTTAATTTTCAATGAACGGTGCCATCTTTAACACATAAAACATTAATGTTTATATCAGAATTGTGCCTTTTCAACCCTGAAAGGTGCCACAAACAAACTCCGATATCAGAGTTGAATTCAACAATCATAGAAATCTATCCTTAAATTTTCATTATTCCAGTTGGATTTTCAGTCGAATTTCGTCCTCTTCTTCTTGGAAAGGAGTCTGTGGCATTTAGGTGAGGACGTTTCTGGGACCAAACCCGAACTCACCATTAACATACCAATAATCGCGTGCTGATATAATCCACTAATTCCAATGTTATACTGTTATTGGTAATATAGGGGTATCAAACTTACCAAACAAATGGCTGGAGAGACAAAAACCCAGGTAGCGAGGAAGTACCAGTTAGGCCGATATCCTGTCATCTCTTCAATGTTGCTAGACAACCTTTTTACACCTGAAATAATTTATTGTTATTAATATTTTAACAAATTTATTGTTTTACTGGTTGTTACCTTCACGTAAAAAACCACTTGACATAAAACTTGAATTAACTCAAATCTACAAATTAAAAGTGTATTTGTTAATTAATAGTTCAAAGTTTATAATGAAAACAACTGAAAATCCCACAAAAGATTAAAACAAAAAAAAGGCCCTGGTGGTTAGGGCGCTTGACTCGTAAACTGAGGGTCGTGGATCCGAATCCCCGTCAAACGAAACATGCTCGCCCTTTAAGCCATGAAGGCATTATAAAGTGATGATTAATCCCACCATTCGTTAGTAAAAGAGTATCCCAAGAGTTGACGGCGAGTGGTGACACCTAGCTGCCTTCTCTCTAATCTTATACTACTATATTAGTGATGCTAGCGCAGACAGTCCATATGTAACCTTCGCAAATTTAAAAACAAAACAAAAGGTAAGAAGATAATTTAAAGGATGAATAGCGAATCTGATCCTTTGTGGAGATAAAGTTAAAAAAAACTAGAAAAAAGTGAAGCGAAGAAAAATTAAGTTGTTAAAACTATTGACTTTTGAGTACAATAATACAAGGATTAAATGTAATGAATAATTAACTATCATCTCTAAAGTGAAACTTGAGTAAGACACAATCTTCTACGGTTAACTTGAGAATAATATATCATCATCTTTAGGGAGAGCTTGCACATAGTACAACAGCACATTCTAGAGTTAATTTCAGAATAATATATCATCATCTTGAATATAGCACATCAGCACATTCTAGGGTTAACTTGAGAATAATACAACAACATATTTTAAGGGTAACTTGCATATAGTACAACAGCATGTTCTAGGGTTAACCTGCACATAATAAGATACCACCCTTCAAGATTAACTTGTTTATTGTACAACAGCTCCTCCTAGGATTAACATACGTAAAATACATCATCACATTCTACGGAACAGAATAACAACATATAAATAAACAGATATATAAGAAGTGGGAAGTGGCGTAAGAAATAATGCAGGACATGCATTTGAAACTTACCATAAACCCATGTAATAGCTATAGTTTGAAAGAAAACAGTGAACAGTAGAGTCATTCCACTGGCAGAATAATAATCCATCAGTTGAAATATGTACATGCCCCCCTGAAAAGTAAAATGATTATTTTAGTGAATAATACAATCAGTTTAAAGAAATCCAATCAGAATTATTTATTAACAGTTTCGTTTTTATTAAATATATTTTATTACAAGTTACAGTTTCCATATTCTAGATACAAGATAACACCATGGTAAAGCCACAGAAATAAACAGATATATCAGAAGTGGAACGTTACTGAATAAATATAATAGTATTGGGAGTTGTGCTTATGGTAAGTTTTATTTATTACGTCATTTTTACAGTGAATAAGATTTGTTTTAGACTATCCACCCAATATTAGACATCATGCACTACACACACCTTTAACATAAGTCTTCATGTATTACACATTATCATGAGACATCATGACAATACACATCATCATTAGATCACGTACTACACACACCCAACATCAGACATTATGCACTACACATCATCATTAGACATTACATACTAAACACTAAACATTTGACATCATGTGCAACACATCATCATTAGACGTCATGTACTACAGACCAATCATCACATAACAAACTGAGACAGTTATAGATATCTTTCTACAGGAACTAACATCTCTCTCTACAGCAGTACCTTACTGTTATCATCATTGACGCCATTAATTATGACGTCATTTATTTTGGATGAGATGACGGCTTGAGGAACTTTCTTTTTTTTTTTGACGGACAAATGAAACATCTACCATAATGATATTTTCCTTTTTACTCGTTTATTGATTTTTTTTAATATTATGGAACATACCTTAGTGACCATTGGTAGGCCTAACATGTATAAGATGATAAATCATTACTACGGTAAAACTTCTCTTCGCGGTCTCGAAAAGAGATGGCCATTCGTCCACGATCCCTGTGATGAAAGTTTCCACGGTGCAGAACTGAAAAACAAAACTGACCAATATCAGTACACATGTTGTCATAACATACAGATCAAAGTAACTTAATAAACATAGTTAGACAGATCTATATAAATTGTATATGTACACTGCTAACCAAAATCTTAAGATCAATGAACAAAAAAGAGAAAATATGCATTTTGCGTTGTTAGACTTAACCACATATTTGAGTAGAGCTTCGATAAAAAGACAATAAGAAAAGGGAAAATAAAAATAAAAAACCTTTTAGCATTTAATAGGAAAAATGTGAACACTATGAAATTAGCCTAAATACCAGTTGATCAAAGTTTAAGACCGTACTGAAATGAAGCGTTAATCGGTAAACACGAAACGAAATTTAGTCATTTGTGTTTAAGCATTAGTATTGTCAACATCTTCCACTCGCATCTCCTGTGTAACATTGGGTACAAACATGGCAAAGGCAAAAAAAGTTGACAGAGTTTGAACGTGGCAGCATTCTCGAACTGCAAAATTAAGGTATCTCTGAACATGCCATCGCTGGTGAGACTGTGCGTAGTAAAACTGCTGCTTCTTAAATTTCTTAAAGATCCTGAGGAATATGGAACGAGAATTTCAAGTGGTCAGCCAAAAATATTTCGCCGACGTTGAGTAGGAGGATTCGACGGGTTGTCCAGCAAGACAACAGCCAATCGTCGAACCAGATTAAAGGCCCCACGGACACAGTGAATGCAGCTCAAGAACAATAAGACGGTATCGTACGAGAGAAAGGCTTTAAAAATCGTAAACGTTTTCTTCAAAGGCTCACGCCTCCCTTCCACACCACACAAACAGCTCAGTTAAACTTTGCTGAGAAGCACCAAACACAGGGCGTAGAAATGTGGAAGAAAGTTTTGTTTTCCGATGAGAAAAAAAAAGTTAACCTGGACGGTCCAGACGGCTTTACAACGTTACTCTTTTGATAAGGATATCACACCGGAAAAGTTTCACCACGCAGTGGAGGAGGTTCCATCATGATCTGGGGGTGCTTTCTCCTTCCATGG
>NW_027467782.1:5382451-5458027 GCF_004210375.1 Tachypleus tridentatus | reverse complement strand
TGTGATCAAATTGATGGAATGAGTGTCTGATCAAACTATGTGATCAAATTGATGGAATGAGTGTCTGATCAAACTATGTGATCAAATTGATGGAATGAGTGTCTGATCAAACTATGTGATCAAATTGATGGAATGTCTGATCAAACTATGTGATCAAATTGATGGAATGAGTGTCTGATCAAACTATGTGATCAAATTGATGGAATGAGTGTCTGATCAAACTATGTGATCAAATTGATGGAATGAGTGTCTGATCAAACTATGTGATGGAAATTGATGGAATGAGTGTCTGATCAAACTATGTGATCAAATTGATGGAATGAGTGTCTGATCAAACTATGTGATCAAATTGATGGAATGAGTGTCTGATCAAACTATGTGATCAAATTGATGGAATGAGTGTCTGATCAAACTATGTGATCAAATTGATGGAATGAGTGTCTGATCAAACTATGTGATGAAATTGATGGAATGAGTGTCTGATCAAACTATGTGATGAAATTGATGGAATGAGTGTCTGATCAAACTATGTGATCAAATTGATGGAATGTGTCTGATCAAACTATGTGATCAAAATGTGATCTATGTGATCAATTGATGGAATGTGTGTCTGATCAAACTATGTGATCAAATTGATGGAATGAGTGTCTGATCAAACTATGTGATCAAATTGATGGAATGTGTCTGATCAAACTATGTGATGAAATTGATGGAATGAGTGTCTGATCAAACTATGTGATCAAATTGATGGAATGAGTGTCTGATCAAACTATGTGATCAAATTGATGGAATGAGTGTCTGATCAAACTATGTGATCAAATTGATGGAATGAGTGTCTGATCAAACTATGTGATCAAATTGATGGAATGAGTGTGTCTGATCAAACTATGTGATCAAATTGATGGAATGAGTGTCTGATCAAACTATGTGATCAAATTGATGGAATGAGTGTCTGATCAAACTATGTGATCAAATTGATGGAATGAGTGTCTGATCAAACTATGTGATCAAATTGATGGAATGAGTGTCTGATCAAGTGTCTGATCAAACTATGTGATGAAATTGATGGAATGAGTGTCTGATCAAACTATGTGATCAAATTGATGGAATGAGTGTCTGATCAAACTATGTGATCAAATTGATGGAATGAGTGTCTGATCAAACTATGTGATGAAATTGATGGAATGAGTGTCTGATCAAACTATGTGATCAAATTGATGGAATGAGTGTCTGATCAAACTATGTGATCAAATTGATGGAATAGTGTCTGATCAAACTATGTGAAATTGATGGAATGAGTGTCTGATCAAACTATGTGATCAAATTGATGGAAAGTGTCTGATCAAACTATGTGATCAAATTGATGGAATGAGTGTCTGATCAAACTATGTGATCAAATTGATGGAATGAGTGTCTGATCAAACTATGTGATCAAATTGATGGAAAGTGTCTGTGTCTGATCAAACTATGTGATCAAAAATTGATGGAATGAGTGTCTGATCAAACTATGTGATCAAATTGATGGAATGAGTGTCTGATCAAACTATGTGATCAAATTGATGGAATGAGTGTCTGATCAAACTATGTGATGGAAATTGATGGAATGAGTGTCTGATCAAACTATGTGATCAAATTGATGGAATGAGTGTCTGATCAAACTATGTGATCAAATTGATGGAATGAGTGTCTGATCAAACTATGTGATCAAATTGATGGAATGAGTGTCTGATCAAACTATGTGATCAAATTGATGGAATGAGTGTCTGATCAAACTATGTGATCAAATTGATGGAAAGTGTCTGATCAAACTATGTGATCAAATTGATGGAATGAGTGTGTCTGATCAAAGTATCTGATCAAATTGATGGAATGAGTGTCTGATCAAACTATGTGATCAAATTGATGGAATGAGTGTCTGATCAAACTATGTGATGAAATTGATGGAATGAGTGTCTGATCAAACTATGTGATCAAATTGATGGAATGAGTGTCTGATCAAACTATGTGATCAAATTGATGGAATGAGTGTCTGATCAAACTATGTGATCAAATTGATGGAATGAGTGTCTGATCAAACTATGTGATCAAATTGATGGAATGAGTGTCTGATCAAACTATGTGATCAAATTGATGGAATGAGTGTCTGATCAAACTATGTGATCAAATTGATGGAATGAGTGTCTGATCAAACTATGTGATGGAAATTGATGGAATGAGTGTCTGATCAAACTATGTGATCAAATTGATGGAATGAGTGTCTGATCAAACTATGTGATCAAATTGATGGAAATTGATGGAATGAGTGTCTGATCAAACTATGTGATCAAATTGATGGAATGAGTGTCTGATCAAACTATGTGATGAAATTGATGGAATGAGTGTCTGATCAAACTATGTGATGAAATTGATGGAATGAGTGTCTGATCAAACTATGTGATGAAATTGATGGAATGAGTGTCTGATCAAACTATGTGATCAAATTGATGGAATGAGTGTCTGATCAAACTATGTGATCAAATTGATGGAATGAGTGTCTGATCAAATGTGATCAAATTGATGGAATGAGTGTCTGATCAAACTATGTGATCAAATTGATGGAATGAGTGTCTGATCAAACTATGTGATCAAATTGATGGAATGAGTGTCTGATCAAACTATGTGATCAAATTGATGGAATGAGTGTCTGATCAAACTATGTGATCAAATTGATGGAATGAGTGTCTGATCAAACTATGTGATGAAATTGATGGAATGAGTGTCTGATCAAACTATCTGATCAAATTGATGGAATGAAGTGTCTGATCAAACTATGTGATCAAATTGATGGAATGAGTGTCTGATCAAACTATGTGATGATGTGAATTGATGGAATGAGTGTCTGATCAAACTATGTGATGGAAATTGATGGAATGAGTGTCTGATCAAACTATGTGATCAAATTGATGGAATGAGTGTCTGATCAAACTATGTGATCAAATTGATGGAATGAGTGTCTGATCAAACTATGTGATCAAATTGATGGAATGAGTGTGTCAAACTATGTGATCAAATTGATGGAATGTGATCAAATTGAAGTTGATCAAAATGAGTGTCTGATCAAACTATGTGATCAAATTGATGGAATGAGTGTCTGATCAAACTATGTGATGAAATTGATGGAATGAGTGTCTGATCAAACTATGTGATGAAATTGATGGAATGAGTGTCTGATCAAACTATGTGATCAAATTGATGGAATGAGTGTCTGATCAAACTATGTGATCAAATTGATGGAATGATGTCTGAATGATCAAATTGATGGTGTCTGATCAAACTATGTGATCAAATTGATGGAATGAGTGTCTGATCAAACTATGTGATCAAATTGATGGAATGAGTGTCTGATCAAACTATGTGATGAAATTGATGGAATGAGTGTCTGATCAAACTATGTGATCAAATTGATGGAATGAGTGTCTGATCAAACTATGTGATCAAATTGATGGAATGAGTGTCTGATCAAACTATGTGATCAAATTGATGGAATGAGTGTCTGATCAAACTATGTGATCAAATTGATGGAATGAGTGTCTGATCAAACTATGTGATCAAATTGATGGAATGAGTGTCTGATCAAACTATGTGATCAAATTGATGGAATGAGTGTCTGATCAAACTATGTGATCAAATTGATGGAATGAGTGTCTGATCAAACTATGTGATCAAATTGATGGAATGTGTCTGATCTGATCAAATTGATGGAATGAGTGTCTGATCAAACTATGTGATCAAATTGATGGAATGAGTGTCTGATCAAACTATGTGATCAAATTGATGGAATGAGTGTCTGATCAAACTATGTGATGAAATTGATGGAATGATGGAATGTCTGATCAAACTATGTGATCAAATTGATGGAATGAGTGTCTGATCAAACTATGTGATCAAATTGATGGAATGAGTGTGTCTGATCAAACTATGTGATCAAATTGATGGAATGAGTGTGTCTGATCAATGAGTGTCTGATATGTGATCAAATTGATGGAATGAGTGTCTGATCAAACTATGTGATCAAATTGATGGAATGAGTGTCTGATCAAACTATGTGATCAAATTGATGGAATGAGTGTCTGATCAAACTATGTGATCAAATTGATGGAATGAGTGTGTCTGATCAAACTATGTGATCAAATTGATGGAATGAGTGTCTGATCAAACTATGTGATCAAATTGATGGAATGAGTGTCTGATCAAACTATGTGATCAAATTGATGGAATGAGTGTCTGATCAAACTATGTGATCAAATTGATGGAATGAGTGTCTGATCAAACTATGTGATCAAATTGATGGAATGATGTGTCTGATCAAACTATGTGATCAAATTGATGGAATGAGTGTCTGATCAAACTATGTGATCAAATTGATGGAATGAGTGTCTGATCAAACTATGTGATGAAATTGATGGAATGAGTGTCTGATCAAACTATGTGATGAAATTGATGGAATGAGTGTCTGATCAAACTATGTGATGAAATTGATGGAATGAGTGTCTGATCAAACTATGTGATCAAATTGATGGAATGAGTGTCTGATCAAACTATGTGATCAAATTGATGGAATGAGTGTCTGATCAAACTATGTGATCAAATTGATGAATGTGTCTGATCAAACTATGTGATGAAATTGATGGAATGAGTGTCTGATCAAACTATGTGATGAAATTGATGGAATGAGTGTCTGATCAAACTATGTGATCAAATTGATGGAATGAGTGTCTGGTCTGACCAAATTATGTGATGAAATTGATGGAATGAGTGTCTGATCAAACTTTGTGATGAAATTGATGGAATGAGTGTCTGATCAAACTATGTGATGATCAAATTGATGGAATGAGTGTCTGATCAAACTATGTGATCAAATTGATGGAATGAGTGTCTGATCAAACTATGTGATCAAATTGATGGAATGAGTGTCTGATCAAACTATGTGATCAAATTGATGGAATGAGTGTCTGATCAAACTATGTGATCAAATTGATGGAATGAGTGTCTGATCAAACTATGTGATCAAATTGATGGAATGAGTGTCTGATCAAACTATGTGATCAAATTGATGGAATGAGTGTCTGATCAAACTATGTGATCAAATTGATGGAATGAGTGTCTGATCAAACTATGTGATCAAATTGATGGAATGAGTGTCTGATCAAACTATGTGATCAAATTGATGGAATATGTCTGATCTATGTGATCAAATTGATGGAATGAGTGTCTGATCAAACTATGTGATCAAATTGATGGAAAGTGTTGATGATCAAATTGATGGAATGAGTGTCTGATCAAACTATGTGATCAAATTGATGGAATGAGTGTTGATGATCAAAATGGAGTGTCTGATCAAACTATGTGATCAAATTGATGGAATGAGTGTCTGATCAAACTATGTGATCAAATTGATGGAATGAGTGTCTGATCAAACTATGTGATGAAATTGATGGAATGAGTGTCTGATCAAACTATGTGATCAAATTGATGGAATGAGTGTCTGATCAAACTATGTGATCAAATTGAATGAGTGTCTGATCAAACTATGTGAATTGATGGAATGTCTGATCAAACTATGTGATGAAATTGATGGAATGAAGTGTCTGATCAAACTATGTGATGAAATTGATGGAATGAGTGTCTGATCAAACTATGTGATCAAATTGATGGAATGAGTGTCTGATCAAACTATGTGATCAAATTGATGGAATGAGTGTCTGATCAAACTATGTGATCAAATTGATGATCAAACTATGTGATGAATGGTGTCTGATCAAACTATGTGATCAAATTGATGGAATGAGTGTCTGATCAAACTATGTGATGAAATTGATGGAATGAGTGTCTGATCAAACTATGTGATCAAATTGATGGAATGAGTGTCTGATCAAACTATGTGATCAAATTGATGGAATGAGTGTCTGATCAAACTATGTGATCAAATTGATGGAATGAGTGTCTGATCAAACTATGTGATCAAATTGATGGAATGAGTGTCTGATCAAACTATGTGATCAAATTGATGGAATGAGTGTCTGATCAAACTATGTGATCAAATTGATGGAATGAGTGTCTGATCAAACTATGTGATCAAATTGATGGAATGAGTGTCTGATCAAACTATGTGATCAAATTGATGGAATGAGTGTCTGATCAAACTATGTGATCAAATTGATGGAATGAGTGTCTGATCAAACTATGTGATCAAATTGATGGAATGAGTGTCTGATCAAACTATGTGATCAAATTGATGGAATGAGTGTCTGATCAAACTATGTGATCAAATTGATGGAATGAGTGTCTGATCAAACTATGTGATCAAAATTGATGGAATGGAATGTGTCTGATCAAACTATGTGATCAAATTGATGGAATGAGTGTCTGATCAAACTATGTGATCAAATTGATGGAATGAGTGTCTGATCAAACTATGTGATGAAATTGATGGAATGAGTGTCTGATCAAACTATGTGATGAAATTGATGGAATGAGTGTCTGATCAAACTATGTGATGAAATTGATGGAATGAGTGTCTGATCAAACTATGTGATCAAATTGATGGAATGAGTGTCTGATCAAACTATGTGATCAAATTGATGGAATGAGTGTCTGATCAAACTATGTGATCAAATTGATGGAATGAGTGTGTCTGATCAAATTGATATGTGATCAAAATTGATGGAATGAGTGTCTGATCAAACTATGTGATCAAATTGATGGAATGAGTGTCTGATCAAACTATGTGATCAAATTGATGGAATGAGTGTCTGATCAAACTATGTGATCAAATTGATGGAATGAGTGTCTGATCAAACTATGTGATCAAAATTGATGGAATCAAAGTGTCTGATCAAACTATGTGATGAAATTGATGGAATGAGTGTCTGATCAAACTATGTGATGAAATTGATGGAATGAGTGTCTGATCAAACTATGTGATCAAATTGATGGAATGAGTGTCTGATCAAACTATGTGATGAAATTGATGGAATGAGTGTCTGATCAAACTATGTGATCAAATTGATGGAATGAGTGTCTGATCAAACTATGTGATCAAATTGATGGAATGAGTGTCTGATCAAACTATGTGATCAAATTGATGGAATGAGTGTCTGATCAAACTATGTGATCAAATTGATGGAATGAGTGTCTGATCAAACTATGTGATCAAATTGATGGAATGAGTGTCTGATCTATGTGATCAAATTGATGGAATGTGATCAAATTGATGGAATGAGTGTCTGATCAAACTATGTGATCAAATTGATGGAATGAGTGTCTGATCAAACTATGTGATCAAATTGATGGAATGAGTGTCTGATCAAACTATGTGATCAAATTGATAGTGTCTGATCAAAATTGATCAAAATGAGTGTCTGATCAAACTATGTGATCAAATTGATGGAATGAGTGTCTGATCAAACTATGTGATGAAATTGATGGAATGAGTGTCTGATCAAACTATGTGATGAAATTGATGGAATGAGTGTCTGATCAAACTATGTGATGAAATTGATGGAATGTGTGTCTGATCAAACTATGTGATCAAATTGATGGAATGAGTGTCTGATCAAACTATGTGATCAAATTGATGGAATGAGTGTCTGATCAAACTATGTGATCAAATTGATGGAATGAGTGTCTGATCAAACTATGTGATCAAATTGATGTGTCTGATCAAACTATGTGATGAAATTGATGGAATGAGTGTCTGATCAAACTATGTGATGAAATTGATGGAATGAGTGTCTGATCAAACTATGTGATGAAATTGATGGAATGAGTGTCTGATCAAACTATGTGATCAAATTGATGGAATGAGTGTCTGATCAAACTATGTGATCAAATTGATGGAATGAGTGTCTGATCAAACTATGTGATCAAATTGATGGAATGAGTGTCTGATCAAACTATGTGATCAAATTGATGGAATGAGTGTCTGATCAAACTATGTGATGAAATTGATGGAATGAGTGTCTGATCAAACTATGTGATCAAATTGATGGAATGAGTGTCTGATCAAACTATGTGATCAAATTGATGGAATGAGTGTCTGATCAAACTATGTGATCAAATTGATGGAATGAGTGTCTGATCAAACTATGTGATGAAATTGATGGAATGAGTGTCTGATCAAACTATGTGATCAAATTGATGGAATGAGTGTCTGATCTGATCAAACTATGTGATCAAATTGATGGAATGAGTGTCTGATCAAACTATGTGATCAAATTGATGGAAGTGTCTGATCAAACTATGTGTCTGATCAAACTATGTGATCAAATTGATGGAATGAGTGTCTGATCAAACTATGTGATCAAATTGATGGAATGAGTGTCTGATCAAACTATGTGATCAAATTGATGGAATGAGTGTCTGATCAAACTATGTGATCAAATTGATGGAATGAGTGTCTGATCAAACTATGTGATCAAATTGATGGAATGAGTGTCTGATCAAACTATGTGATGGAAATTGATGGAATGAGTGTCTGATCAAACTATGTGATCAAATTGATGGAATGAGTGTCTGATCAAACTATGTGATCAAATTGATGGAATGAGTGTCTGATCAAACTATGTGATCAAATTGATGGAATGAGTGTCTGATCAAACTATGT
This sequence comes from Tachypleus tridentatus, assembly GCF_004210375.1. Taxonomy (NCBI): domain Eukaryota; kingdom Metazoa; phylum Arthropoda; class Merostomata; order Xiphosura; family Limulidae; genus Tachypleus; species Tachypleus tridentatus. Next base: position 5,449,383 of record NW_027467782.1, on the reverse strand, counting down.
GATCAAATTGATGGAATGAGTGTCTGATCAAACTATGTGATCAAATTGATGGAATGAGTGTCTGATCAAACTATGTGATGAAATTGATGGAATGAGTGTCTGATCAAACTATGTGATGAAATTGATGGAATGAGTGTCTGATCAAACTATGTGATGAAATTGATGGAATGAGTGTCTGATCAAACTATGTGATCAAATTGATGGAATGAGTGTCTGATCAAACTATGTGATCAAATTGATGGAATGAGTGTCTGATCAAACTATGTGATCAAATTGATGGAATGAGTGTCTGATCAAACTATGTGATCAAATGATGATGGAATGATTGTGTCTGATCAAACTATGTGATCAAATTGATGGAATGAGTGTCTGATCAAACTATGTGATCAAATTGATGGAATGATGGAAATTGATGGAAGTGTCTGATCAAACTATGTGATCAAATTGATGGAATGAGTGTCTGATCAAACTATGTGATCAAATTGATGGAATGAGTGTCTGATCAAACTATGTGATCAAATTGATGGAATGAGTGTCTGATCAAACTATGTGATCAAATTGATGGAATGAGTGTCTGATCAAACTATGTGATGAAATTGATGGAATGAGTGTCTGATCAAACTATGTGATGAAATTGATGATCAGTGTCTGATCAAACTATGTGATGAAATTGATGGAATGAGTGTCTGATCAAACTATGTGATCAAATTGATGGAATGAGTGTCTGATCAAACTATGTGATCAAATTGATGGAATGAGTGTCTGATCAAACTATGTGATCAAATTGATGGAATGAGTGTCTGATCAAACTATGTGATCAAATTGATGGAATGAGTGTCTGATCAAACTATGTGATCAAATTGATGGAATATGTGTCTGATCAAACTATGTGATCAAACTATGTGATCAAAATTGATGGAATGATGTGTCTGATCAAACTATGTGATCAAATTGATGGAATGAGTGTCTGATCAAACTATGTGATCAAATTGATGGAATGAGTGTCTGATCAAACTATGTGATCAAATTGATGGAATGAGTGTCTGATCAAACTATGTGATCAAATTGATGGAATGAGTGTCTGATCAAACTATGTGATGAAATTGATGGAATGAGTGTCTGATCAAACTATGTGATCAAATTGATCAAACTATGTGATCAAATTGATGGAATGAGTGTCTGATCAAACTATGTGATCTAAATTGATGGAATGAGTGTCTGATCAAACTATGTGATCAAATTGATGGAATGAGTGTCTGATCAAACTATGTGATGAAATTGATGGAATGAGTGTCTGATCAAACTATGTGATCAAATTGATGGAATGAGTGTCTGATCAAACTATGTGATGAAATTGATGGAATGAGTGTCTGATCAAACTATGTGATGAAATTGATGGAATGAGTGTCTGATCAAACTATGTGATCAAATTGATGGAATGAGTGTCTGATCAAACTATGTGATCAAATTGATGGAATGAGTGTCTGATCAAACTATGTGATCAAATTGATGGAATGAGTGTCTGATCAAACTATGTGATCAAATTGATGGAATGAGTGTCTGATCAAACTATGTGATCAAATTGATGGAATGAGTGTCTGATCAAACTATGTGATGAAATTGATGGAATGAGTGTCTGATCAAACTATGTGATCAAATTGATGGAATGAGTGTCTGATCAAACTATGTGATCAAATTGATGGAATGAGTGTCTGATCAAACTATGTGATCAAATTGATGGAATGAGTGTCTGATCAAACTATGTGATCAAATTGATGGAATGAGTGTCTGATCAAACTATGTGATCAAATTGATGGAATGAGTGTCTGATCAAACTATGTGATCAAATTGATGGAATGATCAAATTGTGTCTGATCAAACTATGTGATCAAATTGATGGAATGAGTGTCTGATCAAACTATGTGATGAAATTGATGGAATGAGTGTCTGATCAAACTATGTGATCAAATTGATGGAATGAGTGTCTGATCAAACTATGTGATCAAATTGATGGAATGAGTGTCTGATCAAACTATGTGATCAAATTGATGGAATGAGTGTCTGATCAAACTATGTGATCAAATTGATGGAATGAGTGTCTGATCTATGTGATGAAATTGATGGAATGAGTGTCTGATCAAACTATGTGATCAAATTGATGGAATGAGTGTCTGATCAAACTATGTGATCAAATTGAAATATGTCTGAATTGATGGAATGAGTGTCTGATCAAACTATGTGATCAAATTGATGGAATGAGTGTCTGATCAAACTATGTGAAATTGATGGAATGAGTGTCTGATCAAACTATGTGATCAAATTGATGGAATGAGTGTCTGATCAAACTATGTGATCAAATTGATGGAATGAGTGTCTGATCAAACTATGTGATCAAATTGATGGAATGAGTGTCTGATCAAACTATGTGATCAAATTGATGGAATGAGTGTCTGATCAAACTATGTGATCAAATTGATGGAATGAGTGTCTGATCAAACTATGTGATCAAATTGATGGAATGAGTGTCTGATCAAACTATGTGATGAAATTGATGGAATGAGTGTCTGATCAAACTATGTGATCAAATTGATGGAATGAGTGTCTGATCAAACTATGTGATCAAATTGATGGAATGAGTGTCTGATCAAACTATGTGATCAAATTGATGGAATGAGTGTCTGATCAAACTATGTGATCAAATTGATGGAATGAGTGTCTGATCAAACTATGTGATGAAATTGATGGAATGAGTGTCTGATCAAACTATGTGATGAAATTGATGGAATGAGTGTCTGATCAAACTATGTGATCAAATTGATGGAATGAGTGTCTGATCAAACTATGTGATCAAATTGATGGAATGAGTGTCTGATCAAACTATGTGATCAAATTGATGGAATGAGTGTCTGATCAAACTATGTGATCAAATTGATGGAATGAGTGTCTGATCAAACTATGTGATCAAATTGATGGAATGAGTGTCTGATCAAACTATGTGATGAAATTGATGGAATGAGTGTCTGATCAAACTATGTGATCAAATTGATGGAATGAGTGTCTGATCAAACTATGTGATGGAAATTGATGGAATGAGTGTCTGATCAAACTATGTGATCAAATTGATGGAATGAGTGTCTGATCAAACTATGTGATCAAATTGATGGAATGAGTGTCTGATCAAACTATGTGATGAAATTGATGGAATGAGTGTCTGATCAAACTATGTGATGAAATTGATGGAATGAGTGTCTGATCAAACTATGTGATGAAATTGATGGAATGAGTGTCTGATCAAACTATGTGATCAAATTGATGGAATGAGTGTCTGATCAAACTATGTGATCAAATTGATGGAATGAGTGTCTGATCAAACTATGTGATCAAATTGATGGAATGAGTGTCTGATCAAACTATGTGATCAAATTGATGGAATGATGTGTCTGATCAAACTATGTGATCAAATTGATGGAATGAGTGTCTGATCAAACTATGTGATCAAATTGATGGAATGAGTGTCTGATCAAACTATGTGAAATAGTGTCTGATCAAACTATGTGAAATTGATGGAATGAGTGTCTGATCAAACTATGTGATCAAATTGATGGAATGAGTGTCTGATCAAACTATGTGATCAAATTGATGGAATGAAGTGTCTGATCAAACTATGTGATGAAATTGATGGAATGAGTGTCTGATCAAACTATGTGATCAAATTGATGGAATGAGTGTCTGATCAAACTATGTGATCAAATTGATGGAATGAGTGTCTGATCAAACTATGTGATCAAATTGATGGAATGAGTGTCTGATCAAACTATGATGATGGAAAATCTGATGTGGAATGATGGAATGTGTCTGATCAAACTATGTGATCAAATTGATGGAATGAGTGTCTGATCAAACTATGTGATCAAATTGATGGAATGAGTGTCTGATCAAACTATGTGATCAAATTGATGGAATGAGTGTCTGATCAAACTATGTGATCAAATTGATGGAATGAGTGTCTGATCAAACTATGTGATCAAATTGATGGAATGAGTGTCTGATCAAACTATGTGATGAAATTGATGGAATGAGTGTCTGATCAAACTATGTGATCAAATTGATGGAATGAGTGTCTGATCAAACTATGTGATCAAATTGATGGAATGAGTGTCTGATCAAACTATGTGATCAAATTGATGGAATGAGTGTCTGATCAAACTATGTGATGAAATTGATGGAATGAGTGTCTGATCAAACTATGTGATCAAATTGATGGAATGAGTGTCTGATCAAACTATGTGATCAAATTGATGGAATGAGTGTCTGATCTGATCAAATTGATATGTGATCAAATTGATGGAATGAGTGTCTGATCAAACTATGTGATCAAATTGATGGAATGAGTGTCTGATCAAACTATGTGATCAAATTGATGGAATGAGTGTCTGATCAAACTATGTGATCTGATCAAAATTGATGGAATGAGTGTCTGATCAAACTATGTGATCAAATTGATGGAATGAGTGTCTGATCAAACTATGTGATCAAATTGATGGAATGAGTGTCTGATCAAACTATGTGATCAAATTGATGGAATGAGTGTCTGATCAAACTATGTGATGAAATTGATGGAATGAGTGTCTGATCAAACTATGTGATGAAATTGATGGAATGAGTGTCTGATCAAACTATGTGATCAAATTGATGGAATGAGTGTCTGATCAAACTATGTGATCAAATTGATGGAATGAGTGTCTGATCAAACTATGTGATCAAATTGATGGAATGAGTGTCTGATCAAACTATGTGATCAAATTGATGGAATGAGTGTCTGATCAAACTATGTGATCAAATTGATGGAATGAGTGTCTGATCAAACTATGTGATCAAATTGATGGAATGAGTGTCTGATCAAACTATGTGATCAAATTGATGGAATGAGTGTCTGATCAAACTATGTGATCAAATTGATGGAATGAGTGTCTGATCAAACTATGTGATCAAATTGATGGAATGAGTGTCTGATCAAACTATGTGATCAAATTGATGGAATGAGTGTCTGATCAAACTATGTGATCAAATTGATGGAATGAGTGTCTGATCAAACTATGTGATCAAATTGATGGAATGAGTGTCTGATCAAACTATGTGATGAAATTGATGGAATGAGTGTCTGATCAAACTATGTGATCAAATTGATGGAATATGTCTGATCAAAATTGATGGATGGAAGTGTCTGATCAAACTATGTGATCAAATTGATGGAATGAGTGTCTGATCAAACTATGTGATCAAATTGATGGAATGAGTGTCTGATCAAACTATGTGATCAAATTGATGGAATGAGTGTCTGATCAAACTATGTGATCAAATTGATGGAATGAGTGTCTGATCAAACTATGTGATCAAATTGATGGAATGAGTGTCTGATCAAACTATGTGATCAAATTGATGGAATGAGTGTCTGATCAAACTATGTGATCAAATTGATGGAATGAGTGTCTGATCAAACTATGTGATCAAATTGATGGAATGAGTGTCTGATCAAACTATGTGATCAAATTGATGGAATGAGTGTCTGATCAAACTATGTGATCAAATTGATGGAATGAGTGTCTGATCAAACTATGTGATGAAATTGATGGAATGAGTGTCTGATCAAACTATGTGATGAAATTGATGGAATGAGTGTCTGATCAAACTATGTGATGAAATTGATGGAATGAGTGTCTGATCAAACTATGTGATCAAATTGATGGAATGAGTGTCTGATCAAACTATGTGATCAAATTGATGGAATGAGTGTCTGATCAAACTATGTGATCAAATTGATGGAATGAGTGTCTGATCAAACTATGTGATCAAATTGATGGAATGAGTGTCTGATCAAACTATGTGATCAAATTGATGGAATGAGTGTCTGATCAAATTATGTGATCTGATCAAAAATTGATGGAATGAGTGTCTGATCAAACTATGTGATGAAATTGATGGAATGAGTGTCTGATCAAACTATGTGATGAAATTGATGGAATGAGTGTCTGATCAAACTATGTGATCAAATTGATGGAATGAGTGTCTGATCAAACTATGTGATCAAATTGATGGAATGAGTGTCTGATCAAACTATGTGATCAAATTGATGGAATGAGTGTCTGATCAAACTATGTGATCAAATTGATGGAATGAGTGTCTGATGATCAAATTGATATGTCTGATCTATGTGAAATTGATGGAATGAGTGTCTGATCAAACTATGTGATCAAATTGATGGAATGAGTGTCTGATCAAACTATGTGATCAAATTGATGGAATGAGTGTCTGATCAAACTATGTGATCAAATTGATGGAATGAGTGTCTGATCAAACTATGTGATCAAATTGATGGAATGAGTGTCTGATCAAACTATGTGATCAAATTGATGGAATGAGTGTCTGATCAAACTATGTGATCAAATTGATGGAATGAGTGTCTGATCAAACTATGTGATCAAATTGATGGAATGAGTGTCTGATCAAACTATGTGATCAAATTGATGGAATGAGTGTCTGATCAAACTATGTGATCAAATTGATGGAATGAGTGTCTGATCAAACTATGTGATCAAATTGATGGAATGAGTGTCTGATCAAACTATGTGATCAAATTGATGGAATGAGTGTCTGATCAAACTATGTGATCAAATTGATGGAATGAGTGTCTGATCAAACTATGTGATCAAATTGATGGAATGAGTGTCTGATCAAACTATGTGATCAAATTGATGGAATGAGTGTGTCAAACTATGTGATCAAATTGATGGAATGAGTGTCTGATCAAACTATGTGATGAAATTGATGGAATGAGTGTCTGATCAAACTATGTGATGAAAAATTGATGGAATGAGTGTCTGATCAAACTATGTGATCAAATTGATGGAATGAGTGTCTGATCAAACTATGTGATCAAATTGATGGAATGATGGAATGAGTGTCTGATGATCAAACTATGTGATGAAATTGATGGAATGAGTGTCTGATCAAACTATGTGATCAAATTGATGGAATGAGTGTCTGATCAAACTATGTGATGAAATTGATGGAATGAGTGTCTGATCAAACTATGTGATGAAATTGATGGAATGAGTGTCTGATCAAACTATGTGATCAAATTGATGGAATGAGTGTCTGATCAAACTATGTGATCAAATTGATGGAATGAGTGTCTGATCAAACTATGTGATCAAATTGATGGAATGAGTGTCTGATCAAACTATGTGATCAAATTGATGGAATGAGTGTCTGATCAAACTATGTGATCAAATTGATGGAATGAGTGTCTGATCAAACTATGTGATCAAATTGATGGAATGAGTGTCTGATCAAACTATGTGATGATGAAATTGATGGAATGAGTGTCTGATCAAACTATGTGATCAAATTGATGGAATGAGTGTCTGATCAAACTATGTGATCAAATTGATGGAATGAGTGTCTGATCAAACTATGTGATCAAATTGATGGAGTGTCTGATCAAACTATGTGATCAAAATTGATGAGTGTCTGATCAAATGTGATCAAATTGATGGAATGAGTGTCTGATCAAACTATGTGATCGAATTGATGGAATGAGTGTCTGATCAAACTATGTGATCAAATTGATGGAATGAGTGTCTGATCAAACTATGTGATCAAATTGATGGAATGAGTGTCTGATCAAACTATGTGATCAAATTGATGGAATGAGTGTCTGATCAAACTATGTGATCAAATTGATGGAATGAGTGTCTGTCTGATCAAACTATGTGATCAAAATTGATGGAATGAGTGTCTGATCAAACTGATGTGATGAAATTGATGGAATGAGTGTCTGATCAAACTATGTGATCAAATTGATGGAATGAGTGTCTGATCAAACTATGTGATCAAATTGATGGAATGAGTGTCTGATCAAACTATGTGATCAAATTGATGGAATGAGTGTCTGATCAAACTATGTGATCAAATTGATGGAATGAGTGTCTGATCAAACTATGTGATCAAATTGATGGAATGAGTGTCTGATCAAACTATGTGATCAAATTGATGGAATGAGTGTCTGATCAAACTATGTGATCAAATTGATGGAATGAGTGTCTGATCAAACTATGTGATCAAATTGATGGAATGAGTGTCTGATCAAACTATGTGATCAAATTGATGGAATGAGTGTCTGATCTGATCAAATTGATGGAATGAGTGTCTGATCAAATGATGATGGAATGATGTGTCTGATCAAACTATGTGATGAAATTGATGGAATGAGTGTCTGATCAAACTATGTGATCAAATTGATGGAATGAGTGTCTGATCAAACTATGTGATCAAATTGATGGAATGAGTGTCTGATCAAACTATGTGATGAAATTGATGGAATGAGTGTCTGATCAAACTATGTGATCAAATTGATGGAATGAGTGTCTGATCAAACTATGTGATGAAATTGATGGAATGAGTGTCTGATCAAACTATGTGATGAAATTGATGGAATGAGTGTCTGATCAAACTATGTGATCAAATTGATGGAATGAGTGTCTGATCAAACTATGTGATCAAATTGATGGAAAAGTGTCTGATCAAACTATGGAATGATGGTGTCTGATCAAACTATGTGATCAAATTGATGGAATGAGTGTCTGATCAAACTATGTGATCAAATTGATGGAATGAGTGTCTGATCAAACTATGTGATCAAATTGATGGAATGAGTGTCTGATCAAACTATGTGATCAAATTGATGGAATGAGTGTCTGATCAAACTATGTGATGAGTGTCTGATCAAAATTGATGGAATGAGTGTCTGATCAAACTATGTGATCAAATTGATGGAATGAGTGTCTGATCAAACTATGTGATCAAATTGATGGAATGAGTGTCTGATCAAACTATGTGATCAAATTGATGGAATGAGTGTCTGATCAAACTATGTGATCAAATTGATGGAATGATGTGTCTGATCAAACTATGTGATCAAATTGATGGAATGAGTGTCTGATCAAACAAATTGATGGAATGTCTGAAATTGATGGAATGAGTGTCTGATCAAACTATGTGATGAAATTGATGGAATGAGTGTCTGATCAAACTATGTGATCAAATTGATGGAATGAGTGTCTGATGTCTATGTGATCAAATTGATGGAATGAGTGTCTCAAATTGATGGAATGAGTGTCTGATCAAACTATGTGATCAAATTGATGGAATGAGTGTCTGATCAAACTATGTGATCAAATTGATGGAATGAGTGTCTGATCAAACTATGTGATCAAATTGATGGAATGAGTGTCTGATCAAACTATGTGATCAAATTGATGGAATGTCTGATCAAATGATCAAAATGGAAGTGTCTGATCAAACTATGTGATCAAATTGATGGAATGTGTCTGATCAAACTATGTGATCAAAATTGATGGAATGAGTGTCTGATCAAACTATGTGATGAAATTGATGGAATGAGTGTCTGATCAAACTATGTGATCAAATTGATGGAATGAGTGTCTGATCAAACTATGTGATCAAATTGATGGAATGAGTGTCTGATCAAACTATGTGATCAAATTGATGGAATGAGTGTCTGATCAAACTATGTGATGATGGAAAATTGATGGAATGAGTGTCTGATCAAACTATGTGATGAAATTGATGGAATGAGTGTCTGATCAAACTATGTGATGAAATTGATGGAATGAGTGTCTGATCAAACTATGTGATCAAATTGATGGAATGAGTGTCTGATCAAACTATGTGATGAAATTGAGTGTCTGATCAAACTATGTGATCAAATTGATGGAATGAGTGTCTGATCAAACTATGTGATCAAATTGATGGAATGAGTGTCTGATCAAACTATGATGATCAAAATTGATGGAATGAGTGTCTGATCAAACTATGTGATCAAATTGATGGAATGAGTGTCTGATCAAACTATGTGATCAAATTGATGGAATGAGTGTGATCTGATCAAATTGATGGAATGTGATGATCAAAATGTGATTGATGGAATGTGTCTGATCAAACTATGTGATCAAATTGATGGAATGAGTGTCTGATCAAACTATGTGATCAAATTGAAATTGATGATCAAAATGAGTGTCTGATCAAACTATGTGATCAAATTGATGGAATGAGTGTCTGATCAAACTATGTGATGAAATTGATGGAATGAGTGTCTGATCAAACTATGTGATCAAATTGATGGAATGAGTGTCTGATCAAACTATGTGATCAAATTGATGGAATGAGTGTCTGATCAAACTATGTGATCTATGTGAAATTGATGGAATGAGTGTCTGATCAAACTATGTGATCAAATTGATGGAATGAGTGTCTGATCAAACTATATGATCAAATTAGTGGAATGAGTGTCTGATCAAACTATGTGATCAAATTGATGGAATGAGTGTCTGATCAAACTATGTGATCCAATTGATGGAATGAATGTCTCATCAAACTATGTGATCAAATTGATGGAATGAGTGTCTGATCAAACTATGTGATCAAATTGATGGAATGAGTGTCTGATCAAACTATGTGATCAAATTGATGGAATGAGTGTCTGATCAAACTATGTGATGGAATTGATGGAATGAGTGTCTGATCAAACTATGTGATGAAATTGATGGAATGAGTGTCTGATCAAACTATGTGATCAAATTGATGGAATGAGTGTCTGATCAAACTATGTGATCAAATTGATGGAATGAGTGTCTGATCAAACTATGTGATCAAATTGATGGAATGTGTGTCTGATCAAACTATGTGATGAAATTGATGGAATGAGTGTCTGATCAAACTATGTGATGAAATTGATGGAATGAGTGTCTGATCAAACTATGTGATCAAATTGATGGAATGAGTGTCTGATCAAACTATGTGATCAAATTGATGGAATGAGTGTCTGATCAAACTATGTGATCAAATTGATGGAATGAGTGTCTGATCAAACTATGTGATCAAATTGATGAATGAGTGATCAAACTATGTGATCAAATTGATGGAATGAGTGTCTGATCAAACTATGTGATCAAATTGATGGAATGAGTGTCTGATCAAACTATGTGATCAAATTGATGGAATGAGTGTCTGATCAAACTATGTGATCAAATTGATGGAATGAGTGTCTGATCAAACTATGTGATGAAATTGATGGAATGAGTGTCTGATCAAACTATGTGATCAAATTGAAAGTGTTGATGATCAAATTGATGGAATGAGTGTCTGATCAAACTATGTGATCAAATTGATGGAATGAGTGTCTGATCAAACTATGTGATGAAATTGATGGAATGAGTGTCAAATTGATGGAATGTGATCAAACTATGTGATGAAATTGATGGAATGAGTGTCTGATCAAACTATGTGATCAAATTGATGGAATGAGTGTCTGATCAAACTATGTGATCAAATTGATGGAATGAGTGTCTGATCAAACTATGTGATCAAATTGATGGAATGAGTGTCTGATCTGATCAAAAACTATGTGATCAAATTGATGGAATGAGTGTCTGATCAAACTTTGTGATGAAATTGATGGAATGAGTGTCTGATCAAACTATGTGATGAAATTTATGGAATGTGTGTTTGATCAAACTATGTGATAAAATTGATTGAATGTGTGTCTGATCAAAATGTGATCAAATTGATGGAATGAGTGTCTGATCAAACTATGTGATCAAATTGATGGAATGAGTGTCTGATCAAACTATGTGATCAAATTGATGGAATGAGTGTCTGATCAAACTATGTGATCAAATTGATGGAATGAGTGTCTGATCAAACTATGTGATCAAATTGATGGAATGAGTGTCTGATCAAATTATGTGATCAAAATTGATGGAATGAGTGTCTGATCAAACTATGTGATCAAATTGATGGAATGAGTGTCTGATCAAACTATGTGATCAAATTGATGGAATGAGTGTCTGATCAAACTATGTGATCAAATTGATGGAATGAGTGTCTGATCAAACTATGTGATCAAATTGATGGAATGAGTGTCTGATCAAACTATGTGATCAAATTGATGGAATGAGTGTCTGATCAAACTATGTGATCAAATTGATGGAATGAGTGTCTGATCAAACTATGTGATCAAATTGATGGAATGAGTGTCTGATCAAACTATGTGATGAAATTGATGGAATGAGTGTCTGATCAAACTATGTGATGAAATTGATGGAATGAGTGTCTGATCAAACTATGTGATCAAATTGATGGAATGAGTGTCTGATCAAACTATGTGATCAAATTGATGGAATGAGTGTCTGATCAAACTATGTGATCAAATTGATGGAATGAGTGTCTGATCAAACTATGTGATCAAATTGATGGAATGTCTGATCAAAATTGATGGAATGATGGAAGTGTCTGATCAAACTATGTGATGAAATTGATGGAAAGTGTCTGATCAAACTATGTGATCAAATTGATGGAATGAGTGTCTGATCAAACTATGTGATGAAATTGATGGAATGAGTGTCTGATCAAACTATGTGATCAAATTGATGGAATGAGTGTCTGATCAAAAAATATGTCTGATCAAACTATGTGATGAAATTGATGGAATGAGTGTCTGATCAAACTATGTGATCAAATTGATGGAATGAGTGTCTGATCAAACTATGTGATCAAATTGATGGAATGAGTGTCTGATCAAACTATGTGATCAAATTGATGGAATGAGTGTCTGATCAAACTATGTGATCAAATTGATGGAATGAGTGTCTGATCAAACAAATTGATGAATGATCAAATTGATGGAATGAGTGTGTCTGATCAAACTATGTGATGAAATTGATGGAATGAGTGTCTGATCAAACTATGTGATCAAATTGATGGAATGAGTGTCTGATCAAACTATGTGATGAAATTGATGGAATGAGTGTCTGATCAAACTATGTGATGAAATTGATGGAATGAGTGTCTGATCAAACTATGTGATCAAATTGATGGAATGAGTGTCTGATCAAACTATGTGATCAAATTGATGGAATGAGTGTCTGATCAAACTATGTGATCAAATTGATGGAATGAGTGTCTGATCAAACTATGTGATCAAATTGATGGAATGAGTGTCTGATCAAACTATGTGATGATCAAAATTGATGGAATGAGTGTCTGATCAAACTATGTGATCAAATTGATGGAATGAGTGTCTGATCAAACTATGTGATCAAAATTGATGGAATGAGTGTCTGATCAAACTATGTGATGAAATTGATGGAATGAGTGTCTGATCAAACTATGTGATCAAATTGATGGAATGAGTGTCTGATCAAACTATGTGATCAAATTGATGGAATGAGTGTCTGATCAAACTATGTGATCAAATTGATGGAATGAGTGTCTGATCAAACTATGTGATCAAATTGATGGAATGAGTGTCTGATCAAACTATGTGATGAAATTGATGGAATGAGTGTCTGATCAAACTATGTGATGAAATTGATGGAATGAGTGTCTGATCAAACTATGTGATGGAAATTGATGGAATGAGTGTCTGATCAAACTATGTGATCAAATTGATGGAATGAGTGTCTGATCAAACTATGTGATCAAATTGATGGAATGAGTGTCTGATCAAACTATGTGATCAAATTGATGGAATGAGTGTCTGATCAAACTATGTGAAATTGATGGAATGAGTGTGTCTGATCAAACTATGTGATCAAATTGATGGAATGAGTGTCTGATCAAACTATGTGATGAAATTGATGGAATGAGTGTCTGATCAAACTATGTGATCAAATTGATGGAATGAGTGTCTGATCAAACTATGTGATGAAATTGATGGAATGAGTGTCTGATCAAACTATGTGATGAAATTGATGGAATGAGTGTCTGATCAAACTATGTGATCAAATTGATGGAATGAGAGTGTCTGATCAAACTATGTGATCAAAATTGATGGAATGAGTGTCTGATCAAACTATGTGATGAAATTGATGGAATGTGTGTCTGATCAAACTATGTGATCAAATTGATGGAATGAGTGTCTGATCAAACTATGTGATCAAATTGATGGAATGAGTGTCTGATCAAACTATGTGATCAAATTGATGGAATGAGTGTCTGATCAAACTATGTGATCAAATTGATGGAATGAGTGTCTGATCAAACTATGTGATCAAATTGATGGAATGAGTGTCTGATCAAACTATGTGATCAAATTGATGGAATGAGTGTCTGATCAAACTATGTGATCAAATTGATGGAATGAGTGTCTGATCAAACTATGTGATCAAATTGATGGAATGAGTGTCTGATCAAACTATGTGATGAAATTGATGGAATGAGTGTCTGATCAAACTGATGTGATGAAATTGATGGAATGAGTGTCTGATCAAACTATGTGATCAAATTGATGGAATGAGTGTCTGATCAAACTATGTGATCAAATTGATGGAATGAGTGTCTGATCAAACTATGTGATGAAATTGATGGAATGAGTGTCTGATCAAACTATGTGATGAAATTGATGGAATGAGTGTCTGATCAAACTATGTGATCAAATTGATGGAAAGTGTCTGAGTATGTGATCAAATTGATGGAATGAGTGTGATCAAAATTGATGAAATTGATGAGTGTCTGATCAAAAATCAAATTGATGGAATGTGATCAAATTGATGGAATGAGTGTCTGATCAAACTATGTGATCAAATTGATGGAATGAGTGTCTGATCAAACTATGTGATCAAATTGATGGAATGAGTGTCTGATCAAACTATGTGATCAAATTGATGGAATGAGTGTCTGATCAAACTATGTGATCAAATTGATGGAATGAGTGTCTGATCAAACTATGTGATCAAATTGATGGAATGAGTGTCTGATCAAACTATGTGATCAAATTGATGGAATGAGTGTCTGATCAAACTATGTGATCAAATTGATGGAATGAGTGTGTCTGATCAAACTATGTGATCTGATCAAATTGATCAAAATGAGTGTCTGATCAAACTATGTGATCAAATTGATGGAATGAGTGTCTGATCAAACTATGTGATCAAATTGATGGAATGAGTGTCTGATCAAACTATGTGATCAAATTGATGGAATGAGTGTCTGATCAAACTATGTGATCAAATTGATGGAATGAGTGTCTGATCAAACTATGTGATCAAATTGATGGAATGAGTGTCTGATCAAACTATGTGATGAAATTGATGGAATGAGTGTCTGATCAAACTATGTGATGAAATTGATGGAATGAGTGTCTGATCAAACTATGTGATCAAATTGATGGAATGAGTGTCTGATCAAACTATGTGATCAAATTGATGGAATGAGTGTCTGATCAAACTATGTGATCAAATTGATGGAATGAGTGTCTGATCAAACTATGTGATCAAATTGATGGAATGAGTGTCTGATCAAACTATGTGATCAAATTGATGGAATGAGTGTGTCTGATCAAACTATGTGATCAAATTGATGGAATGAGTGTCTGATCAAACTATGTGATCAAATTGATGGAATGAGTGTCTGATCAAACTATGTGATGAAATTGATGGAATGAGTGTCTGATCAAACTATGTGATGAAATTGATGGAATGAGTGTCTGATCAAACTATGTGATCAAATTGATGGAATGAGTGTCTGATCAAACTATGTGATCAAATTGATGGAATGAGTGTCTGATCAAACTATGTGATCAAATTGATGGAATGAGTGTCTGATCAAACTATGTGATCAAATTGATGGAATGAGTGTCTGATCAAACTATGTGATCAAATTGATGGAATGAGTGTCTGATCAAACTATGTGATCAAATTGATGGAATGAGTGTCTGATCAAACTATGTGATGAAATTGATGGAATGAGTGTCTGATCAAACTATGTGATCAAATTGATGGAATGAGTGTCTGATCAAACTATGTGATCAAATTGATGGAATGAGTGTCTGATCAAACTATGTGATCAAATTGATGGAATGAGTGTCTGATCAAACTATGTGATCTATGTGATCAAAATTGATGGAATGTGTGTCTGATCAAACTATGTGATCAAATTGATGGAATGAGTGTCTGATCAAACTATGTGATCAAATTGATGGAATGAGTGTCTGATCAAACTATGTGATCAAATTGATGGAATGAGTGTCTGATCAAACTATGTGATCAAATTGATGGAATGAGTGTCTGATCAAACTATGTGTGATGATCAAACTAAATTGATGGAATGAGTGTCTGATCAAACTATGTGATCAAATTGATGGAATGAGTGTCTGATCAAACTATGTGATCAAATTGATGGAATGAGTGTCTGATCAAACTATGTGATCAAATTGATGGAATGAGTGTCTGATCAAACTATGTGATCAAATTGATGGAATGAGTGTCTGATCAAACTATGTGATGGAAATTGATGGAATGATGGAATGTGTCTGATCAAACTATGTGATGAAATTGATGGAATGAGTGTCTGATCAAACTATGTGATCGAATTGATGGAATGAGTGTCTGACCAAATTATGTGATGAAATTGATGGAATGAGTGTCTGATCAAACTTTGTGATGAAATTGATGGAATGAGTGTCTGATCAAACTATGTGATGAAATTGATGGAATGGAATGTGTCTGATCAAACTATGTGATCAAATTGATGGAATGAGTGTCTGATCAAACTATGTGATCAAATTGATGGAATGAGTGTCTGATCAAATTGATGGAATGTCTGATCAAATTGATGGAATGAGTGTCTGATCAAACTATGGAAATTGATGGAATGAGTGTCTGATCAAACTATGTGATCAAATTGATGGAATGAGTGTCTGATCAAACTATGTGATCAAATTGATGGAATGAGTGTCTGATCAAACTATGTGATCAAATTGATGGAATGAGTGTCTGATCAAACTATGTGATCAAATTGATGGAATGAGTGTCTGATCAAACTATGTGATCAAATTGATGGAATGAGTGTCTGATCAAACTATGTGATCAAATTGATGGAATGAGTGTCTGAACAAACTATGTGATCGAATTGATGGAATGAGTGTCTGATCAAACTATGTGATGAAATTGATGGAATGAGTGTCTGATCAAACTATGTGATCAAATTGATGGAATGAGTGTCTGATCAAACTATGTGATCAAATTGATGGAATGAGTGTCTGATCAAACTATGTGATGAAATTGATGGAATGAGTGTCTGATCAAACTATGTGATGAAATTGATGGAATTGTGTCTGATCAAACTATGTGATCAAATTGATGGAATGAGTGTCTGATCAAACTATGTGATCAAATTGATGGAATGAGTGTCTGATCAAACTATGTGATCAAAATTGATGGAATGAGTGTCTGATCAAACTATGTGATCAAATTGATGGAATGAGTGTCTGATCAAACTATGTGATCAAATTGATGGAATGAGTGTCTGATCAAACTATGTGATCAAATTGATGGAATGAGTGTCTGATCAAACTATGTGATCAAATTGATGGAATGAGTGTCTGATCAAACTATGTGATCAAATTGATGGAAATGTCTGTGTCTGATCAAACTATGTGATCAAATTGATGGAATGAGTGTCTGATCAAACTATGTGATCAAATTGATGGAATGAGTGTCTGATCAAACTATGTGATGAAATTGATGGAATGAGTGTCTGATCAAACTATGTGATCAAATTGATGGAATGAGTGTCTGATCAAACTATGTGATCAAATTGATGGAATGAGTGTGATCAAACTATGTGATCTGATCAAACTATGTGATCAAATTGATGGAATGAGTGTCTGATCAAACTATGTGATCAAATTGATGGAATGAAGTGTCTGATCAAACTATGTGATGAAATTGATGGAATGAAGTGTCTGATCAAACTATGTGATGAAATTGATGGAATGAGTGTCTGATCAAAATGTGACAAATTGATGGAATGAGTGTCTGATCAAACTATGTGATCAAATTGATGGAATGAGTGTCTGATCAAACTATGTGATCAAATTGATGGAATGAGTGTCTGATCAAACTATGTGATGAAATTGATGGAATGAGTGTCTGATCAAACTATGTGATCAAATTGATGGAATGAGTGTCTGATCAAACTATGTGATCAAATTGATGGAATGAGTGTCTGATCAAACTATGTGATCAAATTGATGGAATGAGTGTCTGATCAAACTATGTGATGAAATTGATGGAATGAGTGTCTGATCAAACTATGTGATCAAATTGATGGAATGAGTGTCTGATCAAACTATGTGATGAAATTGATGGAATGAGTGTCTGATCAAACTATGTGATCAAATTGATGGAATGAGTGTCTGATCAAACTATGTGATCAAATTGATGGAATGAGTGTCTGATCAAACTATGTGATCAAATTGATGGAATGAGTGTCTGATCAAACTATGTGATCAAATTGATGGAATGAGTGTCTGATCAAACTATGTGATCAAATTGATGGAATGAGTGTCTGATCAAACTATGTGATCAAATTGAGTGTCTGATCAAACTATGTGATCAAATTGATGGAATGAGTGTGTCTGATCAAACTATGTGATCAAAATTGATGGAATGATGTGTCTGATCAAACTATGTGATGAAATTGATGGAATGAGTGTCTGATCAAACTATGTGATGAAATTGATGGAATGAGTGTCTGATCAAACTATGTGATCAAACTATGTGATCAATAATTGATGGAAATGTGTCTGATCAAACTATGTGATCAAATTGATATGTCTGATCAAATTGATGGAATGTGTCTGATCAAACTATGTGATCAAATTGATGGAATGAGTGTCTGATCAAACTATGATGAAATTGATGGAATGAGTGTCTGAACTATGTGATCAAACTATTGATGGAATGAGTGTCTGATCAAACTATGTGATCAAATTGATGGAATGAGTGTCTGATCAAACTATGTGATCAAATTGATGGAATGAGTGTCTGATCAAACTATGTGATCAAATTGATGGAATGAGTGTCTGATCAAACTATGATCAAATTGATGGAATGAGTGTCTGATGATCAAATTGAATGAGTGTCTGATCAAACTATGTGATCAAATTGATGGAATGAGTGTCTGATCAAACTATGTGATCAAATTGATGGAATGAGTGTCTGATCAAACTATGTGATCAAATTGATGGAATGAGTGTGTCTGATCAAACTATGTGATCAAATTGATGGAATGAGTGTCTGATCAAACTATGTGATGAAATTGATGGAATGAGTGTCTGATCAAACTATGTGATCAAATTGATGGAATGAGTGTCTGATCAAATGTGATATGATGATGATCAAAATTGATGGAATGATGGAATGTGTCTGATCAAACTATGTGATCAAATTGATGGAATGAGTGTCTGATCAAATTGATATGTGATCAAAATTGATGGAATGAGTGTCTGATCAAACTATGTGATCAAATTGATGGAATGAGTGTCTGATCAAACTATGTGATCAAATTGATGGAATGAGTGTCTGATCAAACTATGTGATCAAATTGATGGAATGAGTGTCTGATCAAACTATGTGATGAAATTGATGGAATGAGTGTCTGATCAAACTATGTGATGAAATTGATGGAATGAGTGTCTGATCAAACTATGTGATGAAATTGATGGAATGAGTGTCTGATCAAACTATGTGATGAAATTGATGGAATGAGTGTCTGATCAAACTATGTGATCAAATTGATGGAATGAGTGTCTGATCAAACTATGTGATCCCATAGGTTAAACATGTATTCAGATGTCAATTTTACAACTTTTAAGTATTTTTAAACAAATTAACGATCCAGAGGAATTTGTCTTTAATTTTTAAAACTTCCATCAGTTCTAACTCATCGAAACACACTTGTCACCGAACATTAACTTAGTACTAGTCTGATCCGCTGATTGTTATGAAGGCTTTTTTTGTATTTCAAGTAGCATCCTGCCTTTTAAAACACATAATTTGTTTGTTTGATGTTAACTGCAAATCTAAACAGTAAACCGTCTTAACTCTGTTTATCGAGGGCATCGAAACCCGAATATAGAATTATAAGCGTTCAAACTTATCTCTAAACCATTGGAGGAGAGAAAACAGCTTAACTTGAAACTCTATTTATCTGATTTCATGACTGAAACGTTTAAAAACCTAACAAGGAAAACGTCTGAAAAATGATCAGAATATGTTTATCTTTTCCTCTTTTTCATCACATGTCGGTGTTCTACTTGTTAACTTATCCAGTTAAACAATACAGATAGTTAAAGTGGAAAAGTGGACACAAACATGTGAAGGTGTATATTACTGAACTTGATTATTGTTATAATACAAATTGTAAGTTGTTATAAAGTGTTTTTTCTTAATTAAAGGAGAAAATGTTACGTTGATTATCTTTTAAACGAGTGTAACGTCTCTCTTTAACATGTTTACACGTGCTAACTGATGCTTTTACACATGTTTACATATAATGGATGGTTCTCTTATACATGTTTACATGTGGTAAATGATTCACTCACACTTGTTTACATGTTGTAAATGAACCTCTAATGTGTGTTGGTATATGGTAAATGATCATGCTACACATGTTTATATGTGGTAAATAATCTTTGTACAAAATGTTTATCTAGTTTATATAAAGTTATGCATATCTATAAATATTAATGAACGTCAAACAAATTTTAAAATAAACCTCGTTTTCGACTCAAGAAATAAGGATAATTCTTTATAAACTATGATATGACACGACTACTAATAACACTTCGGGCTAATACATTTTGGGTTTAAAATATCTAGACATTCATTATGCTTCTACTGAATTAGTTGTTTTCAGGGAAGAGATATTTATAGAAATAACATGAAATATTCCAGCAAATTCAAATTTGACTAATTTGCTACAAATGTTTTTTACTTTGCAATTTATTTTTGGAAACGAAAAAAACAGCAGCAAAAGTCTTTCCTAAAAACGAAACTAAATTTGTGGAGGGTCATATCATGAGCTCATAATATTTAATAGTTTAGACGATTTGATTTTTCGTTATGGTTGGGGACCGCCATGGCAAATCGCGTTAAGGCGTACGACTCCTAATCTGAGGGTCGCGGGTTCGCATCCCAGCCGCCCTAAACATGCTCGCCCTTTCAGCCGTGGGGGCGTTATAATGTGACGGTCAATCCCACTATTCGTTGGTAAAAAAAGTAGCCCAAGAGTTGACGGTGGGTGGTGATGACTTTCTGCTTTCCCTCGAGTAGCTTTTCACGAAATTCAAAAACAAACATCGTTTACTTTGTAAACACTAAAATACTAGTTTTTCGATTAAAATGTTTCTGATTCATCTTAAAAATTAGATCATCTGACGGAAGTTTCATATTCAACGCAAAATTTCTAAGTTTCTGAGAAAATATACCACAATAAAATGACACATTTCATAATACTTAGCCCTAGTTTTCTATCACCACTCACAGTTAAATTACTGTATTCAAAAAGCCAGCATAGGAGTTTAAATCCAATAAGATTTTCAGAACACTTACACTGTATATAGACTAATAATGTAAAAATAACATACAACCATAAGTTTTAGTACTTAAAACGCTAAAATCCAGGGGTAGATTCCCTGCAGAGGACGCTGCAAGCGGCTCAATGTGATTTTGATTTAAAACAAACGTATTCATTTTGACTAATATACTATAACATATCTCAACTCACAACCTTTGAAACACGAATTGAATAAGTAAGCAAATAAGTAACTGGGTTGAAGAGCATTCAAAATTCATGACAAGCACCTTTAAATGATTTTATGGTTTAAATGATTTTAACAATTGTTTGTTTGTTTTGTGAATTTCGCGCAAAGCTACACGCTATCCGTCCCTAATTTAGCAGTGTCAGACTAAAGGGAAGGTAGCTTAGTCGTCACTACCACCACCAACATTTGTGCTACTCTTTTACCAATGAATAGTGGGATTAACCGTCACATTATAGCGCCTATATGTTTGGTGTGACGGGGATTAAATCCGCGAACCTCAGATTACGAGTCGGGTCTAGAAATTGGGATAAGATTACTGCATTAATTCTAAGAAATCTGGTTAAGGAAAATTGAGAAGTTAAAAAAATGATAAGACTTCTGAGACAGAAAACATTCTTCCAATGGCTTTGAAGGAAGTTAAAAATCGGATATATGAGTTATTTACTATAATTTTGTCAGTCCTTGAATAGTTGGAATTTAACTAATGGAATTCCTCCTTTTAAGGGAGGTGATAAAACTATTCCAATAATTATAGATCCATTAGTCCTACATCAGTTGTGGAAAAAAGATTTTAAAATATCTTAAAACAAGCGTTGCTAGGTCATTTAACTAAGTTTAAAATTTTTTTGGATGTTCAACATAGCTTCGCTGAGGGAAAATATTTTCTAACAATTCTTTTGACTATCTTTGAAAAAGTTAATGGTTATGATTTTCAGAAAGCATTTGACACATAAAAAATCTTGTAAAATTGTTTATGAACCTGTGAAGGATAGGTTAGTTAGTTGGATGGGAGAATGGCTGGGTGGAAGAGAGCAGAACGTTGTTATAAATGAAGTTCAGTCTAACTGTATTAACATCACAAGTGAGGTACCACAAAATTCAGTCTTAGGACTTTTGTTCGTTTTGATTTACATCAATGTCAGAGATGAAGAAGTGGTCAATAAGCTATTTAAATGATGTCAAGGTTTTGGGTGTTGCTAACTGTGAAGAGGATGCAGCTGATTTGGAAGACGATTTACATCATTTAGTGAGTTGGACAAATATAATGGCAGATGGGTTTTAATTATGATTAATCTAAGATAATACATGTGGGTTATCATAATTTGAATTGTAGCTATAACTTTGGTGGGAATAACCAGTGTTATGAAAGAAAAGGGATATTGGTGTAATAATTGATCAGACTCTAAAGACATCCAAGCAGTGTGCTGTTGCTAGTGGTAAGGCAAATAAAATTTTAGGTTGTATCTAAAGAAATGTTGAATATAAGTCTAAAGTGGTTATCATTTCATTACATAGGTGGAGTGCAACATTTTGAATACTGTGTTCAGTCATGGGCTTCTTACCTTAGAAAAAAGGTATTGAATTATTGAAAATGGTTCATAGATTGGTTACTGCAACGGTGACTGGGATGGCGGGGTTGTCATGTAATAATAGATTAAAATATTTTAAATCGTTTTCTCTTGGAGAAACGAAGAGTTAGAAGAGATCTGAGCGAGATGTTTATAAAGATAATATAAAAATAAAAATCATATAATGGCAAAACATGGTGGGAAATAGAGAAAGTGATAATGTGAGGTAATATGTAGAAAATAATACCAGTGTAGAGAAATTAAAACACGTGTGATACTAACAATGAAAAGTAAGTTGGATTGTAAATTTAACCTTGGAAATTGTTGTGGGACAGAGATTTGGCATCGAAGTATGTAATAATGTAAGCTTTTTAAGTTCCCTGTTCCAATAGATATATATGAAATTATCTTTGATGTACGTTAACGTCAGCTATATTCATAGATGGTGCCACGTCTTATATATATAACCCAATAAAAAAATAAAGAATATTACATTTTCTATAACACATCATACATGCAGTGTATAAAAGGCCGTATAAACGTCTTACATGTCTCGGACAGAGTTATAGTATTACTTGTGGTGAAATTAAATGAAAAAAAAAATGGCCATACTTATTACAATAATACATAAACTGAACTGAAGCTTCTGCTTCAACAGCCACAACAATGCTGATAAGAAGAGCCTTTGAGGTATATTAACTTCCTTGTTTGATCCGTGACCTTTGAACTTCGGTTCTTAAGACACTTCTTCAGCCAATGACCTATGCTAATTAATTATATGAAACACTGTGAAAGAACATAAGGATCTCGGTGTTGAAAGCGGGTGAAAGAAAGTATCCTTTTTGCCACAACTTTGGCCATTACCTCTTCCTACAAAGTCACACTGACCATTGCACAGTGCATACCTTGTTTAAAGATACAAATATTGAGTTCTCATAGCTTATAGACAGTTTTGGTAAGATTATAACGGGGAATGTAATAATACCTTATGTTATAAATAAATTGTGTGGAAGCTAGGTCTTTTCTGTTGTTTATTATAGCATCAACCCAAGCATTTTATTTTTAAGTTCATTATCCGGACAAAGGACCTCAGCTTGTATAAATCACATAAAACTTTTCTTATTTCTCTTTATTTAATAACGTTTTCAGATTAAATACAAAATAACACATTATTTTTCAAAAGTCTTGAAGAACAAAATTTATTCAAAATTAGGCTTAAAAAACTATGATAGGGTGAATGATGTACAAATATGATTCGCAATTTTTACCTCTAAGCAAACACTTGAAATTATTTTATGGTTTATTTGTTTGCAATTAGGCACAAAGCTACATAATGGGCTATCTGTACTCAGCCTAGTAGAGTACTAAAAAACCTGGATTTTAGAGATGTGAGTCCACAGATATCCATCTGTGCCACTAGGGGGCTTATTTCACATCTCTTTGAAGGCTAGCGTAAACAAATGAGTTATATTATCATATTAAATTATTATGGTGCCATGATTCATGTCTTAGAAATTTAATTTGGTAAAAAAGAATACTCATTTTAGTAGATTAACAAGTAGTTTTGGAAATTTATTGCTTGAGTTTTGTTTTCCTTCATTTTGAGGTCGTTTTGTTTGACCCCTTTCGAATATTCACACAAAAACTGCATAGCGTACAATTCGACCCTAATTTTGATGGGAAAGACTAGAAAGAAGACAGCTAATAAATGAACTTCAACGTTACCACTTCTAACCCTTGGTTTACTCTAATCAAATAGGAGGATTTGACTGTCACTCTTTTAATGCATCCATGAATTGAAAGTGAGGAACGCGATTCATTTTAATTTGTTTTTAAACAGGGGACGATACACTGACCACTGAGTGGACAATGAGAGACGTTATATTACACTCGATAATAATTTTAACGGGCAGTGATAAATATCAGTTTATATCGAAACTTCACTAACTTGAATAGCAATAGAAGCAAAATATTTTTGATATCGAAACAGCAAACACTATTCCAGACGATTTCATTAACACATGTTACGTTTTTTACTTATTGTATTTGATAAATAACTGCTACTCATAATACACGACCCGCGTGCTCGACTTCAATCAAACATACTTCGACAAACAGCTGCCATCTATCGGTATATTTTTAGATACTACCTTTGCAAAGCAAAAATTAGTTTAAGTTAAATAAGCAATTTATTTTGTATAATGACGATTATGAATTAGACGGCTAACTGAAAGACACTAGAAACGATCATACCCTATCATAAAAAAACAACTGTAAACTATAGTGTGTTTAATATATTATATTCGTAATTTCCAACAAGTAAACATACATATAATGTTTCCTCTTTCTAAGTGTGAAATTTACCCTTCTGATTTCAATTTCACATGACTTTTACATTATCACATAATACTACAAAACTCCTTTTATTTTCACATGTGTTAACTTAAATTGCATTTTAGAGGTAAATTACGTTGAGAGCTTAATTTTAACAACAGGTAATGAGTAAAACTGAGCTTAATTCTTACTAAACTATCTACTGAAGATCAAGTATTTGTAAACCAGTTGAGGACTTACAAGATGTCGTACATTTTGTAAAGACCAAATGACACCAAAGAACTGGAAATCACAGACAGCCTTTGGATGTGTTCAGAAGGTTTCAGCAGGGCCCGGCATGGCCAAGCGTGTTAAGGCGTACGACTCGTAATCTGAGGGTCGCGGATTCGCATCCCCGTCGCTTCAAACATGCTCCCCCTCCCAGCCGTGGGGTCGTTATAATGTGGCGGTCAATCCCACTATTCGTTGGTAAAAGAGTAGCTCAAGAGTTGGCGGTGGGTGGTGATGACTAGCTGCCTTCCCTCTGGTCTTACACTGCTAAATTAGGGACGGCTAGAGCAGATAGCCCTCGAGTAGATTTGTGCGAAATTCAAAAACAAAACAACGAAACAGGTTTCATCACAAGACGTAACATACGTAACTTTAATTTGTTTAGAATAAAACGAACTAATTATATCTTACCATATTGACAGTAATGTAACAGACATTAATTAATAAATAATTGTACCTATATTGTTTTATAACTTTTTTTCTTTGGGGGGGGGGTGATATTAACCTTCTTGTCCGATAGGTTACGTTCTGTATCGTGAACACTGACATCTTATTGTTTAATAAATATAGAGTTTATCTTAATTAGACTATAAGGTTAACATTCTCACACTGGAAGAAATGTGAGATCATGATGAGATGTTACTTCTGCAAGTCATTTATCGAAGTTGTTTAATGATAAAAAATGAGGACAATGGTATACTGACTGTCTCTACTTATAACTAACATGAGAAGAGATGTGAGTACTTTATATATACCAATTGACTAATTGCAATGAAGCTAGAAACGTTCACAACTGCTAGAAATTTACAGATGTCTAAATGGTATAAAAATGTTCTTGTCACCTTCACTATTTTTACTACATTAAAACTATTAAGCACAAAAAATAAAAACCTTTAAGCCAGCCATTATTATTCCTATAACTGTTGAGAGTGAATTGATAGCCATTAGCAAGTGAATTTTTAACTATTAAGCTTTATCCAAAATGCATTTAAACTTACTGCCTTCACACCATTCGAATGCAACTCGTTTTATAGACCAAACATTCTGTTAGAACAATAAAACTCTTAGTTAAAGATGACTTATATTAAATGTTTATATTTGTGTCCTACCATTATCACTATTAACCAAAAATGATGCATCATCACTGTCAATTTCCTTTGAAATCTTATACGTCTCAATTAGGTCTTCTTAAGCCTTCTTCCAAGAGAAAATAACTTGAGAGATTTCAATCTCTTCTTGTATGACAACTCTTCAGGCCCAGTCATCGTTCTGGTAACCCTTTTCTCAACTGTTACCAATTACATTTTGACCTCTTTGGACTTTTATTCAATATTCTAAAGACGCAACCTAAAATCTTATTTGCAATACTGCTGCCATTATTAACCTGTTTTGGTGGCTTTGGAGATTGTTACAGTTATTTCCATCCAAATTATACTTATAATTCAAATTACCACAACCTACATGTACTAACTTGAGTTTTATTATAATAAAACCAACCCATCTGCTAATTAACTAAATCATCTAAATCGTTCTATAAACTAGCAGCATCCTCTTCACAGCCAAAAACACTCAAGATCTTAGATGCTACTGACGTCGACTTGTTACTTATTATTCATAAGTCCATTAATTTGTTTGTTTGTTTGTTTTAAATTTCGCCTAAAGCTACTCAAGGGCTATCTGCGTTAGCCGTCCCTAATTTAGTAGTGTAAAACTAGAGGCAAGGCAGCTAGTCATCACCACCAACTCTTTTACCAACGAATAGTTGGATTGACCGTCACATTATAACATCCCCACGGCTGAAAGGGCGAGCGTGTTTGGCGCGATGGGGATGAGAACCCACGACCCTCAGATTACGAGTCGCACGCCTTAACACGCTTGGCCATGCCAGGCCAAGGCGGATTTTCCTTACCCGATTTACCCAACATTTAATCCAGAAAGATAAAGGCTATTCTGAGACATTTTTCATAGTACCAAACGAGTCATGATTGAAAGACACGCCAGTTGCCGCCATTTTGGTCACCATAAACTGTTGCCCCTTTCCACTAAACATATTAAAGTAGTTTTTGTCCTCACAGGTGAACATTAACATAAATTTGTAACCGTCGAGAAGAAATATGTTTGCCAACCATGTTGATAACCGTAAATCCGATATTGTAACGTTTAAAATGGAGATGGTATGTTCATTAAAGTAATGACTATCTAAAAGTCCTGTAACTGGATGTGTATATATTTAATCTAAAAATAAGTTATAAACAGTAGACTTTATGTTTTGAAGCGGAACGGAAAATGATTTAGGTTCTATGTATCTAAATAGCTATTAAACCAGATCGTTTTGAAATACATTGTCATGAGCAGAGTACTGCAGATACTGATGTTTACACACGTGGAAAACATGTGTTGAATTTGGTCATCAGGCGTAATGCAGAATAAATCTTCACTTTACATCAAACCATCAAGTTATTATTGTTCTGCAAAAATATCATTCATATGAGTACAGACAATCGATGTTTTTAATTGTGTGAATATCCCTTGTTTCTATGTATCAGTGTTTGATCCTTTCTTTCTCTAATTAATTAAAGCTAGGATCATCCTTACCCACAGAGAACAGCTTACATCTCTTAGCTTCAATACTGAAACTTAAGTTTTTACGCAGGCTTTGTATTTATACAGATGTCGAGATAATAACAATAAACGAATTTATCATTTACATGAACATTTACACGAAAGACCAAAGGATGAAGAAAGAAACTGACATATTTTGTTTGTTATCACACGGACAGAATGGATTCAACGATGTTTGTTACCACATGGACAGAATGGATTCAACGATCTTTGTTATCACATGGACAGAATGGAATCAACGATGTTTGTTATCACATCGACAGAATGGATTCGGTGTTGGGAAAGGATTAATTCTGAGCTACCACAATAATTCAAAATATGACACAAAATGTCTGTCAGAATAGGGTCATTTTTCTGTTTCTCTGGTGGCCCGGCACCATAATAACTCAACTTATGACACAAAATGTCTGTCAGAATAGGGTCATTTTTCTGTTTCTCTGGTGGCCCGGCACCATAATAATTCAACTTATGACACAAAATGTCTGTCAGAATAGGGTCATTTTTCTGTTTCTCTGGTGGCCCGGCACCATAATAATTCAACATATGACACAAAATGTCTGTCAGAATAGGGTCATTATTCTGTTTTTCTGGTGACCCAGCATGACCAGGAGGTTATGGTCCTCGAGTCGTAATATTATGATTGCAGGGTCGAATCCCCATCACTCCAAATATGCTCACCCTTTTAGCCGGGAGGGCAAAGTGTTATAATGTTACGGTCAATCCCACTATTCGTTGGTAAAACAGTAGCCCAAGAGTTGGATGTGGGTGGTGATGACCAGCTGCCTTTCCTTTAGTCTTACGGGTAGCGCAGGTGTGGCTTTGCTCGAAATTCAAACCATACCAAACCAAACCTGTTGTTTAAGTGAAGGTTTCTCTAATTATTCTAGTTAGACTATAGATCTGAATAACTCACGTGCCCCCTTCTAAGTGAAAAATCAATGTAACAAGTACCTCAGTTTTCACAGCAGCTAACAAGTACCTCAATTTTCACAGCAGTTAAATATTTATTTCCAAGATCATTAAACACATAAGGTCCGTGTTTCAAATAAAATACTTCTGTGTTTATCACGCCCACAGTCATAATTTTATGACTAGAAAATTATCCTCTCTTGATATTCATTTCTTCCAGAGTTTGAGATTCAAAATAAATAATTATATAACTAAAGGGTTATTGTGTTCAGTCATAAGAAACTTCTTCAAAATACTAGACACGAGTCAGATATGTTTGTCTTGCACATACGGACGTCATGAACTAGATTCTGAATAATGTTAAATACTGACACATTTAAATTGAATATCATGAAGATGTCACATTAATGTGGTGTACAGGGAATGAAATTCACCTTAAAACTCACTATGTACGATCATGATATCGGTTGATGAACTGCTTACAAACTGTGGTCTGCCAGGGATAGTGAACACAACTGATCATCTCGAGATAAACTGTTACAAACTGTGGTCTGCCAGGGATAGTGAACACAACTGGTCGTCTCGAGATAAACTGCTTACAAACTGTGGTCTGCCAGGGATAGTGAACACGACTGGTCATCTCGAGAAAAGATACACAAATTAGAAATAAATGAAACTGGATTTATCCTGTGTTGAATCAAAAATGAGAAAATCGTAAGTTAGACTCACTTGTGAATTGCCTTATAACGCCTTGGCCACGCTCTTTTTACTTCCCGCGAGAGAATTAGTCTTGCAGGAATATACTTTTATAATTCAAGATATTAAACTGTATAATAATATTCCAAAGTGTTTCATTTTCCCTAAACAGACTTTAAGTGTTTATGTTGTTGTGTCGGTTGTTGTCAAATCTCGGCATATTTCCTTGAGGTTTCAGTTTATTATCGATTGACAAATATGTTTAGGATTATTTTCTGTTGATATTTTACAAAGTAAATCATCTTATTTCAGAGTAAGACTTACCACCTTGACAAAGAAAATGACGAATTTTAGGTCTGTCGCTGACAGAGACACCTAATGTTTTTAGGTCTATCGCTGACAGAGACACCTGATGTTTAAAACGAGAGTATGTTATTGACAATATTGTTAGCACACATACTTGTTTGAAATTCGTGTAAAAGAACTTCGTATTTATGTTCCATTCTGAAAGTTCACTCTCGAAGGTGACGGGAAAAACTTTGAATCAATATAGATTATAACGTTGTATGCTATTTATTTACTATTTTATAAACCTAATTAGTTGTTTTTTTTTATTCGTAAAGTTCCTTACAGTACGAGGCTTGGTCAGGAGGTTAGGGGAACTGGAATTGTAATATGAGGGTCGCAGATTCGAATCCCTCTAACACCATATTAAATTAACTATGAACCTTCGTGGAAGGTTAGTACATATTAAATGAACCATGAGTCCTTGTGGAAGGTTCGTACATATTAAATGAACCATGAATCCTTGTAAGAGGTTCGTACATATTAAACGGACTATGAACCCTTGTGGGAACTTACTACATATTAAACGGACTATAAACCCTTGTGGGAACTTACTACATATTAAATGAACCATGAACCCTTGTGGGAACTTACTATATATTAATTGAACCATGAACCCTTGTGGGAACTTACTACATATTAAATGAACCATGAATCCTTGTGGAAACTTACTACATATTAAATGAACCATAAACCCTTGTGGGAACTTACTACATATTAAACGGACTATAAACCCTTGTGGGAACTTACTACATATTAAATGAACCATGAACCCTTGTGGGAACTTACTTCATATTAAATGAACCATGAATCCTTGTGGGAACTTACTATATATTAAATGAACCATGAACCCTTGTGGGAACTTACTACATATTAAATGAACCATGAACCCTTGTGGGAACTTACTACATATTAAATGAACCATGAACCCTTGTGGGAACTTACTACATATAAAATTAACCATGAATCCTTGTGGGAACTTACTACATATTAAATGAACCATGAATCCTTGTGGGAACTTACTACATATTAAATGAACCATGAACCCTTCTGGGAACTTACTACATATTAAATGAACTATGAATCCTTGTGGGAACTTACTACATATTAAATGAACCATGAACCCTTGTGGGAACTTACTACATATTAAATGAACCATGAACCCTTGTGGGAACTTACTACATATTAAACGGACTATAAACCCTTGTGGGAACTTACTACATATTAAATGAACCATGAACCCTTGTGGGAACTTACTACATATTAAATGAACCATGAACCCTTGTGGGAACTTACTACATATTAAATGAACCATGAATCCTTGTGGGAACTTACTACATATTAAATGAACCATGAATCCTTGTGGGAACTTACTATATATTAAATGAACCATGAACCCTTGTGGGAACTTACTACATATTAAATGAACCACGAATCCTTGTGGGAAGCTAGTACATATTAAACGGACTATAAATCCTTGTGGGAACTTACTACATATTAAATGAACCATGAACCCTTGTGGGAACTTACTACACATTAAATGAACCATGAACCCTTGTGGGAGGTTCGTACATATTAAACGGGCTATAAACCCTTGTGGAAACTTACTACATATTAAACGGACTATAAATCCTTGTTGGAACTTACTACATATTAAATGAACCATGAACCCTTCTGGGAACTTACTGCATATTAAATGAACCATGAACCCTTGTGGGAACTGACTACATATTAAACGGACTATAAACCCTTGTGGGAACTTACTACACATTAAATGAACCATGAACCCTTGAAAGAGGTTCGTACATAGTAAATGAACCATGAATCATTGTGATAGAGTACGTACATCTCCACTGTAAACATTTCAGCTGAATCACTTCTCATATTAAGTGAAATATACTCAATGTCCAATATTAAGCCTCCACGTGGTTGTCAGAACACAGATAGACCATTGTGTAGCTTTATACTTAATTTCAAACAAACAAACAAGTGTACGAAGTTCTGTAGCTTCATTCTTTTGATGCCAGATTATTTGGTGATAAGCCCTATAGGATTGACTTTCTTTGATGCAATATTTGGTATTAAGCACAATAGGTTTACATTCTTTTGATGTAAAATTCCGCATTAAACCCTATAGGTTTGATGTAATTTTCGGTATGAAGTCCTGTAGTTTTGATTCTTTTTTATGTAATGTTTGGTGTTAAACCCAATTGGTTTAAGTGTTTTTATGTAATGTTTGGTATTAAACCCAATAAGTTTAAATCCTTTTTATGTAATGTTCCGAAATAAACACAATAGATTTGATTCGTTTTGATGTAATGTGTCGTATTAAACCCAATATGTTTGATTCTCTTTGGTGCAATTTTCCGTATAAAGTTCTACAGGTTTGATTCTTTTCAATGTAATATTTGGTATTAAACTCAATAAGTTTGATTCTTTGTGATGTAATATTCGGTATTAAGCCCAATAGGTTTGAATATTTTTATGTAATGTTTGGTATTAAACCAAATAAGTTTGATTCTTTGTGATGTAATATTCGGCATTAACCCAATAGGTTTAAGTGTTTTTATGCAATATTCGGTATTAAACCCAAGAGGTTTGAATATTTTTATGTAATGTTTGGTATTAAACCCAATAGGTTTGAATATTTTTATGTAATGTTTGGTATTAAACCAAATAAGTTTGATTCTTTGTGATCTAATATTCGGTATTAACCCAATAGGTTTAAGTGTTTTTGTGCAATATTCGGTATTAAACCCAATAGGTTTGAATATTTTTAGGTAATGTTTGGTATTAAACCAAATAAGTTTTGTTTTTTTTATCTTTACTTTTTCTAATGATCTATTTCAAAGTGCTTTGCGAAGGGAGGGAAATAAGATAAAATTAAAGCTGTCTGTGGCTCAGATCTTGAGTGGTTTACCTTTTACCTCCTTTAAT
The DNA here is from genome assembly GCF_004210375.1 of Tachypleus tridentatus. Taxonomy (NCBI): domain Eukaryota; kingdom Metazoa; phylum Arthropoda; class Merostomata; order Xiphosura; family Limulidae; genus Tachypleus; species Tachypleus tridentatus. The sequence goes on along the minus strand of NW_027467782.1, from coordinate 5,416,233 downwards.
AATGATGCCAGGTTTAATACCTTGTCCAATTAAGTTTGTTTGTTTGTTTTGGAATTTCGCACAAAGCTACTCGAGGGCTATCTGTGCTAGCCGTCCCTAATTTAGCAGTGTAAGACTAGAGGGAAGGCAGCTAGTCATCACCACCCACCGCCAACTCTTGGGCTACTCTTTTACCAACGAAAAGCGGGATTGACCGTCACATTATAACGCCCCCACGGCTGAAAGGGTGAGCATATTTGGTGCGACCGGGATTCGAACCCGCGACCCTCAGATTACGAAGCACACGCCTTAACGCGCTTGGCCATGCCAGGCCCGTCCAATTAAGTGATATCGAAAACATGGACATGAAAGCTCACCCTGTTTTGGTCTGTCATTGTGTACCTTACGAAAAGAAACATGAAAAACTCAACATAAGAATTATATATTTTTAAAAGAGTTATTGTTGCCTTGAAAGTATTGAAAGTTTACCAGATGTGTTCCAGTTTCTTGGCGTGTTTTAAAATAAAAGATACACACACACACACATATATATGTACGTCCAACTCTCCCATTAGAAGGTTATTTCTAAACCTAAAACCATTCACACCAGAGGTATTGCACAATTGCACAAACAGAATATAAACATCACCTTGATCGACCACAACGTACCAACTTCCCATGAATATATACTTTGTAACATCAAATCACAATCACTACCCGATATAACTCTTTTAGAGATATATATATATTCCCCCAGGTCACCCCTGACACTACATTTCTATACTCCATTATTAACACATTTAACAATGTAGTTATACTCGGCGACCTTAATGCGTCGCATCCAACACTCCGCGGATACACTACAAACACTTCCGGCAGAATTCTAGCCAACTTTGTGCACACACACAACCTAAATGTAATCAATAACAACTCACCGACACATACACATCATAATGGAACTTAAAGTGTAATTGATCTAGCGATCGCTACCCCATCAATCACACACCTAATACATAACTTCAAGGTACATGATAATATCGGTGGAGATCATAACCCTTTATCTTTCCAATTAAGTAACCCCAGCTGGAATAATTCCACCAGAACTGCAGTCACTAAAACCCCTAACAATTCTTACAACTTTTCTAAGACTAATTGGCTATCCTTTAACCGTACCTTAAACGCACTCCTCCCTGAATACTTAAAAGTCACAAATACCAAGGATGACATTGAACGTTACTATCAAGAAATTTCCACTTCCATATAAAAAAACCATTCAGCAAATAGTCCCAACCAAACCTTTACAAAACACACCTAACACCTGGAAACTCACACCCGAAATCCATTCTCTAATAATCGCAAAAAGAAAACTTCGCCGCGAATACATCGTTACACGCAACCCATTACTTAAACCACAAATTAACAAAGTAAAAAACAACTTAGAACGCCTCATAAGAACACAACAAAAGGAAAACTGGAGCAACTTTTGTAACAAACTCGATAACCTTAAACCTAACACCGCCTCCTTTTGGAAAACTTTTAAAAATATATGTCGCGAAAATACTGACACCGGAGTAATCTCATACGATAATACTACCGCCAACAATGACAGGGAAAAAACTGACCTATTCGCCAAATACTTCCAACACACCTTCTGTACGCCACTACACATAAATTTCAACAGGCATCACGAGACCAAAGTAAACTCTACCATCACAGACAATAATGAATTTTTTTCAGTCAAGTTTCCAGTCGACCTTACTCATATCCACACGACTAATAATATAACATCCCCAATAACTATACCGGAGATCAAGCTATACATTAGAAAACTTAAAAATAAAACACCTGGGGGAAGACTGCATACCAAATATCATTCTAAAAAATGCTTCTAACGAACTCCTCTCACATCTTACTAATCTGTTTAACCTCTCCTTTTACTCAGGTTATCTACCTAATGAAAGGAAATCTGATATTATTACTCTAATCTCCAAGAAAGGATCTCTTTCGCACCACCCTAGTGATTTTAGACCAATTAGTTTAGTAAATTGTATTGGTAAACTAATGGAAAAAAGCATCACTTCCAGATTGCTCTGGAAACTAGAAAACGAAAACATTTTATCCAATATTCAGAATGCAGGCCGCAAAAATAGGCAAACTGCAAATCACCTTGTACGACTTGTGGAAACAAGCTTCACAGGGTTCAATAAACTTCAAGCCACAGTCGCGATATTCTTAGACATACAAAAAAGCTTTCGATACAGTCTGGCACAATGGCCTAAGATACAAACTCTTAAAGTTTAAAATACCCCCCACTTTCCTTAGATGGATTTCAAATTTCCTTGAAAACATAACAACTAGAGTTAGGATAAACTCAAATCTTTCCCAGTCATTCACCTTTAACGCAGGAGTCCCACAGGGATCAGTTCTTAGTTCCCTACTATACTCACTCTTTGTTAACAATTTACCGCAGCCGATCACGTCATCTACCTATACATCACAATATGCCGACGACATTGCCTTATGGTCCACTTCATGGGACCCTCCCTAGCGGCTAAAAAAATACAAAAAGCATTAGAAAAAATTACCCATTGGTGCAATAAATGGAAAGTCACACTCAATCCCTCTAAAACCCAGGCTATAATCCTCCACCGTCGACTTAACAAAAGATTAAAACCAGTAAAGCTTGCAAAACTGTATCTTTATAATACCCCTACCTCTTTCTCTAACACCGCTAAATTCCTTGGTATTACAATCAACACACGACTTACTTTCCCATTTCAAAAATATTAGAAAGAAAGTGCTAACCAGAATATCATATCTCTGCAAAATTAGTCACTACACCCACAGTTGCAGGTCTCAAACTATTTTACATTTTTACAAAACATTCATTAGACCTTTCATAGAATATGGAGCCATGGTAACATGCAACATTAACAAGAACCAAGTACTACTATTACTGAGACTCCAAAATCGAGTTATACGACTCGCACATCGCCTGCCACACTACACTCCTGTTGAATATGATCAGACACACACTAAAATCCTACCAATTTCTAAACGATTAATTAAACTTGCCACCAAATACTTTAAAAAATCCACTCATCGTAACGCACTGACTTCCGACTTTAAAAACATAGCAGCTACTCCCAAATCCTGGTGTAAATACTTATCCCCATATAACTTCATTCTCAGTCAGTCTAACACAATATAACTCTTGTTTGTTTGCTTGTTTTTCTCTAACATATCTTGTTGTTGTTTTTTTTGTTAAGTCTCGTTTCAGGTCCAATCCATCTCCCATGACCAGCACATCTCAAGGGCACTAGGCGGGCTTTATTCGGTCCCGTCTAGTGAAAGTGGATTTTCTTGGGGTACTCCCGTTTCCCCCCACACCTAAATTTGAGGCATTGGATCTTTAGATCCCTGCCAGGGCACTTTGATTCATCGATCAATGCCCGGCCCTGAAATGACCCGTTTGAATGTTGTTTGTATTTTATCCGGCTTGCTTCTTGTCGTATTCCTCCGTTTCTCTTCTTGAGGGGGGGGGGGTACTTTGCCTTCGCCTTGTAGCCTGCCACGCTTACCAGACAAGCATTTACATGAATTAATTAATCGGTCTATCAGTTTGATCCAATAACGTTATTATTTTTCAAACTCATACCAGGTGCAGGGTTGAAGGAGAACTGTTAGTCTTCGAGCACCCCAGGGGATTAATATTTCTTAGGAAACATTAATTTTAAACCTAAACACCTGCAGAAATAGAGAGAGACATATATATGTCTAACGAATCACTTCTTTGTGGCCCGGCATGGCCAAGCGTGTTAAGGCGTGCAACTCGTAATCTGAAGGTCGCGGGTTCGCATCCCAAACATGCTCGCCCTCCCAGCCGTGGGGGCGTTGTAATGTTACAATCAATCCCACTATTCGTTGGTAAAAGAGTAGCCCTATGAGAGCATTAGTTGCGAGAATAATGGCGTGAGACTGCCCATTAAGCGAAGTGTAAACATTTCAGCATAAAATTAATTCGTTCTTCGTGAACCGTCGATAAGATACAAAAAAATTCCAGATCAGACAGAAGGCTCAGTACTGTTTATAAGTTTGTAAAACTTTTGTATATAAATAATGATTTATTACAGCTAATGAGTTGTAATGACACTGTTTATTCTTATGTATTCTATGGTGGATGGTGTTAAAAAGATTGTTTGTTTGTTTTGGAATTTCGCACCAAGCTACTCGAGGGCTATCTGCGCTAGCTGTCCCTAATTTAGCAGTGTAAGACTAGAGGGAAGGCAGCTAGTTATCGCCACCCACCGCCAACTCTTGGGCTACTCTTTTACCAACGAATAATGGGATTGACCGTAACATTAGAACGCCCCCACGGCTAAAAGGGCGAGCAAGTGAACCCGCGACCCTCGGATTACGAGTCGCACACCTTAACACGCTTGGCCATGCCGGGCCCAAGAACAAAGTGTGATGGGGATGCGAACCCGCAACCCTCGGCTTAGGAGTCCAATACCCAAACCATCTGGGTTAAAAAGATGACTTCCCTCTAGTTTATCACTTTACAGTTGGGGATTGCAAGAGCAGATATCCCTAGAGTATCGTTGAAAGAAATGAAATGTAAGAACTAACCACAACAACAAACAGCTTAGTATCTTGTTTTATAAAATTGAGATAGAATTAGTAACAATTTCAAAATATCCTTTAATAAACAACTTGTTTTTTTTATTTTTGTATTACCCTCATTTAAACGTGTTTATTTTGGTTTCATCATTGTTCAAAAGTTTTGCAGGGTTTTGTTTAATTTTCGTCAAATAATTGTTTTCCCATAAACTTTGTTAATGACTTTTTCTATCTTTTGGGTTTTATTATCTTTGAATTTTTTGGAATTACCGTGTTTTTAATATAATTTGTTTCCGACCCGATGTTGGAAATACATGTTTTAATAAATGTAAATATGTAGATACTATCTCTAGGACTAGCCATTAAAAATGACATAAAATGTAAAGTTCCATTATGCCTTTTTTCTATGATGAATTTTCTTAATGAACACATACATAATCAAATGAAACTTGACTATATTTCCACTTATCCAATCAGTTACTATTTCTGGCTGGCATCTGGAATAATAAGGCGCCTCATCTGACGCTTTATGATAAGGACAAATACAATTAGTAGACAAATACAGTTAGTTGGCGTATAAAGTGGCTGAACCCTGATGTAATTATAAAGAGATAATGAGGAGGAAGGAAATCAGCTCGGGGTTTTAGAACTATAAAAGAACTATTTTATATCTTTACAAACACTTCTTTAGATAAACGTATCCTTATTCGTCTTGAATCACCAGTTGTTGAGGATCATAATGTAATTGTACAACTTCTCTTTTGAGTGGTCATCCAATAATTGAATATTGATTTTCTAAATGAAATTGCTTTGCTCTATATACTTTTGAAGATGTTTCGAATGTCACGAAGATCCCAAACTCGATCTTTACTATAACAATATAGCTTTAATTCCTAAAACCAGACTGTTCTTGTGTTAAAAAAACAACAAATTAATCAAACTAGACATTAAAGTTTTTACTTGCACAGTAATTTATTTGTAAAATTAAAAAAATATATATAAGTTAAATTTTTGTAATAATTCTACACGGTTCGGTGGAAACAACTCCACAATTTTCCAGATGATGAAGTAAATATAAAGCTTCTCATCAACATGAGGCCCCAGCATGGCCAGGTGGTTAAGGCGCTTGAGACGTACTCCGAGGGTTGCGGGTTCGAATCCCTGTCACACCAAACATGCTCGCCCTTTCAGCTGTGGGACAGTAATAATGTGACGGTCAATTCCATTATTCGTTGGTAAAAGAGTAGTCTAAGAGTTGGCGGTGAATGGCGATGACTAGATGCCTTCCCTCTAGTCTTACATTGCTAAATTAGGGACAGCTAGCGCAGATAGCTCTCGTGTAACTTTGCGTGAAATTCGAAAACAAACAAACAATCATCAACCGATGCATTTATGTAATTAACATATTTTTACAATGGTGCCATTCACAAAAACAAGCCTCCCAGTGGCTGAGCGGTATGTCTGCGGACATACAACGCTAAAGTCCGGGTTTCGATGCCCGTGGTAGGCAGAGCACATTGTGTAGCTTTGTGCTTAATTCAAAACAAACTACAACAACGATTTCAAAAAAATTACTTCCATGACTCCATGGCCTAAATCTTTGTTTATATTAAATCTATTTTTAACAATTTCTAATGATTGTCATATATTTAGTTCAACTCTTTCGGTTACTTGTTTAAATACTTTTACAATATCTCAGTCAATAACATGTGTAGTGTACGAGTAATAGAGAAAGTTTGTTCCTGAATCCAAGAGACTGTGGATTGTTGGACGAAATGTTTGTATAGTAATACAAAGTAGAGAAGGTTATATGTAAAAAGCGGTTGGTATGGGTAGAGAACAAGAGTTGGCGGTGGGTGGTGATGACTAGCTGTCTTCCCTCTAGTCTTACACTGCTAAATTAGGGGCGGCTAGCGCAGATAGCCCTCGAGTAGCCTTGCGCGAAATTAAAAACACAAACAAACAAACAATGGATAGAGAAAGCACTATGCAGAGGAGCGAACAACGTTTCGACCTTCTTCGGTCATCGTCAGGTTCACAAAGAAAGAAAGAGGTAACTGACCGATAGCTGACTACATGTTTGAAGGGGGGGTTATGCAACTGAGTGTAGAGATGTAGAGGGCGTACTTAGAAGGTTTGATTGTATTATATTATATTATTAATATAGTTATAAAGGTGTTCCTTTGTATTGGTTAATTTTGGGCTAGAGTTGTTGTATAAGTAAAGCTTCTTCAATTTTAAGTTTGTTTGTTTATTTAGTATTTGGGTATTTTTTATGGTTATGTTGTGTTTATTTGATTTACAGCGTTCGAAAACTTTTGAAAGTGACTTTTTGTGTTTTTTTAAATATATATTTTTCTCTACAAATGGGTTGTCTCGTCATCACGAATTGAAGTAGAGAAGGGTTGTTGCTGTTGCTTTGTTGGCAACTGTGAACCAAAGATATTTCGTTTGACCAGCCCCACGCTAGTACAGCGGTATGTCTCCAGATTTACAACGCTAAAATCAGGGGTTCGATTCCCCTCGGTGGGCTGAGCAGATAGCCTTTGTGGCTTTCCTTAAAGAAAAACACACACACTCGTCAGACCAATTCTTCATATTCAACTTTAAGGACTCGATGTTTTGGTTGAGAAAATTGTAAAGGACCGAACAACATTTCGGTCATCGTCAGGTTCACAAACCTACATAAAACTTTTTTCAACCCAAACCAGCCGTTTTTTACATATATATATTTCCCTACAACTGGGTTTTCTCGTCATCACTGATTACAGCTTCCAAAATGCTATTTCGATGTTGATAAACTTTTTCAAGAGTAAGACTATTTTTACTGAGGACAGTTATTTGTCAACCTTAAACTGCACTGTGTGAATGGTTTTCAACATCCTCATAACATCTATGATGCTTTGTGAGTCTATTGAAAACAATAATAAATGATCTTCAACTATATCTTACGACTTTCCTTATATTAGGCGTAACCACGATCTAAAACAAAGAAATTGCGTCTAGTAGGATGAATAAAGTTTATTTTTGTTATTATTGTTTGTATATTGACCTCTTTTGATTAGGATTTAATGTTTCTATTTAACCCCCCTTTGTAACCGGTTTAACTGAAAAACCTTTGGGATTGAGCCCCTAAAGCTTGTATTGCTTGTAAAACTTACGCCATCTAAAGTCTAGGATAACCATGACTTCCACATAATTTCTGCCGGTTGGTATTGACTTTAGTGTAACTTTCACCGGCCTTTTTGAAATCAATGATTTTAGAGGAGGTTATGATCTTCACACATGTTGGAGAAAAACTCGTTTAAGAACACAGCTTTCTCTATAAAAGGTAAACACAAAACATTGTTCTAACACCAAACATCGTTTAAATATAATGTTTGTGCTTATTGTTTGTTACCGTGATGAACAAAACGATCTGATCGATCGATTTCCGATCTTAGGATCACTTTTCATTTATTTAACGATCACTCTTTGATAAACATGTTCTTCATGAATTAAATCTTATCTGGATAAAATATACCTTATTAATTTTTAATAACTTACAAAATGTCTTCTGTAAGATAAACCATTTACATCTAGGACAATGCTGTCCACCCGAATTACAAAAATCAAACACCCAACGAAGATCAACAGTATACATTATTGAAAGCACCAAAATATATAGCCATGCTATTGATAGTCTTAGCTTGTTTAAAATTAAGTACTAAGCTACATAATGGGCTATCTGTGCGCTGCCCACTACGGACATGGAAACCCGGTTTTTTACGTTGGGATTCCGAAGACATGCGACTAGGAGCCAAATTTTTGGATATAATGAAACCATGTAAACGTTAAGCGCAGGACCAAACAAGTAGGATCATTGTTTATTTGTTTTGAATTTCGCGCAAAGCTTCTCTGCGCTAGCCGTTCCTAATTTAGCAGTGTAAGACTAGAGGGAAGGCAGCTAGTCATCATCACCCACCGCCAACTCTTGAGCTACTTTTTACTAACGAATAGTGGGATTGATCGTAACATTATAACGCCCCCCACGACTGAAAGGGCAAGCATGTTTGGTGCGACCGGGATTCTAACTCGCGACCCTCAGATTACGAGTCGAACGCCTTAACAGACTTGGCCATAAGTAGGATCATGAAAACAGATCCGCTAATTATTTTAGAAATCTCTTGTAGATTTATTCGACTATTTCGCAGAATTTCTGTAAACTGGGGTGTGTATTACCTCCTGGTGGGGAATACATGAGAGTGTTGAAAGTTTCTTGTTTCAGATGTTCTTTATGTAAATTAACAATATCTTGAAAAGATATTGTTTTACATTAGTGTTTAATTGTTTTTATGACACCAAATAAGTATAAATTTGCTGGGGTGATTCATAGGTGAATTCGATGATTCATGGTTCGCGTCCTATTATTGTAGAAATGCGCTCTCGTGTCGTTGTACTACTGAAAATTTGTAAATAAAAATCTCTTCCATCTTATGATTTTATTTATTTATGGGTTGTGTCATTCTGACGAGAAGAGGACATATTCCAACATTATCAGACTATACTTTATGAATTATGGTGAGAAGAGGATATATTCTAACATTATCAAAATATACTTTATGAATTATGGTGTTTGTTTATTCTCACTAAAACTCCTCGATTTACGTTTCACGTTCTAATACGTGTTTTTATATCATCTGAGAAAGTACGAAAAATATACAGTTATTGGAAACGTTTATAAAGTTGTTAAAAGTAAGGAGAAACTCTGCAAATCAAATTACAAATAGTCTTTTATTAAACCGAGTTCACTGCGGGTTTTTCCCTCCTAATTTTTTTTACTTCATCTACTACTACGAGAAATCAGAGCAGCAATAATAAAAATATAAAAAGGTCTGTGAAAAGAAGCGGACGTGTTGTGTAACAAATTTTAGGCCTATTGGTATTTCTAATGTTTCGACAGCTTTGGACCTTAAGCCGTAATCTTGAAAGTAATCACTGTACAAGAAGATCAACCAAAAACAGCTGTTTATGTTGTTGATTTATGTATGTATATATTAATGTTTCATGGTAGTTTAAAACGGTAGAGAATGGTTCTAAAACTGGTTTGTTTTACAATTTAACCTGTTGACTGCCAAGTATTTCAGCTGCTACAATACAACTCTAATGGTTCTTTATTGTAACTTTTTCGTGACGCCTCTTTGGATCGAAAGTGAAACAGTTTGTAAGTAGGTCATACGCGTGTATGGTGCTGACATCTTGCGTTGAAGTTAGGTATTATTGAGAACGAATTAGCTCGTCTGTGGCACTGTGTTACCGATCGGCTTGGACGAGTTATCTCGTCTACGGCACTGAACAAGTTAATGAACTAAAACATGAATACAAATAAGTAACATTAAACAAAAAATATATGTTTAATTGGAATGAGTACTGTGAATACTAATATCTAAATATCTAAATGAAAGTTTTATATCTTGTTTAGTAGTAGTTAGCATGGCGAGATGGAAAGGGCTCGCAACTCTTAATTTGAGGATAGCGGATTAAAATCTTAGTCACATTCAACAAATTTCCCTTTTTAGTCATGGAGAGTTATAATATTACTGCCAATCCCACCTTTAGTTGGTAAAAGAGTAACCCAAAAGTTAGCAGTGGGTGGCGAAGACTATCTTGCCTTCCTTCTAGTCTTATAATCCGAAATTAGAGACGTCTAGTGTAAACAATGCTCGTGCAGCTTTGTACAAAAATTCCAAGAAATAAACACTTAGCAGGAGTTAAAGTAATCAAAACTTAGATAAAGTGGCCTCAGTTAGTTTTATATTCCTTGTATTTACGTGATGAAAAGACCCAGCGACTGTTACGTTGTTTGTTTTTTTTATTTTTCTAGGGCTTCGTTATTAATACCGTATTTTATGATGACGTTTTCTTACATACAGTAAGTGACATCACACTATCTGACCATATATGACACAGAAATACTGAATACAGGTTTTGTTACTGAAAAAAGAAAAGAAAACAAGTTTAACATAAGTGTTGATTAACGACTCTTTGTAATTGTTGTAATGTTGTGATAATAAATAAAAACGAGTAAACACTGATACTGCGTGAAAAGTTCAGCTGTACAAACACATATATACACACACACCTGAGAGACAAAACTAAAGGGGCCCGGCATGGCCAGGTGTGTTAAAGCGTTCGACTCGTAATCCGAGAGTCGCGGGTTCGAATCCCGGTCGCACCAAATATGCTCACCCTTTCAGCCGTGGGGGGCGTTATAAAGTAACGGTCAATCCCACTATTCGTTGGTAAAAGAGTAGCCCAAGAGTTGGCGATGGGTGGTGATTTCTAGCTGCCTTCCTTCTAGTCTTACACTGCAAAATTAGGGACGGCTAGCAGAGATAGCTCTTGAGTAGCTTTGCGCTAAATAAAAAAAAACAGAACAAACAACAAAAGTAGAGAGCTTAGTGAAATTATGGTTTACTTTAAAGTAAAAAAACAACACAAGAGAAACAAAAAAGACTTGTTTTTTACTTCAATTTCACAGATAAAAGTTATAGAAGATTTCAAATTGTACTTTTCAAGTAAGTCAGATCCACCACTTTATATATATTATACGTCATAAGACTTCCCAGTTATTCACTAATCAGACAAACACGTCTCTTTGACAGTATTTTCTCCTTTTTAGTCAAGACGCCACAACTTATTAACATTTCTGGTCATATTCCCTCTTGAACTACCAGTTATATTCGTGACTCTTTTCTCAATTTGTTTGTGAAATTATCTTCTTAACATAAACTTTAAGTCACTTTTCATATCTTTATACCGATATCTCTATGTGCGAAACGACTGGTTCTTTAAACATTTCCTTAATATTCGAATTAATGACTTAGCAAGACAACTTTGAGAAAACTGTCGAAATCCTTCATGAAGAAATATATTGGGTTGGAATGGACAGCCCACCAGGATTCATATTTGTTGACTCTTTCCTCCACCGTTAGAAACACACATTCTCAATTGCAGGTTAACAACAAAACCAATCAATTGTTCTTCAGTCTATTAATAACCCATTCATCAGCTGTTCTTTTTATGCAATAGCATCACGGCTCCCGCTAGAACAGCGGTAGGTCTACGGATTTACAACGCTCAAATCAGGGGTTCGATTCTCCTCGGTGAGCTCAACAGATAGCCCGATGTGGCTTTGCTAAAAGAAAAAGCACACAAACACACACGCAATATCATCATACAGCTCCTAGATAAAACTTACAAACTGCTTTATATCTATCCCAGTCCTCGGTCTTTAGAGCCCATTGATTTTGCTGGTACCTGAGGAGAATCTATTGTCTCGAACAAGAACGAAGTATCTTCGTGTATTCTGCTTGTCAGTCGTTCTACCGGAAACTAACTAAAGACACATTCCATTTACGTAGAATATCCCATCCAAACAGTTTCATCTACAATTCAAACAGCTACCATGCATTTTCAACAAGGGTGATATAAAGAAAAGCGACTACTTTCAAACTAGAAAATACAAACTCACTCGTGAATGAAAGTTTATCGATAGCCATTTGTTCGATATTTTGACACTAGGGTGCATCTGAACACACCTCTTTCCGACAGTCTATGTTTGTCCTTGAGTTTGGATTTTTAGCACTTCTTTGGAACCAGTAAAACTCAAATAATATCATTGTTTTATTAGCTTTAATTTAATTATTTGGGTAGAAATACGCTGAGAAAACTAATAATAGTGTTATTTAATCAAAAGTTGAGCTCAAAATTTTGAATACGTATTAGAAAAAACAATATGTATTTTTGTTCGTTGTTGGTAAGCTGCACAACTGCCCATTTGCGCCATTTTCATCTCAAGTATCAAAACACTGTTTTAAATATTAGTAGCTTACGACTAAACCACTGTGGTATGGAAGAAATGTATTTGTTTTAGATTCATTTAAAAGTTTACTTTCATGTGAACCTAACTACCAACAAATGAAATATCACACAATCGTTCGTAGAGAGGCTCGACATGGACAAGCGTGTTAAGGCGTTGGGTTCGTAATCCGAGGGTCGCGGGTTCAAATCCCGATCACACCAAACATGCTCGCCCTTTCAGCCGTGGTGCGTTATATGTGACGGTCAATTCCACTATTCGTTGGTAAAAGAGTAGTCCAAGAGTTGGCGGTGGGTGGTGATGACTAGCTGCCTTCCCTCTAGTCTTACACTGCTAAATTAGGGACGGCTAGCACAGATAGCCCTCGATATCTTTGTGCGAAATTCCAAAACAAACAAACAATCTAAGCATTACTTTTTAATTATTGTTACGTAATGCATTGTTTTATCAATAAACGACAACAGCCAATAATACTTAAACATTTACAAATAATATTGTCGAGTGAAATAATAACTATCATTGAATATATTTTTCTTCCATGTTTCCTCATTTCTTGACCAATCAACACAAAACTTGACACTAAGGGAAGGCAAGCGCAAATAGTCCTCACGTAGATTTGCACGAAATTAAGAAATTAAATAAACAAACTGTGGCCTATCATTTTAAACGGCTCGGCTAAAGCGTTCGACTCGTAATTCGAGAGTCGCGGGTTCGAATCCTCGTCACACCAAACATGCTCGTCCTTTCAGCCGTGGGTGTTCTAATGTCCCAATCAATCCCACTATTCGTTGGTAAAAGAGTAGCCCAAGAGTTGGCGGTGGGTGGTGATGACTAGCTGCCTTCCCTCTAGCCTTACACAGCTAAATTAGGGACGGCTAGCACAGATAGCCCTCGAGTAGCTTTGTGCGAAATTCAAAACAAACAAACAAACGTTCACAGAGATTGTAGCCAAGTGTCGGTTTCAGATTGTGTTCTTAGACAGTTCCGGTATCCGACTTTTGAATGTGGTCATTCTTGTTAGCTTGGATTAAACCTGAATTAAAAACAAACAAAAACATTTTGTGTTCTTAATTTAAACTTAAATTATCATTTGATTTGTCTAATGTACTGTTTGTTTTTCTTTGCTTTAATATAACAGCAAAATGGAAAATATTTGAAAGAGGTACATAAATAAATACAACAAATATGTTGTGAAAGTGAAGAGAGTGAGTATATGTTCACATGCCACTTCTCTCGTTTTGTGAATAACTTAAAGAATGAACCGGACTGAGTGAAGACCGAAGACCTCCTCTTACATCGTCCGACGTTTTAATGACAAAACACCGCTAAAGATTTTTCAAAATAACGTCTCTGCTAGTTTTCACAGTAACAGATAGATCATGTTTTTTTACTTTCACAACGAACGATGGAATATATATTTTACTTTAACATAAAAAAATATGCTACATCTTTTACTTTGAATGTGAAAGATAGACAATATATATTTTACTTTAACATAAAAAAATATGCTACATCTTTTACTTTGAATGTGAAAGATAGAAAATATATATTTTACTTTAACATAAAAAATATGCTACATCTTTTAATTTGAATGTGAAAGATAGACAATATATATTTTACTTTAACATCAAAAAATATGCTACATCTTTTACTTTGAATGTGAAAGATAGACAATATATATTTTACTTTAACATCAAAAAATATGCTACATCTTTTACTTTGAATGTGAAAGATAGACAACATATATTTTACTTTAACATAAAAAAATATGCCACATCTTTTACTTTGAATGTGAAAGATAGACAATATATATTTTACGGCGACGAACGAACAATGGATTTTAGTGTTATAAGCCCATAGACTTTCTTCTGTCCTTCTAGCAAATTAGAATATGCTGATACTTCGATTACTTGACTAGTGAAGAAACTAGTTAGAATATTAATTATTTTATACATCTTGCAGTACGTCGTACTTTACGCAATCTACTATGAAACACCACTTTGAAATACATAATTTTAAAATACAACTATTAACCGAACCAGTACAGATTTTAATATGAAAATAAAATACGTAGTTTAAGTAGATGATCCGGTATAAGTCAGTGTATAAGACGATACTTTTTAGTCTTAAAACAATGTCTGATTTCACCTCTCGTCTTATAAGACCCATGAATACATAGGCTCAAAAGTAAAGGTGTAGTAAGAACTCTCCGGTCGGTAGCATATTTGTCCAAAATTGTGTAGTTTATTTTACTTTGTTTTTAGTAGCCCCCCAGTGTGGTGGGCAGAGCACAGATAGCTCATTGTGTAGCTTTGTGCTTAATTCAAAACAACAACGTTTTTCAGTAAATGAGTCGATATCATGCCATCTAGTGTGTTATAATAACATATTTGTCTCGAGTTTTTACACCTAGAAGTTATTTCTCAAACGTGTTAATTACAATTAATCAAGTCATTTTGATCTGAAATGTTTTGATCGTATTTGTCATTGTAAAATATTGGTAATATTGTATGTAGCACACGTTAATTTTATTAACATGTTTTAATTGCTCTTTTTAATTTCGCGCAAAGCTACACGAAGGATATCTGCGCTAGCCGGTTCCTAATTTAATAGTGTAAGACTAGAGGGAAGGCACAGCTAGTCACCATCATCCACCACCAAAATTTAGGCTACTTTTTTACCAACTAATATTGGGATTGACCGTCACATTATAACGCTTAAAAGGCAGAAAGGGCGAACATATTTGATCAGATGAAGATTCGAACTAGTGACTCTCAGAATGCGAGTCGAGCGCCTTTATCACCTAGCCATGTTAGGCCCAATATGGTTTTGTAGAACATCATAAGGTTTGATATTTTGATTATATAAAACGATTTAAAATGTAATGAAAACTTCGTAAAGTTGCTTGTTACATGTTTGTGATATAATGAAGGCCGGATTGAGCTGTGTGTAGCATTTGAATTGCATGAAAAAAACACAATCGTGGTTATATTGAATATCCTAGAGTTCATTGTTTAAAAGTGACACATACTCTTTACAAAAGTAACATCCTAGACTTGACAGACAACAGAGGTCATGTTATACACCAAACCTCAAAGAAATACACTTAACTAGCTCAAAACATCCAGGGTCGTTTTATATTTGGAATCATCTTGTACACCGAAAAATATGGTAGTAGTTACAAACTTAAACAACTATTCTGGCTAACTATACCGTTATCATTAATTGTTACAGACAAGAAACAATTAGAATATAATTAAAATCATTATACTTTATTTTCACATGCACTACCCTATAAAATAGTTTATTCTCAGTTTAGGTAATATATGTTAATTAATGAAAGTTAGAACACCACATTACATAATTATCAAACATATAATACATTGAAAACGTGGGGGCGTTATAATGTGACGGTCAATCCCACTATTCGTTGGTAAAAGAGTAGCCCAAGAGTTGGCGGTGGGTGGTGATGACTAGCCGCCTTCCCTCTAGTCTTACACTACTAAATTAGGGACGGCTAGCGCAGATAGCCCTCGTGTAGCTTTGCGCGAAATTCAAAAACCAAACAAACTTAAACCAATAATATTTTATTGATCTGACACGAAGATCTAAACTTAACAATTTGCAACTAATTATGACATTTTCTGAATTATCTTCTCATTATCAATGTTAACATGAAATTATTATACCATAAAACAAGTTTGACAACTTATATGGTGAATGTATTTATACATAATTTATAGTCAGATGGATATATTTTTTTTTATTTTAAAGAGAAATATATGCACCTGTAATAACTGTTACAATACCTGTACTCGTAATAACGTTACAAGCTCAGAGTATGTGATGTTACACTTGTTAAGGCACTGATTGTCAGACCAAAATGACAATAACAGTTGTGCACTTTGAAAACGGAGGTAAACAGGATTTTTCGCCAAAACGCATTCGTGTTTAATAAATTTTTTTGAAAGATCTGCATGTTCTGCAAGTGCAACATGTGCAAAATCCCTATAAAAGTGACGGGTTCTCGGTTTCCATAGCTCAGTGTTAAGCCACCGACACGCAATACAGTTGCGCCAAGACTGACTGAAGCACAACGCAACAACGTCATTGGTCGCTTGGAAGCAGGCGAATCTCGATCAGATGTTGCCAGATCTGTGAACGTCCACCCAAGCACCATCACAAGGCTATGGAATCGTCACCAATAACATGGATCAACTCGTGACCGTTCACGATCTGGCAGACCTCGTGTGACCACGTCCGCACAAGATCGCTACATCCGGTTACGTCACCTTCGGGATAGGACCACCACTGCGACGTCTACTGCCTCAAACATACCAAGGCTGCGTAGAATTTCCGATCAGACCGTACGCAACCGTCTACGAGATGCAGGAATCCGACCTCGACGTCCAGTCAGAGGCATCATCCTCACCCAGCAACATCGTCAAGCACGGCTGCAATGGACTCAGGCACATCGGGTATGGTATCATCGACGATGGAGGCATGTTTGGTTCAGCGATGAATTGCGTTTTATGCTTTGTAGGCAGGATGGAAGGACTCGTGTTGACCGTCGCCGAGGTGAACGTTTTGCTGAAAACACAGATTTGGTGGTGGCAGCGTCATGATGTGGGCTGCCATCGCCTACAATGCCAGAACAGACCTTTTGCACATTCGAGGGAATCTTACGGCTCAACGATACGTCGACGAGATTCTTAGGCCCCATGTGCAACCCATCATGATGAACGTCAACCACGTTTTCAACATGACAACGTCCGTCCTCACACAGTCCGACTCACCACTATCTTCTTGAGACACCACAACATCAACGTTCTGGCCTGGCCCTCCAGATCACCAGATTTAAACCCCATCAAACATCTTTGGGACGAGTTGGACCGACGTCTGCGACGGCGACAACCTCAACCGCAGACTCTACCTCAGCTTGCAGCAGCTTTGCAGGCTGAGTGGACAGCCATTCCACAGGATGTGATTCGTCATCTCATCGCTTCCATGGGCAGGAGATGCCAAGCAGTTATTGATGCTCACGGGGCATACTCGTTATTGACGTTGAGTGACGTTAAAATTCAACTAGTGAGCGTGGACTTTACCTTTGCAGACTTTGGATGTTCAGCAGTGAATGTACAAAGTTTCAAAATGTCTTACAGAACGACACGGAATAAACTTGTTAACAATTTATCTCAAATTTTGCCTTTTGCGCTTCTTTTTTGAAAAGTTTAGTTCATTTTCAGCTTTTAAAGGACATACTTCTCTAATCAGTGATTGACACCCATGTTGATGTAGTAGCAGGAAGTAGAAATAGTTCATCCTCAGCTGTTAAAGGACACACTTCTCTAATCAGTGATTGACACCCATGTTGATGTAGTAGCAGGAAGTAGAAACAGTTCATCCTCAGCTACTAAAGGACACACTTCTCTAATCAGTGATTGACACCCATGTTGATGTAGTAGCAGGAAGTAGAAATAGTACATCCTCAGCTATTAAAGGACACACTTCTCTAATCAGTGATTGACACCCATGTTGATGTGGTAGCAGGAAGTAGAAATATACTCTTCAAAAAAAGAAATGCAAAAGGGATATTTTTGATTTTAAAGAGAAATATATGTAATAACGTTACAAGCTCAGAGTATGTGATGTTACACGTGTTAAGGCACTGATTGTTAGACCAAAATGACAATAACAGTTGTGCATTTTGAAAACAGAGGAAAACATCGGATTTTTCGCCAAAACGCGTTCGTGTCCAATAAAGTTTTGAGAGATCTGCATGTTCTGCAAGTGCAACATGTGCAAAATCCCTATAAAAGTGACGGGTTCTCGGTTTCCATAGCTCAGTGTTAAGCCACCGACATGCAATACAGTTACGTCAAAACTGACTGAAGCACAACGCAACAACGTCATTGGTCGCTTGGAAGCAGGCGAATCTCGAACATATGTTGTCATAGCTGTGAATGTCCACCCAAGCACCATCACAAGGCTATGGAATCGTCAGCAACAACATGGATCAACTCGTGACCGTCCACGATCTGGCAGACCTCGTGTGACCACGCCTGCACAAGATCGCTACATCAGGTTTCGTCACCTTCGGGATAAAACCACCACTGCGACGTCTACTGCCTCAACAGACCTTTTGCACATTCGAGGGAATCTTACGGCTCAACGATACGTCGACGAGATTCTTAGGCCCAATGTTCAACCCATCATGGTGAACGTCAATGACGTTTTCAACATGACAACGCCCGTCCTCACACAGCCCGACTCACCACTGTCTTTTGAGACACCACAACATCAACGTTCTTCCCTGGCCCTCCAGATCACCAGATTTAAACCCATCGAACATCTTTGGGACGAGTTGGACCGACGTCTGCGACGGCGACAACCTCAACCGCAGACTCTACCTCATCTTGCAGCAGCTTTGCAGGCTGAGTGGCCAGCCATTCCACAGAATGTGATTCGTCATCTCATCGCTTCCATGGGCAGGAGATGCCAAGCAGTTATTGATGCTTACGGGGGCATACTCGTTATTGACGTTGAGTGACGTTAAACTTCAACTAGTGAGCGTGGACTTCGCCTTTGCAGACTTTGGATGTTCAGCACTGAATGTGCAAAGTTTTACACATTTCATACAGAACTACCCGGAATAAACTTGTTAACAATTTGTCTCATGTTTTGCCTTTTGCGTTTCTTGTTTTGAAGAGTATATATTCAACTATGCTTATTTTATCCATAGTCTGATGTGAGTGTTTAAACCCTTCAAATTTATATTATTTCGTTTGACTAGAAACTACAATTCTCAGATGTTCATAATTTGTATGTTTACCTGGTAGCTAGACCAACATATTTCGTATTATTTGTGAAACTGAAATCATAATCTAATTTGTATAACAGAACCAGTTAACTTTTATGACCTTATCTTTCTCGTGTTATTTGTAATTCTACTAGTTCAAAACGTCAGTTTTTGGTTTTACTGGTGGTGTTCACATGTGTCTGTCTTCTAACTCAAAATTCCATGCTTATATTTTATTGGTAGTGTTTGGACGTGTCTGTGTTCTAGCTCAAAAGTGAAGTTTTATTTTTACTGGTAGTGTTCATATGTTTCTGTATTCTTGTTCCAAACATCAAGTTCTGGTTTCACTGGTAGTGTTCGCATGTGTCTGCATTCCAGGTTAACAACATTGGTTCAGGTGTTGTTCGAAATAAATGGCTGCAAGTAAAGGTCGAAAATAATGAACATAATGAAATGTTTGAAACATAACAGTTGAGAACAGCAAGTTTGAACGTTAGTAGATATATTTAACCTAATTTTTGTTTAATTATAAGTTCGGAAATAGAAGTTGTGTATATTTTTGTATTCATGAGATCTCGTAGTGCTTGAGCCGCAAGTCGTAGCTGGCTGTGGTACTGTTTGTCATTTAGTATAAGCTAGAATGTTTTAAACTAGAAAGCCTGTAAATTATTTTATAGAGTATAAAAGTGTTGAAAAATGTGTTTGTTTGTTGGACTTAAAGCCACTTTGAGCTGTCTAGTATAGGTGTACAAACAGAAATACTGTTTTATACTATATTTTTTTAATTTTGTAATTTAAATGTTCGGTAGTAGGAGTTGCGGGTCCTAAAGATAGTATTGACATGAAAAGGTTTAATAACTTAGGTCAAGAATACCAAGAATACCTTAGGCCAAGAATTTTCATTTTAAGCTATGAGACATTGTGGAGTGATTAGAGTTGTTTCAACAGCATAATTAGATAAAAGAAAGTCACGTGGATATTGGGAACCAGTTTGTGTGTTCGCTATCGCTGTTATTGAGTCGTTTTACGTTAATTAGTTTGTTTGTTTTGTTTAATTTTGTGCAAGGCTATACGAAGGCCACCTGCGCTAGTCATTCCTAATTTTGCAGTGTAAGACAAGAGAGAAGACAGCTAATCATCACCACCCACTGCCAACTCTTGGGCTACTCTTTTACTAACGATACATTAAGATACGCGGTTTCTTTTTTCCGCAACAAAACAGAAAGAAAAAACAAAAAATGGCAAACCGAGTGTTTGTAATTTCAAAACTTTAAACAACTCAGAAAAAAAATCGCAGGGTGCGGTATCTATCAGATGCAACAATGATTTAGTAATAAATCGAACTCGAAGTGAGTTTGTGACGGTTAGGGTCTTTGTTTACTATGATTTCATCTGTTGCTGTATGTGGACAGAGCCAACTACTGAAGATTTCTGTCATTATTTTCAAGAAAGCAACTAATAAAACTGTTTTGGGTTTGAATTTTGCAGCTGGGAATATGGTTTATAATTATTTTTAACAGCGAGTTTTCGACAGTGAAATATAACAAAACGATTGTTTGTTTCTTTCTTAGGTTAGCACAAAGCTCCATATTTTACTATATACTTTCTGTCTGCAGCGAGAAATCGAATTCTTGGCTTTAGTGTCAAAGCCCGCTGAACTATTATTGACGCGACAAAACGAAATTTTGTTTTACTTGGATATTTGAACATAAGTACGCAAGAGGTCTCTGTGCTAGCTTTCCCTAATTTTGGACTGATAGATAGACACGAGCAGCATTTACTATCAACTCTAAAATTGCTCTATTCGAATTCTTCAATCTCACTGCCACTATTGAAACTATTGGCGCGCTTATATTTAGGTGAAACGTGAACTATGGATCTTTAGATGCATTGCCCGAATGTAAACCGTTCGGTCAAGCTCAACCCACAAACTATTGTATTTTTTGAAACTAAGTTGAATGGACGGTAAAATATTATATCGATTTGTTTGTTTGTTTTGAATTTCGCACAAAACTACTCGAGGGCCATCTGTGCTAGCCGTCCCTAATTTAGCAGTGTAAGACTAGTGGGAAGGCAGCTAGTCATCACCACCCACCGCCAACTCTTGGGCTACTCTTTTACCAACGAAAAGTGGGATTGACCGTCACATTATAACGCCCCACGGCTGGGAGGGCTAGCATGTTTAGCGCGACGCGGGCGCGAACCCGCGACTCTCGGATTACGAGTCTCGCGCCTTACGCGCTTGGCCATGCCAGGCCATATTATATCGAAACGCCTTCCTCTACACTTTTGTTTCTACAATAGTTGTCGTCCATTTAACTTAAATTCAGTACTAATACTCTGTCAAACAGTGTATGAAATAATGTTATATCTTTTATTTTGTCTTTTACTCTAGGATGTACATGTTTCGTAAAGAAATAAGCCATCTTATAGTATTAGTTTATTGTTTCTTCATCTATGCGTGGCCCGACATGGCCAAGTGGGTTGAGGCGTTCGACTCGTAATCCGACGGTCGCGGGTTCGAAACCCCGTCGCACCAAACATGCTCGCCCTTTTAGCCCTGGGGGCGTTATAATGTAACGGTCAATCCCACTATTTGTTGATAAAATAGAAGCCCAAAAGTTGACCGTGGGTGGTGATGATTAGCTGCCTTTTCTCTAGTCTTACACTTCTAAATTATGGACGGCTAGCGCAGATAGCGCTCAAGTAGCTTTGCGCGAAATTCAAAAACAAATCACCCCAAGCGGAGGATAGGACACACATAAAATGTGGTTTAAAATGGTTGAAGTTAAGTACAAAACTGCACAATGAGCTATCCGTACTCTGCCCACCACAGAGATCGAAACCTGGTGTCTAGCCTTCTAACTCTACAGACATATCGCTTTGGTTTGAATTTTGCGAAAGCAGGACAAGGGCTATCTCTACTTACTTTTCATAATTTAGCAACCATAAACTAGAAGAAAGATAGCTAAACACCATCCAACTCTTAGACTATGCTTTCACCAGCAAATAATGGGACTGACCGTCACATATAATGCCCCATGGATGAAAAGGCAAGTATTTTTGGTGACGGAGATTCGAACCCATGACCCTTAAATTCAGAGTCGAGCGCGTTAAACACAAGATCATACCAAGTATACAACAGCTGTATATAAGTTATCAGAAAAGTGTAGTGCAGCGATTCACGACCTCTAACTCTGTACCTGATCTCAAAATGAAGGTTCTTGGGTTCGAAACGTGCGTATTCAGTTTTATAGTGTATTTATAGAAGTGGAATATTTAGAGACAAGGATTAATGTTAAAATTTAATGTAATCATGATGCTAATATCTGGATGTATTTTATTACTCACAATCTCCAACTGTTACAGATTAGAAGTCTGGGAACAATGTATTTAAGACTATAGAGTGATATACGAACACATGTAACTATTTATTGTAAGAAAACGTAATTTGAGCTTATTTTTAATCAGGCAAGTGCTAAGGATCGTAACACACAACAGTATCTTTCGAGGCAAATACTAGCGATCAGAACATAGATGATTGTTTATCTAAACAAATACTAGAGATATAAACATAGGTTACTATTTATCCAGACAAGTACTACAAATCAGTAAAACGTGCGCATGCCATAAATCACGAGAAGAATTATGCACTCTCTTGGCTAGAACACAGCATGACATATGAACTATAAAAGCAAGAAATGAAAATACTTGTTTCTTTTAATTTCAGTTTGGAAGTACATCTAGTTCACATAGTGTCATTCGTTACTAAGATATAGTTTGTTCTTTACCTGGTTTTGTCTTTAATTTTTGGGTTACTGTGTTTCTCCAAAGAACATTACAAGATGTAGCTTTCAGTAGGTCCCGGGAACTATGAGGAAGACAGCACCAATAAAGTTATTGAATGGTGAAGAAGGAAACATTACCGTGTTTTGTGGACAGACCACAAGACAACCTTCAGAATCTTGACTGTAGGAGTTTATTTCTGGTGCTGTCATTAGTGAAGATGTACAATCTCTTACCTTACTGGACCTGTTCATTTTCAGGTCACCACTTTAGTTTCATTGGTCAATGGACTTTCAGAATGACCAGTACGTTGGAATGATCATATGGAGGTAGTGAGAAGATTTGGCACCAAACTAACACACTTCTGGTTTCGGTTTATGAAACAACGGTTTATCTGCTTACACGTTTTAAGAGCCAAACTAAAATAAGAACTGTCTGAGCTGGATACCTTGGTTACATAGAGTTAGCCATAAACATTATGACGAGTTGTATGTGTGACTGCAATGCATCCAAGAGAAGAGAACCTAAAACTTTGCACACATAGTAAGGGGATAGTGTGGGTGTGCACTGAGGTACTATGTGTCAGATTTGACTCAAAAATGTTCTTTATCCTAATTATTCTGCTTTGTAAAGGTCTATAGGAAAGTATCATTTTCTCTCTCTTACTCAGTACACTATTTTCAACATAAACTTGGGAACTCTAAACATTTGAAGTAAACTAAGTTTTGGAAACAGAAACAGAGAATACTGCAGAATTTGAAGACTGAAAAAGATTCAGATAAAATCACAGTGATAAAATAATCGAATCTGAGAAACTAAAGTAAATCTATTTGTTTTTAAAAAGGGTTGGACTGAAATAAGATTGGAAAATCGTAAAATAAAAATCATTAAAGAATTGGTGCATTGGGTAGCGATAGAATTAATTAAAATAAAGGAGACACTTAACTGGTATAGTAAGATCTTAGTGGATCCACTCCTTACTAAGTTTTAGTACTGTATATAGTGTCCAGGTTAAATGGGTTATAACTAAAATATTCCTGGTTGACCAAGTATGATAATGATTGTAAATGTTTGATGACCAATGCTGTCAGTGAACAAAGGTCATGGAGTGACATTATTCACTGGACAAAAAATGTAAGTTGAAATTCTTGATATGAGTATGCTTTCTTTGTACACACCCCCACTAAATGATCAAGAAAAAAGATGTTTAACATTACAGATATCAATCTTGAGGTAAAAAGGACTGGAAGGTTAAACACTAACCATTAGTGGAAGAGGAATATTATATTGTTTGAAATGGTGAGTTGTACCAGTGATGAATATTAGTTGTCTGTTCTCTTTATTATACTTTTAAAATTAAACAATAAGTTATCCTCTTATAAACACTCTCAAACTCCTATATTTTGTTTTTTTTAATTGATTTTTTTTACCCAGTGTTTTCCTAGCATCATTACAATATGTACCTGATTTGCATGTTTGTTTGTTTTTTATCTTTATCATTTAATACTGAAACTTATGTTAGTGAACTTTCTATTTGTCTTTCCTACAAGAAAACATCTCTTAAACAGCAACTTCTATAACTTTTAAAGAAATAAAATTCATTCAATGTTTTTAGGCAAAAATATAATATCTACTATTTCTAAACGATTTGGTTTAGATTTGAATTTTTTCAAAATTGCAAATAAACTTTAAGAATATAATATAACAAGCTAGAAACTTAACATCTCCCTCTGAATGCATTAATTAAAATAAAAACTACATGTACTTTAGACTTCAAAGGTTTTATTACATGCATTAATGATCTAATGATTTCATTCATATATAATTTCAGTCAGACAATATGGTGAGTGGATGGTGGATAATATTCTAAACATATCAGACAGAATGTTTTTGTTTTGTTATAGCAAAGCAACAATGGGCTATCTGCTGTGTCCACCAAGGGGAACCAAAACACTGATTTTAGCATTATAAATTCAAACACTTACCTCTCTCCTACTAGGGAACAGACAATGAACACTTGTATAACAGCTGTTATGGAGTGAATACCTTTTCTAAGTTAGCATTCACAAACTTCATATTATAAAAACTGTTGTTATAACAAACTACTTGCATCAATTGTATTCCAACCACTACTGTAGTTGTTGTATGCCAGTGAGCCTTATAAGCTATTAAATGCAATGGTAGCCCACATCAAGATCTTTTGTCAAGGTTAAAATAGTCTTCTTGTTTTCAAATTATAAATTTCTCTAAAAAAAAGATTCCTAATTCTTTTAGCTTGTTTCACCACAGTCAAATACATTAGACTACTGAAGGTTTTTCAATGTGTGTAAATATTCATACTTAAATAATTTTAAACCTTTACACCACCATTATTTTCCAATGGGATTCCAAACATATTTATATATGGTGCCTTTGCTGTTAATATTTGCAATAATTTTGTCAAGATACAAATAATAGTTGATACTATGGAATAAGAACCAGAATCTCATTTGATTAAGTAAGTGGTTCAAAAGTTGTATGAAGTTTAAAGTTAGGCAATTGAAAACAGATGTTTTATTTCAAAGAGAATAACTGATATTTACCTGTAAGACAGGAGTATTTTGCAGTGAAACCAATATTTTATTGTTAAAAAGGCTCCAATGCATACAAAGATTCATTAAAAATTAATCATCATATCATATTATTTACAATAGGAAAATAATTAAATGTTTAAAAAAATTACCTTTCAAAATTATACAAGAGTGTACACGTTATCTTGTATAATTATACGAGAGTAGACAAAGTGTTGGGGTGGGTAGTGATGACTAGTTGCTTTCCTACAGTACTTAATCAGGGACGACTAGCGCAGATAGCCCTCATGTAGCTTTGCACGAAATTCAAAGCAAACCAAATTAAAACCAACTGGTCGTTTGCCTTCACTTTTTCCTTCAGTATATAATTATTTATTGTTTCTATCAGTTTACATGCTATTCTATCCATGATTCCGATAGCATGTGACCCAATTTAAACACGTTACTTTTGGCCTTCTGCCAAATGAATAATTTTTTGTGTTTTTATGCGAGGGGAGAGTAGTAAGCTTGAGTAATTACTGCCTCCAGTCGGCACTGCAAGTTCACGCTGAGTGATTTAGTGATTTCGATATTAGTTGTAACCTGTTATCTTGAACTCGCAAAGTTGGAGAGAAATTCAGATTCTTTTAAAAACAAATCTTAGTCAAAGTGACGCCTGGTAGAAATTGATGAAATAACATTTAATTTCGTTTTGACCCCGATTGTCTCAGTATTTAAATTTATAAAACTATAAACATAACCCATATAGCCCTTTTCACTAAAGTTTCTGCTACATTTACGATTTCAAACAATCGTTTATAAACTCACACTCAGTGAACATGCGCAAGTTAAAGAATTTTGTGAAAACCTATTCTGACCTTCAAGACACGTGTTACTGAAAACCTAGTTTATAGAACATGAAATATAATACTTAAAGGATTGTTGTTTATAAATGTTTTTTACCATACCCCAGTTTATATCAATTTGCCACGCTATGAAAACATTTAGTAAAATGAGGGTTTACATTTCTACGTTTTTAAACAACAACTAGTTTAGTGTTAACTCTAACGTATATCTTACAAAATCAAATATTGGCCTTTTATGAGGGTTTTAAGCATAGCAGCAACATATATCTATAGACTATGATCTAATTAACATTTTAATTAAATAATTATACAAAACATCTTTAGTTAACATACTTGAACGTCATATAAAATAATTAAGATTCAAATCGAATTAAATGTTTGTCTTGAAAACTTATCCAACACGTAATCGAACAGTTTTGTGAAACGTTAGGATTAGTGTCTATTTACGTCACTCGGAAAAGGGTTCACTGCGTCTCATAATGATGGACGTGCGAGAGTGTGGAGACGTCGAGGAGAGCGATTTTCCGTAATGGTTCTGTAATGGTCTAAGCAGGCATATGCTTGGGTGGCCGCTCCGACTTACTCATACTCAACAGGGGTGCTCTGAATGCACGACAATATAGAGACGAAATTCTGGAACCCATTGTGAGGCCTTTGCCGGTGCTGTCGGCGATGGGTTCATTTTCATGCAGGTTAACGCGCGAGCCCCGTCGCCTAACTGTGCACGCGTATGGACTTCCTTGATGAGGAAGACATATAGACTTTTGAGTGGTTCGCCAGATCTCCAGAGTTAAATCCGATTGAACATTGTTGGGACATGTTGTCGAGGTGTGTTATTGAACGGCACCACTCAGAATGTACAGGAACCCCGACAAGCCCTGCTAGACAAGTGGGCTCCCATACCCCAAGATAACATTGATAGACTGATTCGAAGTGTGCCAAATCGGTGTCAAAAGTGTATCACAGCCCGTGGAAGTCACATTAGATATTGAATGTTTCAAACATTTCTTGAATAAACGCATGTAAACTGTTTAAAGTATTGTATCGTATGGGATATCAGTTTTTGTGATACTAGTCATTTTTTTAAAATTTTATTTCTCCATGTTTTACACTTCATCACACATTAAAAATGGATATAGATGGAACTGAAATAAGACAAAATATCTAAAAAATAAAAGTATTCTCACATTTGGAACACTGAGATAAATTATATAAGAAAACGTACTTGTTCTTTTAATTTTTAGCAGTTTTTTTATAGCCGTAAGGAATTTCAGCTTAAACAGCAATACAGAGGTTCCATCTGGTCAATGAAGATATACTTAGAATATTTCACTTCTGTATTTTGCAGTTTTATGAGCGTTTTTTTTTTACCATTAACCGGTGGTAGATGGATCTTCACCAAACTCGGTATGGTGGTTCATTGGGTCCATGGGGGGAAACACATAGATCTTTTTGAGGCTTACGGTTTTTATGAGCGTTTCTTTTACAACTACTTCGCCCCTTATTGACCGATCAACACTGAATTTGTCTACGAAGGTTTGTTGAGTCGATGTGAGGTTACGTTCAAATTTTCGGTTTTACATTTTGTCTTTGGCAGTTTTTATGGGCGTTTTATACAATTACATATAAGGGAAGCAACTTTTCATGTCCTTGAATAACCATGAATTTACATAACTTACGTCACTACTTTTTCACTTTTAACACGATAAATATGATACGCATAAGTAAAATACATAGGTAAATTCAGGATTTATAACGCAACAGTTTACCCTCTAGTAATAGAGCGCAGACAGCTCACAGTATAACTGTAGGCTCAAAACAGATAAACATAACATAGAAGCAAAATGGAGTATTCAGATCCTAACTTTAAAGGCTCAAGTCCCAGTTCTTTCAAAAATTACAAATTTCAAGTAAATGGCAATGGACATCTTCAGATCCAAAGTTTTAAGACTCGAGTCAGATGTTTTTCCAAATTTACAAATTCCTCGTAAAAGACGACAGTTTAATACAAACTCTTTATTTCTCAGGGTCGTCGTTACGTCGTATTAACTCTATAAACCTTCTATCAATAATTACTTGTTTTCCATGCAATATCTCATGATTATCAAAAACCATAACAATGGCTGAAAATATACTGCACGTAGTAAGTTGATACTACTGCCCTCTATAAATCATGTTCTTAATAATAATATCTGTATTTCAGTTTGGAGTCGCCACAGCTGAAAGCAGAGGGTCAAACGGTATAAAATATCTATTCTTTAGGTCTGTATTTTTATTACTGTGTGATATGTATACTTTCATAGAGTTTAAAAACATCCTTTTAATTAAAACTTTAAAACCAAAATACGTTTTACCTTTCTCACGTTTGTTCTTCAGACTGGATTTCTTAATGGAAAATTAAAACGACAGTTAGAAAATCGTTTGGGATTAGAAATTGCTTTAAGAATATCGTCAAAACAAAAAATATGATTCTTATATATAAATCTTACATCCCTGTATGTACCAGTTTCTGTTAGTCACATCTTAGTTTGTACCAGTTTCAACTAGTTACATCTTAGTTTGTACCAGTTTTAACTAGTTACATCCTATTTTGTAATTACTTCTGTTAGTTGCATCCAACTTTTATCTTTTTCTGCTAGTTACATCTTAGCTTGTACCTCTTTTTTCTAGTTGCATCCTAGTTTGTAACTATTTCTGTTAGATACATCCTAGTTTGTAACTATTTCTGTCAGTTACATTCTATTTTGTTGTTTTTTCTGACAGCCTTATCCTAGTGTGTACATGTTTGTATCAACCTCAACAAGATTCTAACTAAGTGTACATTTTTCAAACCAAATTGTAAGTTAATATGATATTTGTAGGTGGTTTTTTCTATAATAGATTATGAATTGTTAAAGTTCAACGTTCAACACAATAAATTGCATGACAGATGGAGTAAAACTAGTGAGGTTGGTGTTTGAAACCAAAAGCAGTGTGTTATGATTTACTTTCATTTCTTTGACATCCACAGTACCAACATACGAGTATTATGTGATCTCATCCCTCTATGACCTTTGATCTTGTCTTGAATATGATAACGTTTATTGTCACGATAAAACAGACTACACTGATTTAAATTTGCTTTACTGTTTCGGTTGTTATTTATGTTTTCTCTTACAGTAGGTAAGTTATGTCTAGCAATGTGTTAACTGGTTCTTCTTTTTTTGTATTTAGGAGTTGTGTACAGTTATCGAACAACATATCACATTGAGTTTTGACGTTAATGAGTTATTGGAGGTTCCTTTGTTTTACACTTTTTTACCAGCGCACTGTCACCCCTCTCTTCCCTAAACGGCAGTATGGGCTGATATGTGAACTCCATGTGACAACCATATTTTATCTTTTTTTTTGAAGGAACCGTTCTTCAAATGACATCGATTTAGCAGGTTTTGTTGTCTGGCTTAATAGTTTCACTTCAAATAAAAACAAAACAAGCAAACCACCTAAAAGGTACCAATTTGATAATTTAATCAGGAGAATTACAAAGAGATATTACAAAAATTGACCTCAAGTCATAACAAAATTTTATACTCTTAATACATCAAGTGATTTATTACGACTTTCTCATTCTATTCAAGTATACACATAATAAAATTTTGAAGGATAGAGTTACCCTTGGAATTTTTTCATGCAGTCTTTCAAAATAACATTATTTAACATGATTAATTAGGCTTGAAGAAAATAAGATAATTCTACTTTATTTTCCAATTGAAATTTGAGATTTATATCTAGAAGTTAGACGTATATAATAAATAAATATATTGTGAGCTTAGAATCAAAATATTTTTAATTTTCGTTTGTTTTGAAATTCGCACAAAGCTACTCGAGAGCTATCTGTGCTAGCCGTCCCTAATTTAGTAGTGTAAGACTAGAGGGAAGGCAGCTAGTCATCACCACCCACCGCCAACTCTTGGGCTACTCTTTTACCGACGAATAGTGGGATTGACCGTCACATTATAACGCCCCACGGCTGGGAGGGCGAGCATGTTTAGCGCGACTCGGATGCGAACCCGCGACCCTCAGATTCCGAGCGCAAGCCTTATCGCGCTCGGCCATGCCAGGCCTTTCATTTTCGAGAAAGGAACTTCAGAAATCGATCTCAAATTGAAGTTACTTGCTCTATCAGAGAGTAAGACGTTTAGGGTCAGTAATATGATTATGTACTAAAAAAAGACCTACTGTTACAAATATGATCATATAATAAAGGTAGATCTAGTTTTAGGAATATGATCATGAGCTAAAGGAAAATCCAGTGTTAGCAATACGATCATGTACTACAGGAAGACCTAGTGCTAATAAATATGATCATGTACTAAAGTAAGATCTAGTGTTAGTAATATGATCATGAACTATGGATAGATCTACTCAATTATCATATTACTAACACTAGAGTAAGAACTAGTCAAGGTTCATATCACTAACACTAGAGTAAGAACTAGTCAAGGTTCATATCACTAACACTAGTTCTTACTTTAGTACATGATCATATGACTAACACCATGTGTTTCTTTCGTATATGATCATATTTTTAACATTAGTAACATTATTATGTACTAAAGGAGAATATAGTGTTAGTAATATCATCATCTACTGAAAGAACCTAGGGTTAGTAATATTATCACGTACTGAACATCTAGAGTTAATAATATGATCACGCACTAAAGTAAGACCTGGTGTTAGTAATATGATCATGTACCACAGGAAGATCTAGTATTAGTAATATGTTCATGTTATAAAGGAAGACCATGTGTTAGTAAAACGATTATGTACTAAAGTAAAATCTAGAGTTCGAAAAATGATTATGCAGTAAAGTAAGATCTTGTGTCAGTAATATGATCACATACTAAAGTAAGATCTAGTGATAGTAACACGATTACGTACTAAGGTAAGATCAAGTGTTAGAAATGTGATCCTGAACTAAAGGAAGACCTAATGTTAGTACCGTGATCATGTACTAAAGGAAGATTTATGTTAGTAATATGATCTGTACTAATCGAAGATATAGTGCTAGGAATATTATGATGTATTAAAGGAAACCTAATCTAAGTAATATTCCTAGCACTATACCTAATCTAAGTAACCTAATCTAAGTAATATGATCATTTAACAAAGTAAGATCTAGTGTTAAAAATACGATCATGTACTGAAGATCTAGTTTTAGTAATATGATCACGTTCTAAAGGAAGACCTGGTGTTAGTAATATGATCATTAACTAAGGATAGATCTAGTGATAGTAATATGATCATGTAATAAAGGAACGCCTAGTGTTATTCATATAATCATGTACTAAACTAAGACCTAGTACTAGTAATGCGAGATTTTTGTCAGTAATATGATCATCTAGTAAAAAGTGTTCTTGTGTTAGTTTTGTGATCATGTACTAAAGGAAGATCTAGTGTTAGTAATATCAAAATGTACTAAAGGATGATCTCGTGTTGGTAATATGATCATGTAGTAAATGAAGACCTGGGGTTAGTAATATAATGATGTAGTAAAGGAAGACCTTGTGTTAGTAATATAATCATGTACTAAACAAAGAACTAGTGTTAGTTATATTACCATGTATCAAAGTTAGTAATATCATCATGAACTAAAGATCTAGTCTTAGTAATATAATAATGTACTAAAGAGAAACCAATGTGATCATTGTGATTACATTGATCAATTATGATCATGTAATAAAGGAACACCTAGTGTTATTCATATGATGATGTACAAAACTAAGACCTAGTATTAGTAATAAGATCATCTACCAACGCGAGATTTTTGTCAGTAATATGATCATCTAGTAAAGAGTGTTCTTGTGTTAGTTTTATGATCATGTACTAAAGTAAGATCTAGTGTTATTCAAATGATTATTTAGAAAAGTAAAACCTAGTGTTAGTAATATGATCATATACTAAAGGAAGATCTAATGTTTGTGATATGATCATGAATTAATATAAGATGCAGTGTTATTAATAAGATCACGTACTAATGAAAGGCCTACTGTTACCAAGATGATCACGTACTAAAGGAAGTTCTAATGTTAATAACACGATCATTTACTAAATGAAGATGTATTGTTAGTAATATGATCATGAACTAACGTAAGATCTAGGGTTAATAATATGACCATTTAGTGAGGACGACCTAGTGTTAGTAATATGATCACGTACTAGAGTATGATTTATTGTGATAAGTCACGTACCAAAGGAAGACCTAGTATTAGTGATATGATCATGTGTTAAAGGATGATCTAGTGTTAGTGATATGATCATGTAGTATAGGAAGACCTAGAGTTAAAATATGATAATGTACTAAAGGAATATCCAATGTTAATAATAAAATCTTGTACTAAAGATCTAGTGCTAGCAACATCATAACGTACAAAAGGAACATCTGGTGTTAGTAATATGATCATGTACAAAAGAAAGATCAAGTATTAGTAAAATGATCATGAAGTAAAGTAAGATCTAGTATTGGTAATATCATCATGAACTAAAGAAAGACCTTGTGTTAGTAATATCATCATGTAATAAAGGAAGACGTAATACGGTCATGTATTAAAGGAAGAACTAGAGTTAGTAATATCATCAAGTACTAAAGGAAGACCAGGTTTGAGTAATATGATAATGTACTAGAATAAAATCTAGTGTTACTAATTTGATCATGTACTAAAGGAAGACCTAGGGTTAGTAGGTGATCATGCACTAAAGTGAGATACATTGTTAGTAATATGATCATGACCTATATTAAGATACAGATATAGTGTGAGTAATATGATCATGAACTAAAGTAAGATCTAGTGTTAGTAGTGTGATCACGTATTGAAGATATATAGTTAGAAATATGATCATGTTCTAAAGAAAGAACTAGTGTTACTAAAATGATCATGTACTAAAGAAATATCTTGTGTTAAAATATGATCAAGTTCTATAGATCTAGTCTTACTAATATAATCACGTACTAAAGGAAGATCTAGCGATCGTAACATGATCATGTACTAATGAAAAAAACGTGTTAGTAATACGATCACGTACTAAAGGAGACCTTCTGTTAGTAATATGATCACGTACTCAAAGGAAACCTTCTGTAAGTAATATGACCATCAAATAAAGGAAGATATGGTGGTAGTAATATGATCATTAACTAAAAAAAGTCCTGATGTAGTAATATGATCATTAACTAAAGAAGTCTGATGTAGTAATATGATCCTGTACTAAAAAAAAATCTTGTTTCAGTTATATGATCATGAACTAAGGTAAGATCTGGTGTTAGTAAAATGATAATGTACTAAAGG